>NW_022900951.1:42666933-42671580 GCF_012274545.1 Fukomys damarensis | reverse complement strand
AAAAAAAAAAAAAAAAAAAGGTAGACTGCTTAATCTTGGCAAAGCAAAACTTGAATAGAATAAAATTTAAACAAAAACCAAAATTTAATTCTATGAAGTAGGGCATGGTGGGCATGCCTATTACCCCAACACTCCAGAGGCTGAGGCAGGAGGATCACCACGAGTTTTGAGGCCAATCTGGGTTCACAGTGAGGCCATCTCAAAAAAATAAATTAATTAAATAAATGTAACCATACATGGCAGACACCCCTAGAAGGTTCTGTAGTTTTTTGTTTGCTTTGCTTTGAGACAGGGTCTTGCTACGTAGTCCAGGCTGGCCTTGGACTCACCACAGAGCCAGGATGGCTTGAACTTTCAGTGATCCTACTGCCTCAGCCTCCTGAGTGCTGGGATTACAGGCATGTGCCACCATGCTCAGCTGGTTCTCTAGATCTTAGAATGTCTGATGGGCCACTGGACAGCTCTGTGATGAGAAAAGTCCTAACGAAGAATAGACTGGGAGTGGTTGGGCTTGCATGTCTCCAGGAGACCTGAGGATTCAGTGTCTACAGGCAGAAGACAATCAACGGCTTTGGGGCTTGCATCCCAGGAGGCTATCCAAATCATCTTTCTTTCAATTCCAACTGGAAGCTGAATCTCAAACAGAATAAATAGAACTTACAAGGTTGAAATTCAAGGTCTAATAGCTTCCCCTTATATTCTTACCACCAGAATTCTTTTGTTGTTGACAATAGTGTATTTCATTTTCCAAAAAAAAAAAAAAATTTTTTTTTGGTACCAGGGATCGAACTTGGGTCCTTGTGCCTGCGAGGCAGACAGCAGAACCACTGAGCTAAATCCCTGGACCTTCAAAATTTATTTATTTATTTTTGGTACTGGGGATCGAACTTGGGTCTTTGCGCTTGCGAGGCAGGCGGTGGAACCACTGAGCTAAATCCCCAGCCCTCACAATTTATTTTTAAAACCTTGTTTTGTTGTTTTGAGACAGGATCTCACTATATAGTCCAGGTCAGCCTTGAACTCCTGGCAATCCTGCCTCAGTCTCCTGAGTGCATACCTGGCCTAAAACCTCTTATAAGGCTGTAAGATATCAGCACAATCTAACAATAAGGTTGTTTTAATTATGAATTAGTCATGGATGCACCCGCTGCTGTATGGACATGTTGCTACTTCAAGAAGCAGTACATTTCACAAGATAGTGTGATTTGGACACTGGCAGAGCCTTGCCAACCATGAGCTGTGTCACATAACCTGTCCGTGACTCAGTCTATCTAGATTTATTCTTCCATTTTTTTATTTGTAAAAGTACATGCTTGCAGTACATGATTATATTCATTGTAGGGTAATTGGTACCTGTGCAGAACACATTTCAGTTCTTTTTGTTTTGCTCTTCCCTCCACTTCACTTTTCTTCCCAGCATTAGATTCATTTATTTATGACCTTATAAAGTTAATTATCATATATACAGATTGAAAGCCAGATTAATAGGCCAAAGAACATATAAAACATGCAATTATACTAAATCAGGGTACATTAAATACATTGTCCTCACTAGACTGCAGTATTTTTTCCTCTCTTTTTGCTATTATCTATTTCATACTATATTTTTTCAACATAAGAGAAACCATGTGACGTTTAAGCTTGGTGTCTGAGTTACTTCACTTAATAATCTCAAAGTGCATCTATTTTCTTACAAATGACTCAAGTTTTTTCCCTCTTTACAGCAGGGTAATATTCCATTGGGTATAAATACCATATTTCAGGGCCGGGGATTTAGCTCAGTGGTTCCACTGCCTGCCTCGCAAGCACAAGGACCCGAGTTCAATCCCCAGTACCAAAAAAAAAATTTAAAAATAAAAAATAAATACCAGGGCCGGGGATTTAGCTCAGCGGTTCGGTGGCCTGCCTTGCAAGCGCAAGGACCCTAGTTCAATCCCTGGTACCAAAAAAAAAAATTTTTTTTTCTTTATCCACTCATCAGTTGATGGACATATAGGATGTTTCCAATAGATTTAGCTATTATAAATTGTGCTGCTATAAACATGGATATGCATATATCACTGTGGTATGATGGCTTTAACTCTTTTGGGAAGATATCTAGAAGAGGAATAGCTGGGTCAAATGGAATTTTTAGTTTTAGTTTTCTGAGGAATATCCATAGTGGTTTTATCAGTTTACAGTCCCACTGACAGTGAAGAAATGGTCCTTTCTCCCCTACAGTCTTTGCTAGCATTTGTTATTGGTTGATTTCTTGATGGTAGCCATTCTTTCTGGAATGGGACGGAATCTCAGTGTTGAGTTTTTGTTTTGTTTTGTGGGTTTTTTTTTGTTTGTTTGTTTGGGTTTTTTTTTAGACAGGGTCTCACTATGTAGCCCAGGCTGGTCTTGAACTCACAGGGATCCTCTTGCCTCAGCCTCCCGAGTGCTGGGATTACAGGCGTGCGCCACCATGCCCGGCTTCAGTGTTGTTTTAATTTGGACTTCTCAGCTGGGGATTTGGCTCAGTGGTTCTACCTCCTGCCTCCCAAGCACAAGGGCCTGAGTTTGATCCCCAGTATGAAAAAAAATTTTGGACTTCTCAAGCAGCCAGTGAAGAACAATTCATGTTATCTATTGGCCACTTTATTTCTTCGTCTGAGAAGTGCCTGTTCATTTCAGATGCCCATTTTTAAAAACTGAGTCTTTAAATTGCTGTCTAATGCTTCTGAGTTCTTTATATAGTCTAGATTCTAGTCCTTTCTGAGGTGTAGCTAGTAAAATTTTTTTCCCATTTTGTAGATCATCTCTTCACACGGTTGGTAATTTTCTTTGCTCACTTAGTAAACATTTGTTAGTGATAATCATATACACAGATCCCTCTGGAAAGCTGCACAGCCACAGGCTTCTCAGCACAGAGTAGGGACTGCCCTCCACAGTGAAATTTATTATTGGTGCAGCAAGAACCAAACCTGTGTGCAAGAACATTCTGTAGCGGATCCTGAGGCCCGGCCGGAGCTGGGTGTAGGTGTGACACTGTCCCAGGATGATCCCAAACAGGTTGTGTGTGGTGCCTGTCCTGTTCCACACCAAAGGCTTGGGGGTTTGTGTCGGGGACCATGCCAGGGCTATGAGAAGGACGATGGCACAGACGATCAGGACCAGGAGACCGAGGCCCAGGCAGATTTGTCAGCCAGCAGAGGGTTTGTCCCAGCACAACTGCCTGAATTTGTAGTAGGCCATGAGAGGGAAGGGGGGTAGCATGGCTGAGGCAGCAGGAGGCTGGGCAGGAAGAGAGGAGAGTGCCTGTGGCCTGACACTCCTTCCATTTTTTAGAAGACAGGCTCTACGTCCAGGCCAATCTTAAGCTCTCTATTGTAGCCCAGGTTGGCCTCAAGCTCAAGAGCCTCCTACTCAGCCTGCAAAGGGCCCAGACCTGGGCATGCACCACCATGCCTGGCTCACCCTTCTTTCTTGTACCTCCTACCTGTTCGGCCTCCCAGAGTTTAGAAATGCAAAGGAAAGGCCAGGCATATAGCTCAGTGGCACACCTGCCTGGGAAGTATGACTCCCTGAGTTTGATTCTCGGTACCAAAAAAAAAAAGCAAAGGAAAGCACTGAGCCACATTGGCCATCTGCTTTTCATAACACAAGCTGACGTGAAATCTGAAGTTGGAGCCCTAATTGCAGGGGCCAAAGTGGGACATGAGGGAAAGGCTAAGTGCCTCGGGAAAATGAAGGTCAGGGATGGGGCCGGGGATTTAGCTCAGCGGTTCGGTGGCCTGCCTTGCGCAAGGACCAGAGTTCAATCTCTGGTACCCCCCCCAAAAAAATGAAGGTCAGGGAAACGGGCAGAGCCATGGGACTGAGCTGTCACTGTGGTGGAGACACTGCATCCTCTTTCACTTATCTCTGGAGTTTCCCCCAAAATGGGGCAGGTGTGAGTTGTGATGTGGGTTCTAATTCATTTTCTTGATGGGAAAATGCTTGCCTCTGAAGCCAAAGCTCTCACAATCTTGAGGTCTTCATGGTGACAACCATTCACAGCCTCAGTCAGAACCGAGATTCCTACAGATGGGCAAAACCTCAAAGGACCATCTGAGGGGCCTAGGCATGTGGAAATAAGGAGCCAGCTTTTGTGAGGTGGAGGCATCACACTTCTTGATTTTAAATTGTATCACAAAGCTTATAGTAGTCATGCACAGTGGCGCACACCTATAATCCCAGGACTCCAGAGGCCGAGGCAGGAGAATCACTGAGTTCAAGACCAGCCTGGGGGAAAAATGAGAACCAAGACCTGTCATGTAAAGGTACAAGATCCCAATGATGAATGTAACTGTACTATATACCTAAAATGTACCAATAAACTCAATTAAATAAAAAAGACCAGCCTGGGCTACATAGTGAGTTCAAGCCCAGCCTGTACTATATAGTAAGACCCTGTCTCAAAGCACCAAACAAAGCAACAGTCATAAGAACGTATGGTACTGGCATAAAAACAGACACTAAGAGCAATGGAGCAGAGCCCTGGAATAACGCCCAACCTACAGTTGACCCTTCTTGTCATGGGGCTATGGATCAAACCCAGGGCCTTGTGCGGGTTAGCCACATCCTCTACACTGAGCTACACCCCCAGCCCCCATTAAAAAAAATATTATATATAAATAAATA
>NW_022900951.1:42661190-42666724 GCF_012274545.1 Fukomys damarensis | reverse complement strand
TTTTGGGAAAGGATTTTGCTAAATTGCCCAGGCTGGGCTCAAACTTGCTATCCTCCTGCCTCTGCCTCCCAAATTGCTGGGATTATAGGTATGTGCCACCATTCCTAGCTCACAGTCTTTGACTAGGGCTCTGAGAACACAGTGGGGAAGCTCAGGGATGTAGCTCAGTGGTACTGCACCTGTCTGGAAAGCACAAGGTCCTGAGTTTGATCCCTGGTACCGAGGGGAAAACAAAACAAAAACAAACAAACAAAACCACCCCACAATGGGGAAAGTACAGCCTCTTCAATAGTTCAAGATCAGATATCCACATGCAACATAATCAAATTGGACATCTATGCTGGGGATTTGGCTCAGTGGTGCTGTCTCCAGCTGGCAAGTGCAAGGTTCTGAGTTCAATCCCCCGTACCAAAAAAAAAATCAAATTGGACATTTATCAAGTACCATATACAAAATCTGATGCAAAACGGATTAAAGACTTAAACATAAGATAAGAAACCTTCAATAAAATTCCTACAGGAAAAAGTCCAAATGCTCTTTGCCATCGGTCTTGGCAATGATTTTTTTGAATATGACACCAAAAGCAAAGGAAATGAAAGTAAAAATAATCAAGTGGGACAACATCAACCTAAAGTTTCTGCACAACAAAGAGAACAACCCACACATTTGAAAAAGCAAATAGAGGGCCGGGGATTTGGCTCAGTGGTTCAGCCTCCTGCCTCATAAGCTCAAGATCCTGAGTTTGATGCCTGGTACCAAAAAAAAAAAAGCAAATAGATTGTGAGGAAGTGTTTTCAAACAATTTATGTGATAAAGGGTTAATATGCAAAATACAAAATATATGTAACTCATGTAACTCAACAGTACAACAAACAATGAAAAAGACAGAAGACCTACAAACACGTTTTTCCAAACACACACAAATGGCCAAAGGTAAATGAAAAGATCAACATCTCTGATTATCACAGAAATGCAAATCAAATCCCTGATGAGGTATCACCTGCAGCCAGGGATACAGGCACACACCTGTAATCTCAGCACTCTAGGAGGCTGAGACAGGAGGATCTCAAATTCTAGTTCAGCCTGGGAAACTTAGTGACCTAGCAAGACCCCGTCTCAACATAAACAAAGCCCAGGGATAAGGACCATTTTGAAGGTCCCGGGTTCAATCTTCACTACCATCAGAAAAAAAAAAAAGAAAAAGATGGCTATCATCAAAAAGTCAAAATTAAACTGAATATCACATGCCTGATATCCCAGCACTTGGGAAGCTGAGGCAGGAGGATTGCTGTGAGTTGGAGACCAGCCTGGGCTACATAGTGAATTCCAGGTCAGTCTCAACTACATAGTGTGACCCTGTCTCAAAAAAACAAAACAAAAACGTCAAAATTGGGTTGGGGATTTAGCTCAGTGGCATTGCTGCCTACCTCGCAAGTGCAAGGTCCTGAGTTCAATCCCCAGTTCTGCAAAAAAAAAAAAAAAAAAGTCAAAATATAGGCAGGATGGTACAGGGCTGTGATCCTAGCACTCAGGAGGCTGAGGCAGGAGGCTCACTGGCCAGCCTGGGCTGCATAGCGAGACTGTCTCAAAAAAGAAAACAAAACCAAAAACCCAAACAAACAAAAAACATGGGAGACTAAGACAGAAGGCTCTCCAGATCAAGGACAGCCCAGGCAATTTAGCAAGCCCCTCCCTATCTTCAAAATCAAATTAGGGCCACACATGTGGCTCTTCCTAAGCCTTATTCTCGTTCCCCACTGAGGCCTGGCTCTGCATGGTCGCTCAGGACCATGAAACCCAGACCTGGGACACCTGGACCAGGACTAAGAACAACCTCTGAGCTGGAGGTGGGCTCTGGTGGAAGTGAGGGAGGCTGAGGAAGACAAAGACAGAGACATGTGGGCCGGGGATTTAGCTCATCTAGTAACAACCGCCATCCCCAGTAACAGAAAGATAAAAGATGGAGACATGTTCTTCCTGCTGTCCCTGGAGCCTGAGAACCTGGCCAAGAGCCCCAAATTGCCTAGGAGCTAGAGCTTGATGGAGGCCATCAGGATGAAGCCCTGACCATAGAGCCACCAGGGCCGCAGGCCGAGGCCAGGAAGAGTACTTGGCCCAAAAGAACCAGCTTTCCAGGGATAGGCTCCATGGAGCCAGTGGCACCCTGCAGCAGCCCCGGCAAGCCCCGATTCTTACCATGGGGTGGAGCAGGGGCCAGAGAAGGCGCTCCATGCTCCACGTGGTCCTCACAATTGGGGAACAGCTGATTCTGCATGGGGTGGGGACTGTTCCAGATGGGCTGGGTCTGCGTGGCCAGACAGCACCAGGGCATCGCTGGCCAGTGGGTGACCCAGCCTGGGGACTCTTGGGCCTTGGGTAGCTGAGGTGGGACAGGAGGGGCTGAGAAGGTGGTGTGGCCTTCTCAGCTCAACACTCATTTTAATGAAAAACAGAAGCACCTGTGTCTTAACAGTAAAGCATATTTTTTTTTTGGTTTTTGAGACAGGGTCTCACTAGGTAGTTGAGACTGACCTGGAACTCACTGTGTAGTCCAGGCTGGTCTCCACAGCGATCCTCCTGCCTCAGCCTTCCGAGTGCTGGGATTACAGGTGTGCCCACCATGCCTGGCCCATGATTTTTTGTTGTTGAGACAGGGTCTGGCTATATAGTTCATCCTGGCCTTCAATTCACTGTGTAGCCCAGGCTGGCCTCAAACTGGCAGCGATCTACCTCAACCTCCTGACTGCTGGAATTACAGATGTGTGCTATCATGCCTGGCTAAGTCTGAGTATTTTTTAAAAGCAAAAAATAAAGATAAAATTTAAAAAGGGGTGGAGCTCAGTGGCAGAGTACTTGCCCAGTATATGCAAGGGTCTGGATTCAATCCCTATTACCAATTTAAAAAAATCATAGCTGGGCATGGTGGCACACGCCTGTAATCCCAGCATTCGGAAGGCTGAGGCAGGAGGATCGCTGCGAGTTTGAGACCAGCTTGGGCTACATAGTGAGTTCCAGATCACTCTCAACTCTACAGTGAGACCCTGCATCAAAAAGCCCCCCCAAATAAATAAAAAAATAATAATCCAAACACTCTGGGGCTGGTGGCATATGCTTTAGTCCTAACTACTCAGTAGGCTGAGGCAGAAGGATCAGTTCAAGGCTAGCCTGGACAACTTAGATTGAGTCTCAAAATAAAATTTACAAAAGGCTGGAGGTATGGCTTACTGGTAGAGGACTTGCCTAGCCAACTTAAGGTCCTGTATTCAATCCCCACTACTGGCAGATAAACAAAACAGTCATGCCAGGTTTGGTGTTGCATGCTTATAATCCATGCACTCAGGAGGCTGAGGCAGAGGGATTGCAGGGAGTTCAGAAACAAACTTGCACTGTTGGTGGGAATGTAAATTGGAAAGCCATCAGGACCAGTATGGAGGTTATTCAAAACGTTTAAGGGTAGAACTCCTCCTAGTCAAGGAACATGCCTGTAGTCCCAACTACTCGGGAAGCTGCAGCAAGATCACTTACAAAAAATTCTTCCAGGTGAAGGAGAAATAAAAAATTCCCAGATGTGACCAAAACAAAGGACCCCTTGAGCCCAGGAGTTCAGGACCATAACTAGATCCTGTGTCAACCTCCCACAAAATAAAGTGTAATTATAGTAGGATCCAGCAACTCTATTTAAGGAATAATTCCAAAATACATGCAGCCAGGTATGGTGGCATACACCTGTGATCCCAGCACTTCAGAGGCTGAGGCGGGACTGAGGAGAGTTCAAGGCCAATCTGGGTTAGTGACACAGTCTCAAAAAAAAAAAAAAAAAGTACACGGAAACCTTTATCCTAAAGAGGTATCCACCCTCCCATTTTTATTGGATTCACAAAAACCAAGATATAAAAAAAGGCCTGGGCATGTTGACACATGCCTAGAATCCCAATACTCTCCTACTGAGAGTAAACTCTATGCCAGGTATGTTGACACACCCCTAGAATCCCAATACTCTTGTACTAAGGCAGATTACAAATTCCCTGCCACGTAGGGCAATTTAGTGACTTAATGAGAATGTTTTTAAAAAAAGGGGTTCAGCTGGGCGTGCTGGTACATGCCTATAATCCCAGCACTCGGGAGGCTGAGGCAGGAGGATTGCTGTGAGTTTGAGACCAGCCTGGACTACATAGTGAGTTCCAGGTCATTCTCAACTAGAGTAAAACCCTCTAAAAACTGAAAAAATAAAAAATGAAAAAGGGGAGGTTTTGGAGTGTGGCTCAGAATGAAGACTCTTGAGTTCAATCCCCAGTATACCCCTTATATAAAAGCAGAAGAAAAACACATTAAAAAAAAAAACCAACCTAGAATGTCCACAAAAATGAATAGCTAAAGGTGGCACACAAAACCCAAAACACACATAAAAATTGAACTAAGTGTGGGGGATGAGGCATATATTCACTTTACGAAGTATTCATAGCCAGGATTGTAAATCATTTCCTTTATCTGTTAGGAGTGTGCCTTTTTAAATAGGCACATTCCTTAAGGTGTTAATTCCAGTTAAATCTCCTAGGAGACAGGAAAATCACTACATAAATTATCTTAGACAACTAGCAAAGTCCTATTCCACGTTGTGCACTTTGGGTATCATGGAGCACAAAACCATCTCCAAGGCAGGCAAGCCCCACAAACTCTAGATTCCAAGGCAGGAGACTGATGTTGAAACTCCTGCTTCTACAGGCCTCAGCTCACTCCTTTGCCAAATGATTTCTCAAAATTTTTTGGTATCCCGGATTGAACTTGGAACCTTGCACTTGTGAGGCAGGCGGTGGGGGCTGGAGATCAAACTTGGTGGTAGCGTTGCCATCTACTTTAGCATATACAAAGGTCCTGGGTCTGACCCCCTCAGCCCCATCAAAAGACAACAATGCATTTAAAATGTTTATTCATGCCATGAACTGTTTGTTTATAGCACTATGTTGTTTTTTTGAGATAGGGTCTCACTATGTAGTTGAGACTGACCTGGAACTATGTAGCCCAGGTTGGTCTTGAACTCACAGTGATCCTCCTGCCTCAGCCTCCTGAGTGCTGGGATTACAGGCGTGCACCACCATGGCCAGCTATTGTTTTTAGCACTATGGAAGTCACAGAGTCCCCCTAGACTGTAATCCCAGCACTTGGGAGGCTGAGGCAGGATTGCCATGAGTTCAGAGGCTAGCCCGAACTACGTAGCAAGACCCTGTCACAAAAAACCAAAAAAAAAGGAAAAAATGGAAACAAAGCTTTTGTGCTTAAGGGGGAAATGGGGAAATATAAGCACCAAAATATATCATGTTGGTACAAATTCCCTAAAATGAATGTTATCACTATGTATGTCTAAAATGTACCAATAAATATGCACGATAAGCTGGGAGTGGTGGTGCACGCCTGTAATCCCAGCACTTGGGAAGCTGAGGCAGAAGGATCTGTAAGTTCGAGACCAGCCTGGGCTACATAGTGAGTTCGAGGTCAGACTCAACTACATAGTAAGACCCTGTCTCAAAAAAAAAAAA
>NW_022900951.1:42646245-42661083 GCF_012274545.1 Fukomys damarensis | reverse complement strand
CTCAACACAGGGCTCTAAGGCAGCTCTTCATAATTATTAATTCTAATTTTTTGTGGCCGGGCATGGTGGTACATGCCCATAATCCCAGCACTTGGGAGACTGAAGCAGGAGGATTGCTGAGAGTTTGAGACCAGCCTGGGCTACATAGTGAGTTCCAGGTCAGTCTCCACTACACAGTGAGACCCTGTCTCAAAACAAAACAAAAAAGATACAGTAATCACAGCCTGGGCTACATAGTGAGTTCCAGGTCAGTCTCCACTACACAGTGAGACCCTGTCTCAAAACAAAACAAAAAAGATACAGTAATCACAGCCTGGGCTACATAGTGAGTTCCAGGTCAGTCTCCACTACACAGTGAGACCCTGTCTCAAAACAAAACAAAAAAGATACAGTAATCACAGCCTGGGCTACATAGTGAGTTCCAGGTCAGTCTCCACTACACAGTGAGACCCTGTCTCAAAACAAAACAAAAAAGATACAGTAATCACAGCCTGGGCTACATAGTGAGTTCCAGGTCAGTCTCCACTACACAGTGAGACCCTGTCTCAAAACAAAACAAAAAAGATACAGTAATCACAGCCTGGGCTACATAGTGAGTTCCAGGTCAGTCTCCACTACACAGTGAGACCCTGTCTCAAAACAAAACAAAAAAGATACAGTAATCACAGCCTGGGCTACATAGTGAGTTCCAGGTCAGCCTCCACTACACAGTGAGACCCTGTCTCAACACAAAACAAAAAAGATACAGTAATCACAGCAACTTAATCAGGTGTTGGGGAGTTTTCTTACAGTCTCCAATTCCATGTGGGCCAGAGGATGGGTGAAACGTCATGAACTGCCCTGTTCTGAGCGGCACATATTTTGATATTTCCAACTCCTCTGGAAGTGGGTGTCATTTCCATTTTATAGAAGTTGGAACTGAAACCACAGAAATTAAAACTAGACATAGGGCCTGAAAAGTGAGCCTTTTTTTTGGTACCAGGGATCAAACTCAGGACCTTGCATTTGCAAGGCAGGTGTGGTGCCACTGAAGTGATTTCTATGAGGTGGGAAATGGGATTAGGAAATTCTTCTGTAGTTATTCTGGAGCTCAAAGGGAGTAAGGGGAGGGATGCAGCCCGGTGAAATACCTGCCTAGCATGTACAAAGCCCTGGGCTTAATCCCTGGCACCAACAAATTTTCCATAGGCTTGAGTATAGATAAGATCCAAGAGTTGAAAATGAAGTCTTTGCAGACTTTAGTTATGTTTTCAAGGTATCTTTCAATGTTTGAGGCATCTCGGGAAACCTATTCCTCTGTGAGATGTTAGCCAAGCCAAAGCAGACCAACAAGCACTTGAGAGAACTGCTGTGCATCTTCTATGCCCTTTTCCTTAGAACCAAGATAGAGATTGGGCCTCCCGTGGCTGAACTGCAGTGTATCTACTGACATCCAGAAAGCAAAGGCAATTGCCAGGTGTGAGACTTGGGTCTTCAGATACCATCTAAGGAATCCTTTGTTGCACGGGTGATCACAGGACACTACCACATGTGATACCAAGGGCAAGACAAACACTTTCCCTGAGACAAGGGGATGTCCCACAACCTACAAAGCAGGAACAGTGGCTTCCCACCAGCTCCCAGTGCCTTTGCTTCCTGAAGATGAAGCACATGCCTTCCCTCAGACCAAGGACCCACCCCAGTGAGACTCACCAGTGTCCCCTAAGTTTAAGTCGCCAAAGCAAATTCATATCCATCCAGGTGAGGGTCCTCTGGGACCTAGAAAAAGGCTTCAAAGACCAGGACTCACCATACAGGCTATCAGGGTTCATGAATACAGGGGTAAAGCTAATAGCATTCTGGAGCTTGCAGCCTGGTAGTGACTGTGGACCTAACAGATTTTTGTTATTAACTGGACCAAGGGAGAAGTAACACCCATGGGGCTTTAATATAGCTACTAGAACTGTCCTCAGTGGCTTTCTATACCTTTACCTAATCTTCATGTCAAATGTAAAATATCCACATGGAAAGGCTAAATACTTTGGTAAAGGTCAAATAGCTGATACACAGCAGAGCCTGTATCTGAATCCAGTCTTTTGACAGTCTCCCTATGCAGTACAGTATGGCAGAAATCATGGTAATTCTGATGGCCCAGCCTCCCAAGTGCTAGAGTCTGGGGTCTTAGAACCCTATTTTCATTCTCTCTCTCTTTTTTTTTTGAGACAGGGTCTCACTATGTAGTTGAGACTGATCCTGGGACTATGTAGCCCAGGCTGGTCTCGAACTCGCAGCAATGCCCCTGCCTCAACCTCCCAAGTGCTGGGATTACAGGTGTGCATTACCACGCCCGGCTAGAACCCTATTTTCAAACCAAGTGTGTCATGTCTTACATGAATGTGAATTCCGTACCCAACTCCAATGACCTCAGGGGAATCAGTGTTACTGTTCATGACAGGGTCTAGTGTACGTCATTAGATTATGTGCTCCTGTTTCCAAGACCATTTTGGGGGGAGGCAGAGGCAGTGTCACTATGCAGCCCAAACTGGCATGGAAGTCATGGTGATCCTTCCTCAGCCTCCCCCAAGTGCTGGGGTTTCAGGTGTGTGCCACTACACCCAACTTTCTGAGAACAATCTTGCTATGAGGGTGCTCACCTAATGCTCAGAGGGTAGGGAGAGACCCAATTCCAGCTATAAGATAATTTTACCTGTATTTGCTATACTCCAGGCCTCAACATATACCCAAACCAATCTCAAACATGAGGACTCTACCTTTCTGGCAGTCCCTGCCCATCTCCCCACTAAATATTCTCTAAGTCTTCCTTCCTTGACCTGCCTGTTTTATAAACTGTAGAGTGGAGAAAGCATCATCAGTATCAATTTGCGTTCAGGTTTCATCTTTTTAATCAGCTCTGAAGGACATCCTAAACACTACATGAGACACAAAAGAATATTTTTTCTTCCAGTATTTAAAAAAAATGACATTCACAAACTTTTTCAAGAAGCTCGTATAATCATGATGGTGGATCTTGAATAAAAAACAGCTCTAGGCAATCATTTTTGATGCAGACTGCTTACAGGTACATTCAAAAATTTTCTAGTCATGATAAAAATTGTGTACAAGTTTTAAAAATGACCCTAGATACATGTTGATTAAAAAAAAATCAGTCTGGCCAATTTTTTCTTTTTGCCAGAAGCATAATCCTGAGAGTCCAAACTAAAAACTTTATAAGAAAGAAAAAATCCCCACACTCTACAAATGTCCCAGAAATTTCTTTAAATGGGGTGAAAAATTGAACACATGGAGCTTTCTAAAAGGTCTTTAACAAGGTACCTTGGGAGCTCAATTCAAAAATAGGCAATATACTAAAACAGAAGTTTCAGCGCAGCTCCAAAAATCTTTATACAGCGATTTGGAAGGATGATCCTGGACCAGAAGTGTTATTCATTCCTTGTGTATCTGAGAATAGTAAGAAGGTGTAAATTGTGATGTCAGGAAGAACAGGCTGACAACATTTTCACCACCCAGAGTGGATAAAGATGCTAAGGGCTGGATAATATGAGTACCTCTTCATCTGCAAAGAGCAGGGGATAGATAACAGAAGATGGGTTTTCAGACAATGACCACCCCCCCACTAATCCCAACATGCACCTAAGAGCAGGGGCAGCCTGGGAATGGTTTGGTGGGTGGGCTGGTAAGGTATGTGAAGGTTGCCCAATGTTGAACAAACCAGCCAGAACAAAAGGGGAGAGGAACATGACGGGGTCCAATGGGAAGAGGTCTGCAGTGCCAATATTCAGGTGTCACTTACGTCATGTGTACGTGCTCCTCAGTTGTCGTAATTGTCTCTGTAATTCCCTCCTGAATAGCGGTCATAACCACCCTGGCTTCTGGGAAAAAACACAACTGTGTGACAAGAATGCATTCTAGATCACCGATAAAACCTGGCTGCCAGGCACAGTGGTGCACGCCCCTAATCCCAACACTGGGGAGGCTGAGGCAGGCGGTTGCCACGAGTTTGAAGCCAGCCAGGACTACATAGCCAAGAATGTCTCAAAAACAAAAACCCCAACAATAACTGAAACCATACACACATTTTAGTCTGTACCGTAATGTACATACTTTAAATGTATAAAGCAAAATACATGAAAACACACGTTCATGCAACACATACTAAGCCATATTTCATTTCATATTAACCCAATAGACAATACCCAACATAACAAGATCAACAGGCATAATTATCATTTACCATGTCATAATTTATATGAACACACAATTACTAGAGTATAGTACAAATTAAGCTTTATAGTCAAGTTACCCACCTGCCACTATAGTCTCTGGATCGCCCATATCCATATCCATATCCTCCAGGTCGACTGTCATACCTGCCACTCCCATAGCCCTGGTCCCCACCACCTAAAGCAGACAAAAATGATTAACTGACAGTTGTCCAGACACAGACCACTAACAGATGGCCCTCCTCCACCTCTTGAGCAACCTTACCTCTAGAGTAGCTCCGACCACGTCCATGGGCCCCAAAAGCACCCCCTCCTCTGGTGCCCCGGGCAGATTTGCCTGCATGGTCCACACGGATCTGGCGACCATCCAGGGACTAGGTGTGGCAGGGGAAAACACAAGGAAGGTGGGTTGGCTGTCAGTCAAAGCAATGGTGAGGGAAGAGTGGGGATGGGCAGGTGGGCAAGAGCCCAGAAATTCCTGCTGGGCACCAGATTCTGGGTGCCATGTTCCAGAACAAGCTCCTTTCACCAAAATGGCTTCATCAGGAGCAATGGAATCCCACACGTCCTGAATCCACCGTGTTCCCCCTTGCTACTACTTACATCTTGACTGAACTCAGGCCGAGTTCTCCTCCCCACTCCTCTAAGCTGCCCGACTATTAGGGCTAGACAGACACCTCTCTTGGTTTGAGGCTTCAGAGTCCATCCCAGAAGACTCACGAGGTCCTCTCCGGGCCAGGCCCACAGGTCTGCAGACTCTACTACCTAAGCCCAGGGCAGGTCAACCATCCACGGGTGGCTTCTCGGCCTCATGCAGGACCAGTCGTCGCCTCCCAGGCAGCCCGGCTCTGTCTGCCGTTGCCCTCCACCCCCTAGAACAGAAGGCAGTCACGCTCCTGTGAGTGGGCACTGCGGGGCTTCATGGCCGCGCTGCCCCTAGCAGACACAGAGGGAAAAACAGAAAGAATGGAGAAAGTGGCAGATGTAGACAGGGGCCCTCTGCAGGTAGGAGATCTCACCTCTCCATTCATGGCTCTCATGGCATCTGAGGCATGCTCTGGATTGGTGAAGGTGATGAAGCCAAAACCCCGGGATCGCTGAGTTTCCCGGTCCTTGACAACAACCACTAGAAAAAGAGGAGGAAATGAGGATCAGGCAGCATCAAAAGGCAAGGAAGGGTCTGCAAAGAGAGGCAATAGTGAATGGACTCCCTCTCACTAACCCTGTATCCTACTAGGTTCTGAATCTAAGTATATACCATAACCCTAGAGGTACAAGGGAAGTTCTTTTTTACTTTTGAGACAGGAGTCATACCCAGGCTGGTCTCGAACTTGCTGTGATCCTCTTGCCTTAGCCTCCCAGTATGCTGCGATTACAGGCATACGCTATTATGCTCAGCCTTGTTGTTCTATTAATATTCCATGAAACGCAAATGTCTCAAAAGCTGTTCTCATCCCCGCCCCAGCCCAAGAGACTCGCCTATGTCTCACCCTCAGAAATAGGTCCGAAGCTGCTGAAGTGGTCTTCCAGCGCCTGCTCATCGGTATTGAAGTTGAGCCCGCCGACGAAGAGCTTCCCTTCTTCAGAAGACATGGCAGTGAATTCGAATCCTGCTTCGGTAAAGAATGGGAAGTTATGGTAGGAGAGGGAAAAAGTATTAGAGAAGCCAGGAAGAAGGGTGAAACACAGAAAATAATAGAAATAAGATGATAAATCATGAAATAACTCAGGAGTAAGACTCAAAAGGCGGGAATCTAACGCTGGGGCACCGCGGTCGCCATTTCTAGGCCGCAGCCGCGCATGCCCACAACATCCCGCGCGACCACGCCCGTCATTTTGTGCCGCTGCGCAGGCCCAGAACAGCCTTGCAGCTCCTCTGCGCTCCCAGAACAAAATGGCGGTGATCACGTGGGAAAGGGGACAGCGGGTCTCCGCTGTCGCGTGGTTACGGCCAACACCGACGCCACCAGTACCTCCTGGCATTCCTCGTCCTCTGGCACTGTGCGCCAGCCTCCCAGCAACTCATAAGTTCTACCTCTGAGAGCCAGATCTCCCCTCTCCGGGGACGCCCAAGCCTACGTGTCGGCGGCCGCTACTCTCCTACTGGTGTCTCCCGCTCCGGACGGCACGAAGCACATGAAATGAGAAGCCGCCCCACAGGATGTATATCGCTTACCTGGGAATTAGTAATAAGGCCGCAGAGACAGCAAGCTCCGAGGAACACGGAGAACAGGGAAGCTCCTGCGCGGGAAGGCGCCTGATAAAGCCTACGTAGGAGCACGTCACGGAACGTCCCCCAGCGCATGTTGGCGTATGTTCTCATTGGCTGAAACCAGAAGGGGCGGGGTTATGGGAAAGGAAGCGACGGCAAAGCGGAGGGAGCAAAACGCCCTGCGCGCTTCCGGGAATACAGGTGAACTTTGTGCGATTGGTGTATCCTAATGTCAGCATGTGCCCACCAGCTAAGCCGCCTTCATTTCTTCTGCGCGTGACTATTTTAGCTCACATATCCCTTTCCGTCTCTGATGTCATCCTCACCGTATTTGAGGTCGTTTTCCCCATTAGATCTGAGTTCCTTCACACCATAGCTGTAGGTCCCTGTCAACATAATCACCGTCTACTGATGTGTTGCTCCCCTTGCCTCTTCTCTAATCTCATACCCCTCCAGGTCCGGACGTTTTGTTCCCTAGTGTCCCCAGAAGTCATCACCTTTCACAGTGCTGGCCATCAGACCCTGTATTTTCTCAGTACCTGACCCTAACCCATTTACTTGCTCTTCTGTGCCCATCTACCACCTATCAATGGGACTCTTACTTTGTGTCATCTCTGACCTCAGCTTTCCTCTTTTTGTGATATCTGGGATCGAACTCCGGCCTTTGTGCTTGCAAGGCAGTCAGCGGAACTACTGAGCCAAATTCCCGGCCCATTTCATCCTTATCTCTCTCTGTCTCCTTAAACCAGTCTCCTGATTTTCCTATCAGATTACCTTCTGATGCGTTCCGAAAATCGGGATGTATTCTGTTTCCAGAGAGTGTAAATCCCAACCACCGAACGAATTTTTTTTGTCAGGCAGGGGAGCTGAGGCTTTGATCCACAGAGGAAACTTTCATAATACACAGTGAAATCTAAAGTAAAAGTACTGTAAGCCTACTGCTAACAATTTAGTTTGGTCTGGCCTTCGGTATCTGAGCTGCCTTTACAGAGAATGGATTTGACACATTTATCATTTCTGAATTCCCCATTAATGAAGAATGAATTCCTTTACGCTAAGAAACTAAATTATTGCTGGGCGTGGTGGCACACGCCTGTCATCCCAGCACTTGGAAAGCTGAGGCAGAAGGATCTGTGAGTTTGAGACCAGCCTGGGCTACATAGTGAGTTCCAGGTCAGTCTCAACTACACAGTGAGACCCTGTCTCAAACAAACAAACAAACAAACAAACAAAAAAAGAAACTAAATTATTTATGTGTAAAATGAATTTGTCCCACTACCTAAGGTCCTGCCCCCATTTTCCTGGCACCAACACAAATTACATCTGTTAACCTTCGGAGTGCAGTATGCTAATCATCCATATTCCTGTAGGGCCAATTCCCATAGATCTCTTGCTGATTTTCAGGGATTTCTCACATAGTCTATTAATCTTGCAAGTATTGGAAATTGTAAACCCACCCTCCCATTCTAGCCTGGAGTGTTATTAACTTTGTAAGTAATATCTTTGCATAAGGACCTTTAATTTTGTAATTGTACTTGGGAGATCGAGGCGGGAGGATCAGCAAGAGTTCAAGGTCAGTTTGGACTACACAACGAGACACTGTCTCAAAAAAAGGGGGATGGGCATTTAGCTCAGTGGTGCCAAGCCTGCCTCACAAGCACAAGGTCCTGAGTTTGATCCCAAATACAAAAAAAGCCCCCCCAAGCAATCATTTTCCCCCCTGTGGCCTGTGCTTCTAAAGAAATCCTTCTCTTCTCCTATGTCACAAAAAATGTTTTACAGTTTCTTCTAGTAACTTTATAGTTTCGCACTTTTTGTCTTGCCATACTAGGAATTGAACCCAGGGACTTTGCACTGAGTTATGTTTCCAGCCCCCTCCCCTTTCAGAGGTATTGGAGATTAAACCCAGGTCCTTCACACTGAGCTACTTTCCTAGGCTTTTTACATTTTCTTATTTTGAGCCAGGATCTCAGTAATGCTCTAAGTTGCCCAAGATGGGCTTGAACTTGAGTTCTTCCTGCTTTAACCTCCCAGAGTGTTGCAATTACAGGTGTATACTACCATGTCTTGCTTATAATTAGGGCTGGGATGTAGCTCAGTGGTAGAGCACTTATCTAGCATGGGTGAAATTCTCTGTTTGACCCTCAATAGAAGAGAAGAAGGGGAGTATGAGGGAGAAAGGAAGGAGGGGAAGGAGGAGATAGTGTATCGTTTTCTTTTCTTTTTTTTTTTTCTTTTTTTTTTTGTCTTTTGAGACAGAGTCTCACTATGTAGTTCAGGTTGGCCTTGAACTCACTGTGTAGCCCAGGCTGGCTTCGAACTTGCAGTGATCCTACCGCCTCAGCTTCTCAAGTGCTGAGATTACTGGAGTGCACAACAGCCACACCAGATTCATAGTGTGTCATCACTTTCAAGTGTCATGAAAGACAGGTGTGCATCCTGTCTCACACAGATCGCTCACCATGGGATTCTAGCTGATCTGTCACGAGCAATCTTAGGGTTCTATAGAATCCTGTACTGAGGCCTTCTGCCAACAACCCTGTGAGCAAGGTTTCCTACAAGTATGCCCAAGCCTTCAGACAACTGCAATTTTAGCTGAGATATTGACAGAAACCTCATCAGAGACTTTGAAATAGAAAAGCCCAAAAGCTAAGTCACTCCCTGAATCCCGACTCTCCGAAACCATGGGAGCTTATTATTTTAACCCTATATGTTTTGGGGTAATGAAAATCTTCCTAGCAAAGGTATCTCCCTCCCTCCTTCTCTCTCTCTCTCTCTCTCTCTCTCTCTCTCTCTCTCTCTCTGTCTCTCTCCACACACACACACACACACACACACACACACACATATCAGTCACAGTGGAGTTTACATAGTTAGGTGGTCTTTGTAGACAACCTGAATCCTTCTCAATTAAACATATTCTAAACCGGTTGTGGTGGTGCACACCTGTAATCCCAGCACTCAGGAGGCTGAGGCAGGAGGATCGCTGTGGGTTCGAGACCAGCCTGGGCTACATAGTGAGTTCCAGGTCAGTCTCAACTACATAGTGAGACCCTGTCTCAAAAAACCAAAAAACCAAAACAAAAAAACAAAAAAAAAAACTACAATAGTGTAATGATAAGGCCACAATATTTTGGGGGCTTGAATGTATTGATTTTAATATCAATGTTATTCATCCTTTGAAATATAAAGTGTTTTAACTGAATTAAGGTTACACATTTTTTTCTTTGGTATCAGGAATCAAACTCAGGGACTCTTGCCAGGCAGGCGCTGCACTGCTGAGCTACATTCCCAGCCCTATGAATTTTTAAATACTACATATATCATGACTAGTATATTAAAATTATTTATACTATTTATATCAAATATCCAAAGAAAATTTACTACCGAGTCAGTGCCACATGCAGCTCTCTGAGGGAACTGTTTATGGGGACCATTGCAAAAGATGCCTACTGCTATGCACAACAAGGAAAGCGGAAAACCCTCCAGAGGAGAGATTTGGTTAATGCAGTAGAAGCTGTGGATGAATTTGCTTTTCTGGAAGTACTTTGATTGATTGCTGAGCTGGGAAGTTTCATGAGTCTTCTCTGCATCCTTCAGCTCACCCCTAGCTGCAGACCTCAGCTTTTAAGAACAGAGTCCATGCGCACCTATATACTCTTCCTGTTTTACCTTTACCTGAGCTGGGATAAGCTGAGATCTCATCTGACAGCTTTTCTCTACAAGGTCTTCCATTCGTGTCTGTCTTCCACTTGTGTCTGTCTGCATGGAGCTGCTACTTGGGGCAGAAACTGTTCTGCATGGGTGGCTTCATGAATGACAAGGACCAGAATAAAGGTCTCTGATCAACTTCATTCTAGTGTGTTCTTGCCCTATTAGTGGAGGGCTATCATGCCTGTGTAGACCTTCCCAGTTGTACCTGCCAGCCTTCTAAATTGTAGTCTTGTTATTAATTTTGTTTATTCTTCTGTTGTGTCACCAGAACGTTGTTCCAGAATTTATGGAATGACATTTTTTCTTAAGAGTCAAAATAAATGTCCTACATTGAAAAGCAGTTCAAGTTTTTTCTTACAGTTTTATTCATATACCATACAATTTGCCATTTTAAAGTGAACATATCAGCCAGGTGTGGTGGCACACGCCTGTAATCCCAGCACTTGGGAGGCTGAGGCAGGAGGATCGCTGTGGGTTCGAGACCAGCCTGGGCTACGTAGTGACTTCCAGGTCAGTTTCAACTACATAGTGAGACCCTGTCTCAAAAAACCAAAAAAAAAAAAAAAAAAAGAAAGCTAGATTTACAGAAAAGTTACAGCGCCTTCTTATATTTTATTTACCTGGTTTCCCCATTGCTAACACCTTACCATTGTCAGGTATGTTTGTCAAGACTTAGAAACTGGCATTTATAGGTTACTGTTAGACTTATTTTGGATTTTACTAATTTCCCTATTAATATCTTCTTTTCTGTTCCATGATCAAATCCAGGATACTACATTACATATATGAATCTCTGGTTTGTGACGGTTTCTCAGTCTTCTCTCATTTTTGAATTACTTTGATAGCCTTGACTATTACTGGCACAGTTATCATATAGAATGTTCCCCAGCCTGGACATATTTTTCTTGTGATTAGTCTCAATAACTTTGCATATAATTTTGGGTGTTATACAGGCCCTGGGATGTCTTTCGTAGACCTGTTAGTATTATAAACAGAAATGAAAAAGGTATGATCGCCTTTTGTCAAAAGTATAGGTTGCAGCTGATAGGTGGAATGTAAAATAAATGTGTTGTCATTGAAAATTTTAATATAGCAAAGTGACTATAGATAATGGTATACAGTATTTTTGAAAAGAGGATGTTAGACTCATTAATATTTCAAAACATGTACGTGATTTAAAATGTTATTTGTCAATTTAAAAAAATTTACTCCCAAATTCTTACAGTAGATGTTAGTCTGCCATGCTTTTTAATTGACTCCATAGGTATAATTATAGATCAGCATGACTTTAGTGTCTGTTCTTTCACTGTACTAATTAAAAACATGTACAGAACAAGTAAACAGCAGCATATATAGAACAAATAAGTGGTGCAGCCACCCAAGGGTCAGGACAGCTCTTCACGTTAGCTGTCACAAGCTCAGATACAAATCCCCACTGTGTGATCGAAGCTGGATTCAGTGCTTCATCAAAAGTGCAGGTGGAGGTTCTCGGATGCCTTCCAATGTAGATCTCCAATCCAGTGGCTAGTAGCTGAGGCGCAGCAGAGATGGAAGAAAAACCATGAGGAATTTCGCTCAGAAAATGCCCCCTTTCTTCATTACACTCGTGTTTCTCATGCTGGGTAGCTGTGCACTTTGAGGATTTAAAGAGGAACCCCTTGGGGGTATATTTTCCAGCTGATTTAACCAATCTCATATCCAAGCTGAGTTTTTCAGGTGCTCTTGGCTTTTTTCCTTCTCTCAATATAATCCGCCTTGGACTGAGAGTTGCTTTGCATATCCGTTTCAGAAGCTGTGTTAGCATCTCGTGTCTGTGAGCAAGGTGGACTGTCCCAGTGAGAACTCTTGAAGCTATTCTGTCCAGATTCATGCTGGAGCTGGGCGTGGTGGCTCATGCCTGTAATCCCAGCACTGGGGAGGCTGAGGCAGGAGGATTGCTGTGAGTTCAAGACCAGCCTGGGCTACATTGTGAGTTCCAGGGCAATATTTTTCCATGTCACTGTTATAAACAGGAACTGACCTGCCCCAGCCTCTTGCATGCCATGTTAACAGGAACGCACCACTGTGCTCCAGGTACATAGCTCTCTCTTTTTTTTCTTCTTTTGAGATAGGGTCTCGCTATGTAGCCCGGGTTACCTTGGACTCATGGTGAACCTCCTGCCTCATTTTCTGAGTGCTGGGATTACAGGTGTGCACCAGTATTCGTACCACTGAGCTAAATTCCCGGCTCCTGCCTTTTTAAAAAATATCATAGACAGGTACTATTATCAAATATTTTTCTGTTTTAAGCTAATTATATGATTTTATCCATTATGTGGTAAAAAAAAAAACTCTTGGCAGCTCTTTGGGGTCAAATACAAGGGGATAGTACTTTAGGCAAGTACTCTAGGTAAATTATTTTCAATAATGTTTTTTTTTTGGAAACAGTAATTTGCTATGTAGTTCAGATTGGCCTCAGGCCGGGCATGGTGAGGCACGCCTGTAATCCCAGCACTCGGGAGGCTGAGGCAGGAGGATCGCTGGGAGTTAGAGACCAGCCTGGGCTACATAGTGAGTTGCAGGTCAGTCTCAACTACATAGTGAGACCCTGTGTCAAACCCCACCCCAAAATAAAAAAAACTAAAAACAAAACAAAACAAAACCCCATAAATTAAAATTTTAAAAATGTTTTATCCAGGGCCTTTTAGGAATATACATGTTTAGGGAGTGGTGAACAGCAGAGAAAGCCTCTCTGAGATTTGGTGTCCTGACACTGGAATGTAGCAGTGTGAGGAGAAGAAGGAGGGAAGTATGTTCCCAGGACCCGGGAGAAATCTGAAGCAAGAACTGGAGTCCACAGGGAGAGCAAAGACAGAGACTTCAACAAAGATGGGGGAGACAGCAAACAATGCTTTCGCCCAGAGCCTGGACTTGTCGTGTGGGAAACAGCAGGTTGAACCTGCAGTCGCACAGTGACTACTGGCAACCCCAGAGGCCTCCACAGAGAAACAAACCAGTGGGATGGAGCAGTGGATGAAGTGGACTGCAGCGGCTGGTGAGTCCTCACCCAGGAGAGGGTGATTGGCCAGTAGCCTTCTTGGAGAGGGCCCAACTGAGTTCAGAACTCAGAACAGCTGCTGGCAGACTCTATCTAGTGGCTTCCTGTGTCTCAGTGTGGGTGCGGAATTCAAGTCAGCAGGAGGTCAGAGAGTGACACTGAAGCTGGCAGGAGGCACATAGACTGTTGTAGGCTCAAGGAATTCGGTTCCAGCCTCGTAGCCAGAAACTGGCTTGAATTTGAGAAGTAGAGGGGCAGGCCGGCTGGGATTATCTACTACCCCACTGTGAAGCTTTGCTGGCTTGCTGTGGTTCACCAACTTGGATCTGGACTCTGTCTGCCCATGTTGTCTACCAGTGACAGGAGAGACACACCTTGAATTGGACTTTTTGTAACTACTACTATATCAGGACTTTAACATGATAGATCCTGCCTCTTCTTCCTTTCAGGCTTGGGTGTTTTTAAACAGTTTTTAATTTTTTTGAGTGCTGAGTGTTGGAACCCAGGGCCTCACACGTGTTAGGTAAATGCTTTACTACTGAGCTACACATCCCCAGTCCCTCAGAACTTAACTGTGGTATCTCATTACTTTTTCTTAATTGGTACATTGTAGACATGCATAATGATCACATTCATCATAGGAAATTTGTACCTGTACATGATATATCTTGCTGCTTCTTTTTCCCCCATTTCCCTCTACTCCCTTCAACCCCTCTTTCCCTCCTTATTTACAAAAGCTTTATTGCCATTTTTTCCTTCTGTTCTTCTCGTCTCTTTTCTTTCCCCCTCCCCTTCCTTGTTCCCCTTCCCATTTGAACATTTTCTTCCCATTTCCCAATATCTATTATACATTTTGGTCCTTATTTCCACTTTCAGTTTCTCACACCAGAGAAACAATGAGGTATTTAAACATGTGTGTCTGATTTATTTCACAAGAGTGTGGTATCAAGGTGTATTCATTTAACTATAAATGCCTCAAACATCTCTATGGAAGAGTAGTACTCCATTGTACTTAAAAAATCCTTTTGCTAGGCATGGTGGCACACATCTGTAGTCCCAGCACTCAGGAGGCTGAGGCAGGAGGATTCCTGTGAGTTCCAGGCCAGCCTGTGCTACATAGTGAATTCAGGGTCAGCCTGAACTACAAAGAATGATATTGCCTCAAAAAAAACAAAACAAAACAAAAACAAAAAACAAAAAAACAAGGGCTGGGGATTTAGCTCAGTGGCACCATGCCTGCCTGGCAAATGCAAGGTCCTTACTTCGATCCTGGTACCACCCCACACACACACTCACAAAAAAACCCCAAAAGAGCAACAAAACAACCCAAAATAACAATAAAAAACCCTGATCTTCTTTATCATCAGTTGGGCCAGGGATTTAGCTCAGTGGTTTCACCGCCTGCCTCACAAGCGCAAAGGCCTGAGTTCAATCCCCGGTACCAAAAAACAAAACAAAAAGCCAAGCCAAGAATTTAAAAAAAATCATCAGTTGATGGGCATTTGAGCTATTTCCAAGATTTAGGTATGATAAACTGTGCTGCTATAAACATGGATTTGTATATGGCATCTTATTTCATATATATATATGGCAGCCGGCAGCACCACTGAGCTAAATCCCAGCTTCATTTAATATTTTTGACTTACTATAAATAT
>NW_022900951.1:42638922-42646187 GCF_012274545.1 Fukomys damarensis | reverse complement strand
TTGCTGTGCAGTTCAGGCTGGCCTTGTACCCCCTATGTAGCCGAGGCTGACCTCAAACTCATAGAGATCCTCCTGCCTTATCCTCCCGAGTGCTGGGATTACAAGTGTGTACCACCATGCCTATTTTTCTTTTTCATACCATCATACTCATAATCTAACATTTTGAAGATGTTTATAAAATACCCTTTTCCTTTATATTCAGATGTTATTCTTGTTAAAATTCTTCATTAGTCCATTCCTATACTTTTGCTTCAAGTACTATATGTAGTGTAGCCGCCAGAGTCTAATATGGCTCCTGGTGTGGGTCTCTCATGTTGTAGTAGGAGTGGTCTATGTGACCTTTAAGATCTTTAAGATGCAGCAGAAATGATCATCTGTTCTTTTTTTTTTTTTTTTTTTTGGTCTGCCTTAGCCTCCTAAGTGCTGGGATTACAGGCATGGGCCAGCAGGCTGGGCTTTATCTGTGACTTGTGAGATGAAGTTGTAATAGACTATTAGGCTTGTGTTTAGATGTCCCCACAAAGCCTCATGTGAATGAGGTGTGGCTTTTTCATGTGGCTGAATCTAGTGCGATGCTGGGATTGAGGGCATGTGATTACTAGATCCGTCCACTCATTAGTTTGACACTGCCCTAAGCCTGGTAGCCTAGAGTATAAAAGGAGCAGAAAGACGCTGTTAAGGTCTCTGGTTGCTTTGCTACTATCCACCTGCCGTGAACTGTTGCCCCTCTGCCACCCTGCCTTGGAGCCTGTCAATTATGGATGGAAACCTCTATTAACTGTGAGCTAAATAAAACTTTTCTCCTTCAATTTTGGGTGTCTGATATTTTGTCTCGGCAATGAGGGAAAAGTAACTAAGACATAGACATTGTGGCTTCTGTCTTGTGGTCTCGTCTCACCTGCTTGCTTTGAACATGGAGCCCCGTGAAAATGCTCAGGTAATGAGAAACTGAAACCTCCTCCCATGGCCCACTGAGTGACCATGTTGGAAGTGGGTGCATCAGCTGCATCAGGGCTCCAGCTGACTGCAATCTTGATGACAACTTGACTGAAATCACAGGAGCAACTGAACCAAAAACCACCCAGTAAAATTGGGCATGGTAGTGTACCCCTATAATCCCAGCTACTTGGGAGTCTGAGGCAGGAAGATCACAAGTTCAAAGCCAGCCTAGGCAACTTGGTGAGAATCTGTCTCAAAAGAGAAATTAAAAAAAGACCTGAGGGTATAGCTCAGTGGTAGAGCATCACCGAGTTCAATCTCGGTTAAGATTCCTGGCCCTCAGAAACTGAGGTGGTAACATCCTGTGGTTTTAAACTGCTAAGTTCAGGGGGTATTTTTTATACTGCAGCAGGTAACACACATCAGGCAGGAGCTACACAGCCCTGGTGTCTAGTGATTTTGGTGGTGAGTTCAGATTGCCTGGAAGTTGTCAGCTTGCTGGCTGGCACATGTCCTGAGGGAAAGGCTGAAGGCCAGACCCCAGTCTGTTCACTTCCCTGCAGTGCAGGGGCACTGAGTCCCGTGTGGGAGATGAGCCAGAGGCTGCACAGTCCCAGGCGTCACAGAAGCTGTTCTCACTCCCCTGACAGTGCCTGGTGAGGCAATCACCTCTGCACCTCCAGGAGTGCAGTTGTAAGAGGCAGTGATCTCCCTGCAAGGAATCTACCAGCCCTGGCACCTGGAGGGAGAGGTGCAGGACTGATTACCTCTGGCTGCCCATTTCTTCCACCAGCAGGGCACTTGATGCCCTGGTGCCAGCTTCCCGCTTGACACCAGTGCCTGGGGTTTGGATGACTTCTGCAGTGACCTTCCCAACGCAACGTGGGGAAGGGCCAGAACGTGTACCTTTCTCCTGAGCCTACCCTCTATGTGCCATCTCCAGCCGCCCACCCTTCACATACACACAAACCCCTGCAAACAGCAGTCAGCTTTCCACTTCCTGGAGGGTCTCAGCTGGGTTGTGGTTTCTGGACTTTGTTTCCCTTTAGTTTCTCCAGGGTTGGTTTCAGGCAAAGGAAACAGCAGCTTGTACTGTCTGCCACCTTGGCAGGAACCAGCAGGCTAAAACGTATCCTGGGGCATATTAGAGGTTTCTGCCCATCTGAACTTCCTATTCACAAAAAGACTCTTTGACCCTTAAAACTTGTAAGCGGCCATACCCAGAATCACTTGGCCAGTCCTTGAAATAGCTAAGCTTATTAATCACAGCACATATCCTATAGGGTGTCAGTGGGACTGCAAGAGACATTTTAGGTACCCACAAGGCCAGACACCCCCCATTTAGGTGGATGTTCCCAGGAGAGTGTGAGCACTTTATCAATAGCACACACTTGGTAGGCAGTGTTTGCGTACCCTGGACAGAGAGGTCTTGTCCTGTTCTTCAGGTGACTGAGCTCTCAACTGAGGGTCAGCTTGCCCTCTAATCCAGGGGGAGGGGTGACAGCAACCCTTCAAGAGTGCTATTTTGAGACGGGGTCTCACTATGTAGTTGAGACTGACCTGGAACCACTATGTAGCCCAGGCTGGTCTCGAACTCACAGCGATCCTCCTGCCTCAGCCTCCCAAGTGCTGAGGTTACAGGCATTTGCACCATGCCTGGCCCTTCAAGGGTGCTTGTGAGACCAAGTATCACAAAGTCCCTCCATTGCCTAGGTAGGGCTCAAACTTATGATCCTCCTGCCTCAGCCTCCCAGAGTGCTGGATTACAGGCCTGCACCACCATGCCCACAGATGGTTAACTTCTTAAAAGGACCCATCTTTTACCTCCTCACATGTTCACTCCTCAGCTTTTTATGGCAATCTGGGGGAAGACACAAGAGGACAGTTGCCCTGATTCCCTGTATTTCTGACAGCATTGCTGAGTGCAGCAACTTTGGGCCACAAGGTGGTCTGGCTAGATCACAACCTGACGCCTGGTCACTCAGCTGTCATCTGTCCTATGTTTTGCAGAGGACAGCACCTGGCCTGGGAGAAAACCCCACCTTCTGAGAAGGTAAGTGGGGAAAAGGTCCTGCTGTTGATCAGTATCTTCCCAATAAGTAGCTCCTGAATTTTATGTGTTGGATTTGTTTGTCCAGTCATGGAGCAGGGAAGGCAAGTAAGTGGTTTCTATTGCTACAATGACTAAGATAGCTGGGTTTCTAGCTCACACGTGAAATGCCAAGAGTGGCTGGCCAGAGTTTCTAAGTAGGCCCTGACTTCCCAGTCTTTGTAATGAATCTTGCTCCCTTACCTTTCTGAGACAGGGTCTTTCTATGTGGCTGGCCTCGAACTCACATCAGCTTCCCAAGTGCTGGCAATTACAGGTGTGTCATCATGCACAGGTGAATCTTGCCTTTTTTTTTTTGAGCTAGTAAGGAATTTTTTTTTGTACTGGGGATTGAACTCAGGACCTTGCGTTTGCCAGGCAGGGACAGCACCACTGAGCTACCCAGACCCACTAGTGATGAATTCTTAACTTTCTCTCTCTTTCTGCCACTCTCCTTGGGGCCTGTTCTAAAAACATAAGACTCAAGGCCACAATATGGACATTTACTGGAGGACAGATGTGCGAAGAAACAGACTTGGGCTTTCCTGAGCAGTCCTCTACCTGGGCTCACTTTCCACAAATGACTCAGCAGCTACTCTCCCTGAGACTGAAGGATCCAGAGGCACCCTCCACCAACTGAAGTATTTCAGCCCCATCAGGTAAAGGTCCCCTGTGGACTCCATTTACAGCAAAATCCAGGGAGGACAGAGAAATACACAGACCACAGCGACCTTCATGTGTGCAAAGTACAGTTGTTTAAAAACAAAAAGGCTGTGGCCTCCATGGGACAGTGCCAAAGCAGAGCCCCACACAATCAGACCTGGGGAAAGAGGGTCCCAGGCTTCAAAGGGTCTAGGGCTGGCAGGAAGGGATGTGGGGTCTTAAGTGTAGTCCCTCATGGCAGAGGATGGACATCTGGTGGGGCTGATGGGAGGCTAGAGGGAGCCTGCTCAGGACAGGGCTGTGGCTTCAGCACCCTCCTCTGAGTCCCACACCCCAGCCTGCAGGTAATCAGCAAAGAGAGCCTTGGCCCGGTGCAGGACCCGCCCCAGGTGATGTTTGCGCACAAGGCGGTCAAAGTGCATGGCCAGCTCGTTGTAATCCAGCCCGTTGCGCATGATGTGGTCACGGTGCTCCAGCAAGATGGCCAGGCAGAGGAACAGCATGAATGGGTTCCCCCGGCCAAACTCCTGGGGTGGGGGCAGGCCTGCTGGGGCTGGGGGTGGCAGGGACTTCCCAGGGTCTCGAGGGGAGCCTACCTCTTGCATCAGGGGGGATCCCACGGTCATGTCACCAGTGGGAGAGGCCTCGGGGGTGGACGGTGGAGAGGAGGAAGATGGGGAATCGGGGCGGGAAGAGGAGGAGAGCAGTGGGTCTGGGGAGTTCAGCAAGGGCTCTGAGCGGGATTTGGAGCTGATGAGGGCAGCAGGTTGGGGCAGTTGGACTTGAGGGTTCCTCCGGGGGCCCAAATTATCCCTGAGTTGCTGGAGACCATCCAGGCTGGCTTGTCTCAGGAGACGCCCCCCGCCACCGGGCCCCTGGCCAGACCTAGCCAAGTGGTCAACCACATCTTCGAAGGTACCACCTCTTCCGCTGCCAGCAGGCCTCAGCATGTGCCGCTGTCGCACAGGCCGCCCCCTGTGGCCACTGAAGCCAGTGTCTGCCACTTGGCTGGGGGGTCCAACAAGCTCTACTTCGTGCTCAGGAGCATCAGGGGGCAGTGAGCTCCAGGTGACCTCAAGCATGCGAAGGGCATCGTCAAAAGCAAACTCCCGCTTGAGCTCCAGCAGCAACCAGCGGTAACAGAAGAAAAGGTCATCGGCACCTGCTTCCTGCAGGTACTGGTAGAAGTCAGGGTCAGCATGTCGCAGTAGCAACTTGAGGTGGGCAAATTTGGTGGCCATGGCACGGCCATCAGGATGGAAGTTGGCAGCTAGGCGCTTCATGATGCCACAAAAGCAGACGAAGGCGTGGCCCTCATGGTCCATGACAGCAAGGATGGGCGAGGCCAGGTCGCTCATGCCCTGGCAGTAGGACACCTGTGGGTGGGTGACAGCGTAGGTGGTGAGCAGGTCGTGCAGCGCCCGCAGGTGAGGGCCATCCTCAGGCCCAGCGTAGTAGGGGTGGGCCCGGTCGGTGCGCAGGACATCCTTGAGGACCGTGCTGCGGATGAATTCCAGATCCTCGGGGCTCACCCGCTGTGCCCACTCACTCTTGAGCTGCTCATACTCACGACTCTTGCGTTTCATGTAGTCCATCCTCTCACGGCCTGTGAGCCCATCTGGGTAGACGTTCAGTAGGTACCGCCACACCACCTGCCAGGGAGTCAAGAATGGGATGAAGCTGAGGTTCTACAGGTGAGCCACCACCCGTGGCCCTGGGGGCTTTTGTCCTCCTTGTGCCATCTGCCTCCCACTGATGACTCCTGGCCCCTCACAGAAGAGAACTTCTCCCCGGAAGATCTCCACTGACTGTGGCTCCCAAGGCTCTAGTAAAGACAGACAGGACTGATGGATGTGGGCTCACCTTTCTTAGTGAGGGCTCCACCCCACCATGGTAGATCCGCAGGCGCAGATCCTCGGGACGGGACAGCTGGCCCTCATGGTTCAGGTATGTGTGAAACTCAGCATCGCTTAGGGGTGGCTTGAAGGGCTTGATATCCTCCCCGTATGACCAGTTCAGCACCTGCTGGACCTTGGACAAGGTGCGGCCCACCTGGGAAGGGAGGAGGGAGGAGTTCACTGGGCAGCTGGAAAATTAGTGGCAAAGGCCAACCAGCATGCTCTGGATTGGGGTTCCAGGTAGGCCTCACCCTCCAACCACAGCCAGGCCTGAGGTCCCTGAAACCACCTGAGAGAGGATGGACTGTGTGAAGGGGAGGGCAGCAGTTGTCAGCGATGAGCGTTTTTCAGTCAGCAGCACATCAGAGCCAATGACGTCCTTGGGGCTGATTATGTCCCAGTCTTCCAGCAGTGGGCCTGGGCACACAGAGTGAAGTGCCGTGAGAACCCCGACTTCAGGGAAGCTGCTCTCCTGCTCCCAAAGCCAGGCTATCTGCAGGGTATGAAAAACTACCGCTCCTCCTTCCCATGCCATTGCAATCATAGAAAATATCGAACCCTGAACAATTCTGGGAAATGTCTCACAAAAGGGCTGGGTAGCCTCTAACATCTTAATGATATAAAATAATGTTTATTGAGCACTTACTATGTGGGTCAAGGGCTTAGCAGTAACACAGGAAATAATATTACTAGGGAGCTGGGTGTGGTGGAGGGGCACCTATAGTCCCAGCTACTTGGCGGGGGTGAGGCAGGGGAATCACTTCAGTCCAGGAGTTCGGAGTCAGCCCAGGCAACACAGCAAAACCTTGGCTCAAAAAAACTAAAAATGAATGAATAGGTAAGTAAATAAATAAAAAGGGACAACTGGGTTGGTAACCCTTAAAAAAGAAATAATAGAGGGAAAGCGAAAAAATAAATAATAGTACTAGCTAACACTTCCATTGTGCTGAGTGCCAGGAACTGTTCTGAGCTCTTTGCAAATATGAACTCATTTAAAATTGCCAGCAATCCTATCTGTTAGGTGCTACTATTATTATTGTAGATAGGTAAGTTAATTAGATATCTTGTAGGCAGTTAGACAGGGCCAAAAAAGGAGAAGGACTATCAAGATACATTCACTGAAGGTCAGCATTGTAAAACAAGAGAAACTACTCCCCTCCTTCCGCTAAGAATGAATAGCTGATATTCTAAACAGGTATCAATCGCCTGTGGGGACCAAGATCTTCCATGAAAGATCCCTGACCCAACCCTCACTGAAAACCCTTGCTCATTCCTTGTATGACTGCTACATGACTTGTTTCCTCATGGATACCCATTTAATCGATACTACCTAAGTGACTATACCTGTCATAATCTTGTTGATCATAGTTTTGTCCACCTTGTGATTTCTCATTGGATCAGTATTACATAAGTGACTGTACTTGCAATCTTACTAGTTGATTATAGTTTTGTCCCACCTTGAACCCGCTTCACCTCATGGCTTTGTCCCATAAAACACCTTTGAGAAGTTGGGTGAGCGGGCAACCCATTTTACCCCTTCTGTCTCTCCAGGACAAAAGCTATCTTTCTCTCAATAAATTTTTCCTAGAACTCATTCTTTGATTTAGAGAACACAAACTTGAGCTTTGGATATCTAGCAGGTTTGGGAGTTGCATCTTCCCCCCTATATTATATAT
>NW_022900951.1:42617891-42638704 GCF_012274545.1 Fukomys damarensis | reverse complement strand
ATATTTTGTATGAGGAAAGGTACAGCTTGGGGAAGATACTTGCCCAGGGCCCCAGAGTTAGGAAGGAACTGACATTTGAAGACCAGGCCCAACGCCCGAGAGCCCAGACTCCTGATCTCACATTCATGCTAGTCTTCCCCCAAGGAATGACAGAGGCTGCTGAGCATGGTGGTGCTCGCCTGTAATCCCAGCACTTAGGAGGCTGAGGTAAGAGGATCACTAAGAGGTTGAGGCCAGCCTGATCTCCACAGTAAGTTCAAGGCCAACCTGAACTACACAGTGAGACCCTGTCTCAAAAAAAAAAGGCAGTAGTTGCCATTCATTACCATTCTCATTTTATAGACAATGACCAAAAGTCTTGGAACAACTGCTAGTAAGGACTATAATGGAACCTCATTTGCCTACTCCAGAGCCCAGATGTAGTTTGTTTGTTTGTTAGTTTGTCTTGCTATGTATTTCAGGCTGGTCTTGAACTCATGGTGATCCTCCTGCCTCAGCCTCCTAAGTGTTGGGATTACAGGTGTGCACCACCATGCCGATCTGCAAGGACATTTTTGATCATTAGTGTACATCTAATTTATGCATCCCCCTGGTGGAGACAAAGAAGTTCTCCAAGCAAATGACCACAAGGGCTCAAAAGAAAGTTAAGGGGCCAAGGTGTAGATCAGGAGTATACATGCTGAGTGTGCTTAGCACATGCAATGCCCTGGACTTTATCTCTAGTATCAAATACTAAATAGAGGAACTAGGTATGGTGAGGCTGGCTTGTCTATAATCCTTATAATCCCAGCTATTCCAGAGGCTGAAGCAGGAGGATCCAAGTTTGAGACCAGTCTGTCTCAAAATGAAATGAAGTGAAATGAAATGAAGTAAAATAAAGGGCTAGGAATATAGCTCAGCATTCCCTGGGTTCAATCCCCGATACCACAGAAAAACAAAAACAAAAACAAAGGGCCCAGCTGTGGCACTGCATGCCTGTAATCTCAGAACTCTAGGAGGTTCAGGCAGGAGGAGCCCAACCTGGGCAATTTAGCAAGTTAGCAAGACCCTGTCTCTAGAAAAAAATTATAAAGGCCGAGGAAGCTGGACGCTTATAGTTCCTGCACTCAGGAACCTGAGGCAGGATGTTTGCTATGAGTTCATATCCAACCAGTGTGAGTTCAAGGCCAGCATGAACTACATGGCAAGACCCTGTCTCAATAAAACCAAAACAAAAAAGGTTGACAATTAAAGAAACCTAAAAGTACAGCTGACAAACACAAAGAGAAGCAACAATGCAAATGTCAGACAATGTTTGGTTGAAGGTCAAAAGCATTTAACAGCAGAGGCATTATATACTGATAAACAAAACAAAAACCCCAAACATCCATTAATTAATAAAATAGGCAAGGATTTCTACAAACTCACCTAGTGGCAAAACCTGACCTGAGCTCACATGAGACTACAGTATATACAGTTATTACATAACCCACTTCCATGAATATGCACACGTTTCCTGCCGAAACATCCAAGTGTATCATCATGATTGGCTCCTGGCCCAGACCCTGTGCTATCTTTTTCTTCTCATAAAGTCTTTAAACTTGCCAAACTCAAATCCAGTACAGTGCCAACCAGAAATCTAACCAGATTTTAACTGGTACTGGGAAAGATCATTTTACGGTTTATATGGAAGAATTCATGTTTAAGAATAGCTATGAAAAAGAACAAGGGGAGGAGGGAAAAGGCTTGTCTTTTTAAAACTGACCATGAAACCACTGTGGTAAATATAATGTGGTCTTAGCATAGCAGCAAACAAACAGAGCCATTTAGTAGACTGCAATAGAAACCAGAAATGAATCCAAGTGTATATGGGAACTTAGTATGTGACAAAGGTGGCATTTCAACTCAGTGCAGAAAAGATGGTTATCAATAAATGAGTGATATTGGCATAATTAATCGGAATTTTTGTAGAATTTTTGATTAAAAATTTTTTTTGAGACAGTAACTCACAATGCAGTTCAGGCTGGACTTGAACTCACTATGAAGCCCAGGCTGGCCTAGAATTCATAGGAATCTTCCTGCCTCAGCCTCCCAAGTGCTGGGATTACAAGCATGGGACACCATGGCAATCTTGAAGAATTTTTAGAAGAACACTTATCAAATGTTGACAAAGACTTATATGCAAAAAGGAAACAGTAAGTATATTAGAATAAAATGTATGCGAATATTTATATAAATTTGTGAATGAGGATGATAGTTCAAAGTAAGAGGAGAAATTCAGAAATCATAAAGAAAAAGATAACCCAGGTGTGGTGGTACAAGCCTATAATCCCAGCATTCTGGGAGCTGAGGCAGGAGGATTAGAAGTTCAAACCCAGCCTGGATAATTTAGCAAGATCCTGTCTCAAAAAAAGGAGACCAAGAGAGTGAGGGGGCAGGGAGGAGAAGGGCAAGTAGGAAGAATCAAGATGTGTTATGTACATGTACCAACTCCCCATGATGAATGTAATCATCATGTACTGTAAACATGTACTAATAAAAATTAAATTCAGGTGCAAGTTTCCAATGATGAATGTAACTATTTTATGACTAAAATGTATACCAATAAACTTAATGGGGAAGCCGGGTGTGGGAGGCTGAGGCAGGAGGATCGCTGGGAGTTCAAGACCAGCCTGGGCTACATAGTAAGTTCCAGATCAGTCTCAACTACATAGTGAGACCCTGTCTCAAAAAACCAAACAACAACAACAACCCCCAAAACAAAAACAAAAACAAACAAAAAAACCTTAATGGGAAAAAAATTAAATACAAAAAAGAGGGGGATGTAGCTCAGTGCAAAGGCCCTTTGTTAAATCCCCCCCCCCAAAAAAAAGACATGAAAAAGGAAGAAAAGAAGGAAGGAAAAAATCAGAAAGACAGAAAGTCAGAAGTCAGGCGTGGCACATGCCTCTAATCCCAGCACTGGGAGGCTGGAGCAGGAGGGTAGCATTGAGTTTGAGACCAGCTTGGCCTATATAGGCAGTTCAAGGCCAGCCTGGAATACATAGTGAGTCCTTGTCTCAAAATAAATCAATACGAGATGGACAGAAAGACAGGCTAGAGACAGATGACAGATGACAGAAGACAGACAGAAAGACAGACAGAAAGAAAGCCAGGCAAAAAGAAAAACAGACCAAAAGATAATCAGAAAGATAGCCAGAAAGATAAACAATCAGAAAGACATACAGACATATAGGCGTACAGAGAGAAAAACAGACAAATGTGACAAAGCAAGACAGACAAAAGGTCAGACAAATAGAAAGCAGACAGAAAGAGCCATTCAGAAAGAAAGATATTCAAAGAGAATGATAGAGCAGACAGGCAGAAAGAAACAAAGGCAGACAAAAAACTAGAGTCGGGTGTGGTGGTACATACCTGTATTCCAGCACTCAGGAGGCTAAAGCAGGAAGATTTCCATGAGTTTAATGCCAGCCAAGGGTACATAGGTATTTCAAGGCCATCCTGAACTATACAGACTGAGACCCTGTAGCAACAAAACAAAACAAAAACAAACAAAAAAACCCCCAAACCAATGGACAAAATAAACAAAAAAGGCGGGTGTGGTGGTGAACACCTGTAATCCCAGTGCTCAGAAGGCTGAGGCAGGAGAATCCCTTCCGTTAAAGGCCAGCCTGAGATACATAGTGAGGCCAGGATGAACTATGTAGTGAGACCCTGTTTCATAAAAAAAATAAATAAATAAATAAAGGGGACATTCAGACAGACACAAAGAAAAAGATGGATAGAAATACAGACTGAAAAACAGAAACAGAAAAAGACAGATAAAACCCAGACAAAGAGATAGAAAGCCAGCCCACCACAGAGATAAGACAGACAAGAAGACATATAGACAGTTGGAGTTACGGCTTGTCCCTCCAAAGCCTCATGTGCCCATAGGTAGGGCTTTTCAGAGGCTTCTGGATCTAGAGTGTGTGAATCTGGATTGTAGGTGCCCAATAAATCCAATGATTGAATTAGCATAGTTATGGTTGTGGATGAATGGATTTACTGAAGACAAGAGACCCATCGTGGGTGTGAGTGGGACCAACCAATAGGGTTGTAACTTGGATAGAATAAAGAAGATAGGATAGGCTCACTGCTTTGCTGCTTCCTGCCTCGCCATAGACTATTTCTCCTCTGCAATGCCCCTCTGCTATTCCACCTTGCCCTGGAACCAGCAGACTATGGACTGAAACCTCTACAAACTGTGAGCTAAAATAAACCTTTCTTCCTTTAACTTGTGGGTGTCGGGTATTGTGTCTCAGAACAAGAAGACAGAAATATGGACACAGACCAAAGGACAGACTGACAACAAGACATACACACAGATAAAGACAGACCTGGGCTGGGGATTTACCTCAGTGGTGCCTCTGCCTGCCTAGAAATTGTAAGATCCTGAGTTCGATCCCCAGTACCAAAGAAGAAAAAAATGGACAAACAGGTGGACTGAAATACAAAAAGGTCAGAAAGACAAAAAGAATACAGAAAAACAGAAAGGCAATAAGACAGACATACAGTGGGGCTCAAGCAAGAGGATCATGAAGTGAAGACCAGCCTGGGATAGAGAGTGCTCAAGGCGACCCTGGACTACATAGTGAGACCTCATTTGGAAACAATTAAAAAACCCTAAACGTGGTCAGGGGATTCAGCTCAGTGATGCAGGCCCCCTGCAGAGCAAGCGCAAGGTCCCAAGTTCCATTGCTGGTACAAAAAACAAAAAAAAAAAACCGCCTAAACATTAAAAACTGCAACTCCAACCCAGACTTAGTGGCACATGCCTTTAATCCCAGCTACTCAGGAGGCTGAGGCAGAAGGACCCAAGTTGGAGCCTAGCTTTGGCAATTTACTGAGACCCTCTCTCAACATAAAGAAAAAGGGCCAGGTGTAGTGGCACAAGGCTGAGGCAGGAGGATTGCTGGGAGTTCAAAGCCATCCTGGGCTACTTAGTGAGTTCAAGGCCAGCCTGGACTACATAGCCAGACCCTGTCTCAAACAAATAAAACAAAACAAAACAGAAAAGGTCTGGGGGATAAATGGAAGAGAGGCCCTGGGTTCAATTCCTAATATCACACCAAAATGCAACACGAATCAAATTCCCATCAGGATTTTATCATTATTGTTTTGTGGCACTGGGAATTGAACCATTGGGCCTTAACACTGAGCTACATGGGGGGGGGGTCCGGGAATTAAACTCAGGGCCTCATGCTTGCCAGTCAGGTGCTTTGCCACTGAACTAAATTCCTGGCATTCCCCCTTCCTTTTTATTTTTTGAGATTGGGTCTTGCTAAGTCATTAAATTGCCCAGGCTGGGCTCCAATTTGTAACCCTCCTGCCTTTGCAGCCCAGAACACTAGAATTACAGGTGTGTCCCATGCCTGGCACAATCAAGACATTAATGGAAAGATAAGCTAACTTTTAAATTTGAGGAACAGTAAGTCATGAAATTACTCAAGAAAAAATTTTGAGTTGGCCATAGTGGCACATGCCTTTAATTTCAGCATTCTGGAAGCCGGAGGCAGGAAGATTGCACATTGAAATCCTGCCTGAAAAATTTAGCAGTATCCTGCCTTAAAATTTCCATAGGGTAAAATCCCAGGTACCACGAAAAGACAGGGGAAATAAAAAAAAGAAAAGAAAAAAAGGAACGAAGGAAGAGCCAGGGAGGACTATTTTAGGGCCGACGGTATATCTGAGAATATAGCTGGAGCATTGGAATACACAAGCCCTGGGTGTGATCCCAGGGACCACACACAGAAAGAAAGGAAGGAAGGAAGGAAAGAAAAAGAAAGGAGGGAGGGAGGGAGGAAGGAAGGAAGGAAGAAGGAAAAATTTTATAAAGGAAAACAAAACCTGTCATAAAGCTACAACGATTAAAATGCCTTCCGCAGGGCATGGTGGGGCACACCCATAATCCCAGCACTTGGGATCACCACGAATTCGAGGTTAGCCTGGAATATACAGTGAGACCTTGTTTAAAAAAAAAGCCTCCTCCTAAAACTGGTTTAGGATTAAAGAGATCAGTGTAAGAAAATCAGGAATTTATTTATATGTACGAGGAATCAAACTCAGGACCTTGCGCTTGCAAGGCAGGCATGGTGCTACTAACTGAGTTTTGTTATATAACACAAATATACTTTATATGGTTAAATATGGCAAATTAATAGTTACCAAAATTTGTCATTTTCTAGGCTGTTTGATGCTATTGTTATTATTGACTGCACTACTTTAGTGGAGGTGACATAATTGTTCTAATCAGTTGTTCTTCCTGGTATGCCAAGACTGAGATTGCCTAAGTGTCCTAAACAAGACTACAGGTCAGTGCCAAAGAACCAGGGGCTAGACCAAATAGGCAGCAACTTCTCATCTCCAATAAACTGAAGAGGTAGGATCTCTTTCTTTCGGTTTGTTGAGACAGGTTCTTGCTTTGTAGTTCAGGCTGGCCTTGAACTCCCAGCAATCCTCCCACCTCAGCCTCCTGAGTACTGGGATTACAGGCATGTGCCATCATGCCTGGCTAGAAGGAAAGATCTTGTAACAGACTCAAAACGTAAAAACCTGGAAGACATCTTTTAGAAGAAGTCATTTCCTAAGGGTTGTAAATACTAGCAATAAATAGGGCTGGGGATGTAGCCCAGTGGCACAGTGGCTGCCTGGCAAGTGTAAGGTCCTGAGTTCAATCCCCAGTATATATATATATATGAAAAAAAACCACTACCAATAAAGCTACCTTTCATAAGCAATTTACAAGCATTAACCCAAGAATTAAACTGACAAGATGCAACCCCAGACTTCCAGGTCACGAAAGGCAAACCCAAGAGGTAATGAAGTAGAACAAGTTGAAAGCCACTCAGCTGGACTCTCTGAAGGGGTAAAAGTGGAAGTAACAAAGCAAATGAATGAGGTAAAAAATCAAAACAGAAATAATCTCTCAGATAATTACAGACATGGTGACCATAATGAAAGGCATGGTGAGAGACTCTAGAGCAGATACAGATTAAAAAAATAGAGCAGCTTAAGAAAATGATGGAAACCATGACAGCCCAATATAGGCAAGAAATGGAATCCATGAAACAGATATGCAGGAGATTAAAAATTCCACTAAAACTATATGCAGAAAAAGGAGGCAATGTGAGGACAGAATATCAGTTAGAGAAGATAGGATTGTGGTTAGTGATCATGAAAAGAAAGATTTCTTTGGCTGGGGGGTTTAGCTCAGTGGTGCTGCCACCTGCCTCACAAGTACAAAGACCCAAGTTCAATCCCCAGTACCAATTAAAAAAAAAAAAAAGAAAAAGAAAAGAAAGATTTCTTATAAATAGCAAGGGTCCATGAAAAATCAATCCAATAGCTGCTAGATGATGCAAAGAATAACATAAAATTGATCAGAGTCAATGAAAAAGTAGGACATAGTGCAAATGAAAACAACAAAACAAAACTACAGAAGTAATGGCAGAAAACTTCCCAAGCATGGAAAAAGAATTCAACATATAGATAAGTGAGACATATAGAACTCTAATTAGCCACGATCAAAAAATCTATACCAAGGTATATAATAGTCAAGATTCCAGAAATTCAGCATAAGGACAGAATATTAAAAATTGTTACAGGAAAAACACACAAACAACAACACCTATAAAGGAACACCCATCCGAATCATAGCAGACTTTTCAACACAAACTCTCAAATCAAGGAAAGCTTGGAATGAAGTGTTTCAAACCCTAAAGAAAAACAACCTCGGGCTGGGGATTTAGCTCAGAGGTTCCGCTGCCTGCCTTGCAAACACAAGGACCAGAGTTCAATCCCCGGTACCAAAAAAAAAACCAAAAACAAAAACAAAAAAAAAAAACCCTCCAACCCAGATTGATGTACCCTGCAAAACTATCTTTCAAAACTGATGGAGAAATAAGATACTTCCATTACAAAGAACACCTGAAGAAATTCATGACCACCAAATGAGTACTCCAAAAGGTTCTGCATGACTTTCTAAAAGAGATAATAAGGCCAGGCGTGGTGGTGCATGCCTGTAATCCCAGCACTTGGGAGGCTGAGGCAGGAGGATCGCTGTGAGTTCAAGACCAGCCAGGGCTACATAGTGAGTTCCAGGTCAGTCTCAACTACATAGTGAGACCCTGTCTCACAAAAAAAAAAAAAAAAAGAAGAAGAGAGATAATAAGGATTACAACTCCATTAACCCCAAAAGAATGAACCCACCAGGCAAGGCAAGGAATTAAACAGAGGAGGGTTTTAAAAAGGGAACCAACAATGGACGAAGATAAGTCAATATGTAATAGTTACAAGCATCAATATTAATGGTCTCAATTCACCAATCAAAAGAAACACACTGACAGAATGGATCAAGATACAAGATCCAATAAGATGCTGCATAGAAAAACCATATTTTTATTTATTTATTTATTTATTGATTGATTGATTGATTGATTGGAACTGGGGATTGAACTCAGGTCCTTGCACTTGGGAAGCAGCCACTGGAACCACTGAGCTAAATCCACAGCCCCAAAACACATTTAATTTAAAAAGAAAAAATTCATAGACTGAAAGTCAAAGGATAGAAAACAATACACCATGCAAGAGGAACCCAGAAAAACACAGAGGTAACTATTCTGCTTGCAGATAAAGTGGATTTCAAGCCATGATTGATTAAGAGAGACAAAGATGGTCACTATATTCTTGTAAAGGGGATAATCCAAGAGGAAGAGATAATAATCATAAATATATATGCACTGCTGGGAATGTAGCTCCGTGGCATTGCACCCGCAGCTAAGTGGCGCCCCCGACTGCCTGACAAGCAGAAGATCCTGAGTTCAATTCCTGCTACCAAACAAACAAACAAACAAACAAAACAAACAAACAAACAAAAACCCTTAAAAATCGACCAGGTGTGGTGGCGTATAACTATAATCCCAGCACTTGGGAGGCTGAGGCAGGAGGATCGCTATGAATTCAAGACCAGCCTGCACTACATAGTGAGTTCCAGATCAGTCTCAACTACATAGTGAGACCCTGTCTCAAAAAACCAACCAACCAACCAACCAAACAATAAATAAATATATATGCACCAAATAACAGTGCACCCAACTATATAAAACAAATATTAACTGATATGAAATAGAAAAGCACTAATACAATTGTAATGGGAGACCTCAATAAACAACTGTCACAAATAGGCAGAACAACTAGACAAAAAAAAAAACAACAAAGTATCAAAATTGAAGCAAACTTTTGAACAAATGGACTTCCTAAATGTCTAGTTTTCCACCCCACAACATTGGAATACAGAAATACAGAATATAGAATCAGAATTCTTTTCAGCTATACTCAGGAAATTCTCCAAAATCGACCACATACTAGCTCATAGAACATACTAAATGCCAGAGAATTGAAATTATCCCATGTATATTATCACACCATAGTGCAAAGAATTTGGAAGTCAATAGCAAAAGAAACCACAAATACTTCATAAACAGGCTGGGAGTTTAGCTCCGTGGCGCTGCTACCAGCCTCACAAAAACTTCATAAACATCCTCCTGAACAACCAATGGGTCACAGATGAAATTAAAGAAGAAATCAGTTTCTACAATGAAATGATAATGCCAATACAATATACCAGAACTTGTGGGACACAATGAAAGCAGTACTATGAGGGAAATTTATAGCAGTAAAGTCCCACATCAAAAAAAGAATGATGCTGGGTGTGGTGGCACACGCCTGTAATCCCAGCACTCAGGAGGCTGAGACAGGAGGATTGCTGTGAGTTCGAGACCAGCCTGGGCTACATAGTGAGTTCCAGGTCAGTCTCAACTACATAGTGAGACCCTGTCTCAAAAACAAAAACAAAAACTACAAACAAACAAAACAAAACAACAACAGCAACCAAAAGAATCAGCTCAAATAACCTAATGCTGAACCACAAGCTTCTAGAAAAAAAGAGCAAGTCAAGGCCAAAGCTTGTCTGAGGGAGGAAATTATAAAGATTAGAGTAGAATATGCAGCAGAGACTAAAAAATACAATACAAAGAATCAATGAATTGAAGAGTGGTTCTTTAAAAGATTAAGTAAAATTGACAAAACTGTTAGTTAACCTTACAAAAAAAGGAAAGACTCAAATCCATGCAATTAAGAATGAAAAGGGTGACAATGATGAATTTAACTGTATTATAGACCTAAAATGTACCAATAAACTTAGTAAAGACTAAAAAAAAAAAAAAAGAATGAAGAGGGTGAAATCACATATTGCAGAAATCCAGAAGATCATCAATACCTACTTTGAGAACCTGTATATATATTTGTTTGTTTGTTTGTTACTGGGGATTGAACTCAGGACCTTGTGCTTGCAAGGTAGGTTGCAGCACCACTGAGCTAAATCCCTGGCTCTGAGAACTTGTATTCTAATAAGATTGAAAACACAGAAGAAATGGACCAATTCCTAGATTCATATAAAATACCAAAGATGAGTCAAGATAGAAAAATTCTCAATAAACCAGTATCAGTCAATGAAAAATGAAGATGTAATTAAAAACTTACCAACAAAGTAAACTCCAGACCCTGATGGATTCACTGCTGAATTCTACAAGAAATTTAGAGAAGACCTAATGCAACTACCTGTCAAACTCAACAACTGGGATCTCATCTTACTAAAAAGCTTTTGTACAGCAAAAGAAACCACCAACAGAGTGAAGAGATAACCCACAGTGTGGGAAAAAATTTTGCTATCAGTTCCTCAGACAAAGGACTAATATCTAGAATATGTAAAAACTAAAAATCCCACAAAAAACAAAACCAAAAAGACCTCCCAAATTTAAGGACCCAATCCAAAAACGGGCATCTGAAATGAAGACACTTCTCAGATGAAGAATTAGAACCAGTAAATAAATATATGAAAAAATGTTCAACATCACTGGTCATTCGTGAAATACAAATTAAAATAATACTGAGATTCCATCTCACTCCAGAAAGAACAGCTGCTATCAAGAAATCAATCAATAACAACAACAACAAAAAAAGAAAAGTAAAGAAAATAAATCAACCAATAACAAATGCTGGTGAGGCTGTGTGGGAAAAAGGAACCCTTCTCCACTGTTGGTGGGAGTGCAGACTGGTGCAACCACTGTGGAAATCAGTGTGTCAGGGTGGAGATTCCTCAAAAAACTAAAACTAGGGGTTCCATTTGACCCAGCTATTCCCCTTCTTGGTATCTTCCCAAAAGAATTAAAAGCATCATGCCACAGCACTATATGCACACCCATGTTTACAGAGTCACAGTTTGTAATAGCTAAATCTTGGAAACAGCCCAAAGTCCATCAACCAATGAATGTACAAAGAAGATGGGATTTTTTATACAATGGAGTACTACTCTTCCATAAGGGATCAGCTTGAGACATTTCTAGCTAAACGGATGTATCTTGAGACCATACCCTTAAGTGAGATAAATCAGACACACATATTTAAATACCGCACTGTTTCTCTAGTGTGAGAAACTGAAAGTGGAAATAAGGACCAAAATGTTATCATAGATATTGGGAAATGGGAAGAAAATGTTTAAATGAGAAGGGAGGGGAGGGGAAAAGGAAAGAAGGGACAAAGAAAAAAAATTGGGGGTGGGCTGAGACAGGGCGTCACTGTGTAGTTGAGACTGACCTGGAACTCACTATGTAGCCCAGGCTGGTCTCGAACTCACAGCGATCCTCCTGCCTCAGCCTCCCGAGTGCTGGGATTACAGGCATACGCCACCACGCCTGGCTGCCTTTAACCTGTGTTTACGATAATTAACTTGAGAAAGACTTATAAAATAAGTAAATCTGATGCTGGCAAAAAAAAATTTTAAAAACAAAATGGGAGTGGAGTGGAAAGGGAAAAAAAGAACTGAGACGTGTTATGTACATGTACCAATTTCTCATAAAGAATGTAATCATGTACTGCAAACGTGTACTAATAAAAAATAAAAATTAAAAAAACAAAAATAAAATAATAAAAAAAGCATTAATTATCTAAAAGTAGGCAGCAAATAACAAGAATTACCCGGAAAGATTCAGAGAAGAGAGAAAGAGAAGGAGGGAGAGAAAAGCGACTGAGAGACCCTTGAAGAATTCCAATCCAGTAGGCCTGGGAATCTATTTAAAAGCTACCCAGGTGCTTTAATTTTGTGACTCAATTCCTCAAAGTAGTTGTTATATTCATTTCCCAGTTTGGAACACTAAGGAGAAATTAGTGAATTAAAAACAAAAATACAAAGCCAGTGATTTAGCTCAGTGGCACCGTGCCTGCCTTGCAAGCACAAGATCCTAAGTTCAATCCCTAGTACTGGAAAAAAAAAGATTCCTTCCCCCGCCAAAATACAGAACCTTTCAGGGCCCAGATCTTCAGAGTTGAACAGGAAAGACACTTTTTTTGTTCACTGATACTAAGTCTCATCTTCCCGTAGAGAAACCAGTTGGAAAATACCTCACTGTCAATGGGCTTTTAAACATCATTTGACAAGTTTTCTTACTCTTAATAATAAATGAGGTTTAAAAAGGAAAAAGTGAGGTCTACAAATTGTAAAAAATACTTCGATAGTTAAAAAAGAATATATTCAACACCCAACACCCTCACCTACATCTCCTTAATATTTTGTTGCTCCATTTGCTCTCACTTCCTCTACATATAAACATTTTGTCCAATTACCCTTAGACATCACGACACTTTAGCCCTTCATACTGTTTTCTCTAAGAACAAAGACCCTCATACCGTTACCACACTACTATAGTTCAAATGTGTGCCCCAAAACTTGTAAGTGGAAACTTCATCGTTAGTGTGATAATACAGGGCAGGCATTCTCTCTCTTTTTTTTTGATCTGATAGGGTCTCTCTGTGCAGCTCAGGTTGGCCTCGAACTCATGGGAATCCTCCTGCCTCAGCCTCCCAAATGTTGGGATTATGTGTACCACCCCACCCAGCTGTTTTTTTTGTTGTTTGTTTGTTTTGAAGCAAAACCTTTATTGGTACATTTTAGATATACATAATGATAACATTCATCATAGGGAATTTGTACCTGTACATGATATATCCTGCTGCTTCTTTTTTTTCCCACTCCCTTCAACCCCTCTTCCCCTCCTTATTCGTAAAAGGTTTCCATTTTTTCCTTCTATTCTTTTTTTTCTTTTCCCTTCCTTCTTTTTCCTCTCCACCCTCCCTTGTGCCCCTTCCCATTTGAACATTTTCTTCCCATTTCACAATTATCTATTATACATTTTGGTCACTATTTACATGTTCACTTTCTCACACCAGAGAAAAAATGTTATATTTACACATATGTATCTGATTTATTTCACTTAGCACTTTTTTGTTTGTTTGTTTTGGGTTTTTTTGTTTTGTTTTGTTCTTTTTGTTTGCAGTTCCAGGGATTGAACTCAGGACCTTGCACTTGGCAAGGCAGGTGGCGGCACCACTGAGCTAAATCCCCAGCTCCCAATTTATTTCACTTAGGAGTATGGTCTCTAAGTGCATCCATTTAGCTATAAATGTCTCAAGTTTATTCTTTTTTTTGTACCAGGGATCAAACTCAGGACCTTGCGCTTTCGAGGCAGGTGGCAGAATCACTGAGCTAAATCCCTGGCCAAGTTCATCCTTCTTTTTGGATGAGTAATACTTCACTGTATTAAAAAAAACACATCTTCAGAAGTACTACAGGACTCAATGTTTGTTCTGCTGGATTTTGGATTTGCTTTGGTCCCATTCCTTTTTATCTTCCTATTTTTCTAAAATAAATTTTATTTTATTTTATCCCATTCCCTTCCTCAACCTCCTCCCCTCTCAATTTGTACCTTCTGGGATGCAAATGTCAAACAAACAAAACAAAAAACCCATATTCTTTATCCATTCATTGGTTGATGGGTATTTAGGTTGTTTCCAAGATTTAGCTATTACAAACTGTGCTGCTGTAAACATGAGTGTGCATATATTACTGTAGTATGATGCTTTTAATTGTTTTGGAAAGATACCCAGAAAACAAATAGCTGGGTCAAATGGTTGCACCAGTCTGCACTCCCACCAACTGTGGAGAAGGGTTCCCTTTTCCCCCACAGTCCTTCCAGCATTTGTTATTGATTTCTTTTATTTTCTATGTATTTTTATGTACACTAAATCTTCTATTGGGCCGGGGATTTAGCTCAGTGGTTCTGCTGCCTGCCTTGCAAGCACAAGGACCCAAGTTCGATCCCTGGTACCAAAAAAAAAAAAATCTTCTATTACTTATTTTTTTAATCTTATTGAGTTTATTGGTGCTTTTAAAGTATACAGTACAGTTACATTCATTATTGTGGTTGATTTATTTCTCTTTCTTTCTTACAGTACCTGGGATCGAACTCAGGACCTTGTGCTTGCAAGGCAGGCACAGTGCCAGAGCTAAATCCCCGGCCCTTATTAGGTGATTTTCTTGATCAGCCATTCTTTCTGGAGTGAGATGGAACCTCAGCTTTTCAAAATTTGTATCTCTTGAATGACCAGTGATGTTGAACATTTTTTTTGGTACTGGGGATTGAACTTGGGACCTTGTGCTTGCAAGGCAGGCAGTAGAACCACTGAGCTAAATCCCTGGCCCATGTTGAACATTTTTTCATATATTTATTTGCTGTTTCTACTTCATCTGAGAAGTGTCTTTTCATTTCAGATGCCTATTTTTGGATTGGGTCCTTAAATTTGGGGGATTTGATTTTTTTTCTTTAGTTTTTTATATATTCTAGATATTAGTCCTTTGAGGAACAGCTGGGAAAAATATTTTCCCACACTGTGGGTTGTCTCTTCATTCTGTTGGTGGTTTAATTTGCTGTGCAAAAGCTTTTTATTATTTTATTTTATTTTTTTGGTACTGGGGATTGAACTCAGGTCCTTGTATGCAAAAGGTTTTTAATAAGCTGAGATCAGAGCTGGGGATTTAGCTCAGTGGTTCCCCTGCCTACTTCACAAGTGCAAGGACTAAATTTGATCCCTGGTACAAAAAAAAATTAGTAATAATAAGCTGAGACCCCAGTTTTTGATATTTCTCGTGTGATCTGGATTTTGTTCATAAAGTCTTTGCCTACACCAATGTCTTCAAGAGTTCTACCTATTTTACCTTCCAGTAGATTTAGTGTTTCTGTTTTAATATTTAGATCTTTGATCTATTTTGAGTTTATTTTAGTACATGATTAAAGATATGGGTTCTAGTTTCAATGTTCGGCATGTGGAAAGCCAGTTTTCCCGGCACTATTTATTAAAGAGGCTTTCTTCCGGTGAAAGCATTTGGCTCCTTTGTCAAAGATAAGGTGGCTGAATATGTTTGGAGTTTTTTCTGCATCTTCGAATCTGTTCCACGATCCTCAGGTCTGTTTTTTGTTGTTTTTGGGTTTTTGAGACAGGGTCTTGCTTTGTAGTTCAAGCTGGCCCTGAACTCACTATGTAGCCTAGGCTGGCTTCATACTCATGGTAATTCTCCTGCTTTAGCCTCCTGAGTGCTGGGGTTATAGGTATTCACCCCCGTGCCTAGTTTTTTTTTTTTTGAGATAAGAGTCTTGCTTTGTAGTTTAGGCTGGCCTCAAACTCACTATGTAGCCCAGGCTGGCCTCAAATTCACAGTGATCCTCCTGCCTCAGCCTTCCAAGTGCTAGGATTACAGGAATGTGCCACTACACCTGGCTGGGTCTGTTTTTTTTGCCAGTACCATGCTGGGTTTGTGTTTGTTTGTTTGTTTGTTTTTTAGTATCAGGGATCGAACTCAGGACCTTGTACTTGCAAGGCAGGCAGCAGAACCACTAAATCCCCAGCCCTCCATGCTGTTTTTATTACAGCAGCTTTGCAGTATATATTCAAATTGGGGATTATGATGCCTCTTGCCTTTCCTGTTTCTCACAATTGCTTTTGCTACTCTAGGTCTCTTCTGGTTCCAAATGAATTTTAGGATTGTTTTCTTTAATTCTGTGAGATATTCTATTGGTATTTTGATTGGGGTTTTAAAATTAGAGATGCTTAACTGAAAGTCTCTGAAAATATTGTGACATCTGAAATCTGAAACATTTCTGGCCCTAAGCATTTCAGATAAGGAATACCCAACATCAATTAAGAGATGGTTAAATGACATACAGAATCTTAAGGGGTGAGATCAGGACATTCATTAATTCATTCGAGACAGGGTTTTGCTATGTAGTCCAGGTTGGCCTTAAACTCACAGTGATCCTCCTTCCTCATCCTCTCAAGTGCTGGGATTACCGGCATGCACCACGACACCCAGCCTCTGAAATTTTGTAAGTATCATTTATGGTACTGGGAATTGAACCAAGCCCTTTGTACTAAGAAATGTACCCAGCCCTTTTCATTTTTTTGAGATAGGATCTTGTAAATCATGAATTTTCCAAAGCTAGGTTCATATTTGGGATCCTCCTGGCTCAGCGTCTTAGATTATTGGTATGCACCACCATTATCTTTTTTTTTATTCTCTTTTGGAGACAGGTTCTTGCTACATAGTTCAGGCTGTCCTTGAACTCACGATCCTCCTGGCTGGGCTTCCTGAGGGCTAGGATTATAGGCATGTGCCACCACTATAATATTATTTCTATCTAATGTATGGCCCATAATAAAAGTTTTGGTACCATGTCTTAATTTTTTGGTGTGTGTTCAAAGGGATCAGCAAAGGCAAAAGTGGAAAAACAAAAATGACTGACAAATCAAGAGGACAAATGAATGAGCAAGAATACAAACAAATGAGCAAATGAATAAATACTACTATCATTATCATGATAAGCATTGGGCTATTTAGCTATCATTATAATCTAATTTCCAAGATTATAGCTATACCTTTACACTGCATTGGATAATTATATCTCACTAGGTCATACGCTATAATAATACAGTATAATAATTATTATCACTAATATTTTCTGATTATTCACTATTCAGATAAGCAGTTCCAGGTGTTTATATGAATTTCTCCAATCCTCAAAATAGCCCTAAAATACTAGTGGGTTTTTTGGGTATGTTTTATGTTTTTTTGACACAGGGTATCACTATGTATCCAGGCTGGCCTTGAACTGCTGGCAGTCTTCCTGCCCCAACCTCCTGAGTGCTGGGATTCACTACCACAGTTTATAGCTAGATGTCCCCTCAGAAGCCAGTACTTGCAGAAGGTGACTGGAGTATGGTGCACCACAGTTGGCTTGGTGTTGAGAGGAAGGGCCTGGTGAGAAGACGCGGGTCACTGGAGTCAACCTAGGAGGGCACATCTCACTCCTTGGTTCCTCCCTTCACTCTGCCTTCTGGCCAACGTGATGGAGCAACTTTTCTGCCCAGGCCCTTCCACCATGCTGCTGACCATAGAATAAAACTTTCCTCCTTTAAATTGCAGATGTCAAGTGTTATGTCTCAGTCACAAGAAAGGGACCATAATCTCTACTTTACAGGTGAAGAAACTGTAGCCCAATAGCTGAGCTAGAATCTGAATACCTTACTGCCTAGCCTTTGAAGAAGGGTACTGTGAGGTGTGGAATCACCCAATGGGACAAAGGTGGGTCCCAGAGCAACTCCCCAGGGCACTGCATACTCACTGTCCTCTGAGGGCCGAATGTCCACACGTAACTGCAGGTAAGGTTTCGAGGCAGTGGTGAAAGCTACGCTGAGGTCCCAGTCAGACAGGAGCGACAGGTAAGCTTCCTGTCCTAGCCGGTCCCGAACCAAGTAGCTGATGCCAAAGTTCTTCTTCCTGGACAGAAGATTAAGGGAGCTGTCAGGGCCTTTAGGACCCTGGAAGCCTCAGGGACAGTTTCCACAACAAGGGAGGTAAATATGGAGGGTACTGAAAACAACTTCTAGTATCTGCTGGGTACTACTGCTAAGGATTATGGGCAGTCCAAGGTCAGGTCATTTATATCCAGTTTGTTACACAAACACAGAAACAGATACACACCTGCTTATATCTGGTGGGCACATTGAAAACTGGTAAAATGTTGGTCCCCGCTGGGGATAGAACAATGTAGTTGAGGGACAGAAGTGGGAAGAAAGCAGCCTTCCTACTACATAAAAAAATAAAGCAATTTGTATATTTACCAATTTTCATAACAAAAATATTTATGCCCAAGTCAAAGAACAACTAAAAATTTATTCTTCAAATATACTTGTGCGACTATACAAAAAAGTATGTTGTGTGATAATTATTACAGAAACATCCTAAATACTTATTAATTCTGTACTGTTTAAATTTGTTACTATGAAAAAAAAAATAAATGTCTTACCATGGGCATAGAGTCCTTCAAAACAACCATTACCACAAAATAAACATCACATCTGCCCTCAACAGAAACTAATTTTCAGCTATCAGTTTGGCCAATTTTGTAATGTTTCATAGTAGCCACTTTTTTTTTTTGGATGATACCGGGGATTGAACTCAGGACTTTGCACTTGCGAGGCAGGCAGCGGCACCACTGAGCTAAATCCCTGGCCCTTAGAGTAGCCATTATTTGTGAGGACATGAGGGAAACACGTTTTGTTTCTTACTGAGGAAGTTGCAAACTGGTAAAACTTCTAGACAGCATTTTATACACATCCACTGGAAGTTTAAAGAGCACAGAACAATACCACTGGGAGGAATATATCCTATGACTAGACTTTCTCACATCTATCCCAAGATAGATAGGTAGGTAGACAGATCTCTTTTTACTGTGGGATTATTTGTAATAAAAACAGAAACAAGCTGGGCATGCTGGCATACGCCTGTAACCTCAATACTCAAGAGGCTGATGAAAGAGGATTGCTGTGAGTTCAAGGCCAGCCTGAATTATATAGTAAGAACCTGTTTCAAAAACAAACAGAAAAGAAATATAAACAAACAAAAACCCTATCAAAGAAAGAAACAAAAAAGTCAAAAGCCAGACAATCACTATTGAGGTAAGTGCTCCACTGGCTGGTCCCCAGCACCCGCTACTCACCCATTCAAGTCAAAGGCTCGAATGAGGATGTGCTGTAACACGTCCAATGAGGTGATCTGGGGATCTACAGCAAAAGACCGGAACTCGGGCGGCAAGAAACTCTCACATTTCTGCAGAGAGAAGACATGGGGTAGGCCATGAGATGACCATGCTGAAGGCAGGAAGGTGCAGAGCGACAGAAGGCAATGCCGGAGGGCGGGCAGGGGCCAGCTTGAGTCGGGGGTTCTGGGTCACGGTAAGAACTTTGGCTTTTGGTCTGGGTAAAGGGAGCTATGAGAGCTTTCTGAGCAGAGGAGGGTTGCAGCCTGAGTTAGGATTTAACACCATCCTTATGGGCACTCTGCAAACAGACTGGGGTGGGGGGCAAGGGTAGAAGCAAGGGGACTAGGGAGGAGGAAGCTACTGCAATAGTCTGGGCATCCAAGCCTTCTACATTCCTCTGGATATGGTTGCCAGAAGCACCACATGTAGTCTGGCCATAAATAAAGCAGTCCTCCAATCTGGCACATGTATCTACCACACTCTCCACTTAACGCTCTTCAAAGGCAACCAACACCAGGGCTCCAGCCAGGTCCTGCTACACAGTAGTAGTGTCTTAGGATGCTACCTCTAACACACCCTGGCTCCAAGACTTTGTGTGTGCCTGCTGATCCTCCCATCGGGAACAACCTTCCCACTTCCTTCCTCTGCTTCACTCACAGCTCAGACATCATCTTTTTTCTGAATTTCCAAACCTCGACCTTAGAGGTCTACTACATGGAAGTCATCTGATGACTCTCTTCTCATCACTGCCAGCATCACCACCCCAAACAGCTTTCTTCTTCAGCGTACACACCAAAGGCCCTCGCCAGCTGGCCTCTCTGACCTGATTCACCACCTACCACGCTTTCCTTCCCATTGCTCCAGCAATATGGTAAGCTAAGGGAATATGTCAAGCTCATGCGCACCTCCCAGCCTTTGCCCTTGCAAGTCCTTCTGCCCCACTCATACACACGACTGACCACTTCTTATTCAGGTCTTTGCCCCCTCAGTATTTCCTCTGGGGATTTCCCTGTCAAGCTTGGTTAAAGTGACTCACTCCTTAGTTCATAACCTTTTTCCTTGTTTCTTTATGGCATTCCCCAGTGTCCGAAGTACCTCATTTATTTAGCAGTTTGTCGCACACCCAAAAGCACACGGGCTCAATGGTGGGGACCCTATCAAAATGCACTCTCAGCCGGGCGTGGTGGCGCACGCCTGTAATCCCAGCACTCGGGAGGCTGAGGCAGGAGGATCGCTGTGAGTTCGAGACCAGCCTGGGCTACACAGTGAGTTCCAGGTCAGTCTCAACTACATAGTGAGACCCTGTCTCAAAAAACAAAACAAAACAAAACAATAACAACAAAAAACCCCACCACAACAACAAAAAACCCACAAAACACTCTCTAAACCTATGCATTGGCGGACTTCAGAGCATCCCTTTCAGACAGCAACAGGACCCGAGTCAGTCATTAGGGCTCCACCCCTCCACGACGGAGGCCCCTCCTTCAACTTATAGCCCCGCCCATCCCCCTAAGCCCCACCCATCCACTCCACAGAACCCTATCCCTCCATTTTCAGTCCCACTAAGACCTGTCCCTAACACCTACACCTCCAGGCCCCCCATCATTCTGCCCTCAAGCCTCACCCCTGAGGTAACGCCCCAAATCGCAGGTCCCGCCCGCCAAGATAAATCAGCCACCGCCTTCTCCCCTGGGATGTCTGGGCAGGTTGGCCGACCAGCCGCCGGCCTCACCTTGACTCGGACCCGTACCACCTCTCGCTCCTCCTCCTCAACCAGCGCCTGGGCTCCCCCGCCGGGCGGGGGCG
>NW_022900951.1:42615476-42616052 GCF_012274545.1 Fukomys damarensis | reverse complement strand
GGCGTGGTGGCGCACGCCTGTAATCCCAGCACTCGGGAGGCTGAGGCAGGAGGATCGCTGTGAGTTCGAGACCAGCCTGGGCTACACAGTGAGTTCCAGGTCAGTCTCAACTACATAGTGAGACCCTGTCTCAAAAAACAAAACAAAACAAAACAATAACAACAAAAAACCCCACCACAACAACAAAAAACCCACAAAACACTCTCTAAACCTATGCATTGGCGGACTTCAGAGCATCCCTTTCAGACAGCAACAGGACCCGAGTCAGTCATTAGGGCTCCACCCCTCCACGACGGAGGCCCCTCCTTCAACTTATAGCCCCGCCCATCCCCCTAAGCCCCACCCATCCACTCCACAGAACCCTATCCCTCCATTTTCAGTCCCACTAAGACCTGTCCCTAACACCTACCCCTCCAGGCCCCCCATCATTCTGCCCTCAAGCCTCACCCCTGAGGTAACGCCCCAAATCGCAGGTCCCGCCCGCCAAGATAAATCAGCCACCGCCTTCTCCCCTGGGATGTCTGGGCAGGTTGGCCGACCAGCCGCCGGCCTCACCTTGACTCGGACCCGTACCAC
>NW_022900951.1:42612984-42615233 GCF_012274545.1 Fukomys damarensis | reverse complement strand
TTGCCGGAAGCCCTGCCCCCCACAGCCGGGTATTTTGCTTCTTTCCAGTCTTTGTATAGGCGCTCCCTTAGGCCCCGCCTTCTCTGGTCTGTTGGTTTGTTTTGGGAGTCTACTTCCGGTGTTGGTGATAAGTGGGCGGGGAAAGGAGGTGCCGCTAGAGGATGTTGAGGATCCGCACCCCGACCCAAATTGCCTTGTGCCTTTGCTGATAGATGGTGTCATCTGTTGCTTTAAATTAATCCACTGAATGAAAAAAAAACTTTCTCCAGGGGCTTTTAAATACTACTTTGCATATGAAAATTCATAGAACTGTATGTATATTTATGATTTTTGCACTTTCTGTAATGCTTGTTAGACATCATTAAATAAATTACTGAAGAAGATCATTTTATGCTCTTTCGGTGTCCTACACCTTTTTTTCCAGTTCAACAGATTATTATTTCTTAAAGCTGTGAGACTATGGTTCTAGCTTTTTCTTTTTCTTTTTTTTTGTTACCAGGGATCAAACTCAGGTCCTTGTGTTTGTGAGCAGGTGGCAGAACCACTGAGCTAAATCCCTGGCCCATGGTTCTAGCTTTTTTAAAGTTTACCTTTGTTACCTGGCATGGTGGCACACCCCCGTAATCTCAACACTGGGCAGGCTGAGGCAGGAGAATTGCTGTGAGTGCGAGGCCATCCTGGGGTACACAATGAATTCAAGGCCAACCTGAACTACATAGTGAGACCCTGTTTCATAAAAACAAACAAAATAAAATTTGCCTTTGTTTTATTTAATCTTCATGACATATTTAGGTCAGTCCAGTTACAGGTGTGTGTTGCAGTGAGGCTGTAGTGCAGTGCCAGAGCGCTTGCTTAGCATGTGCAAGGTCTCTATGATCCCCAGCATTGCAAAAAGCCAAAACAAAACAAAAAACAAAATCCAGTGTGTCTCACTTGTTTTTTAGTTTTTTCTTTTTTTCAATACCAGGGATTGAACTCAGGACCTTGCACTTGTGAGACAGGTGTGGTGCCACTGAGCTAAATCCCTGGCCCTAGTGTGTGTCTCCTAATGTTGGATAAATGAGTGAACATATCTTATGCTCTTTTGAGAAAATTTATGTATGGCCATATGCAAAAAGGTATTCTCAGCTGGGCGTGGTGACGCACTCCTATAATCCCAGCACTTGAAATTTTTTTTGGGGGGCGGGGTGGGGATTGAACTCAGGACCTTATGCTTGCAAGGCAGGCAGCTGACCCACTGAGCTAAATCCTCAGCCCATAATCCCAGCACTTGGGAGGCTGAGACAGGAGGATCCCAGTGAGTTCGAGGCCAGCCTGTACTATGTAGTGAGCTCAAGGGCAGTCTGAACTACATAACAAGACATTATCTCAAAAAAATAATAAAAAGGTATTTGCTCCCTCGTTGTACAATATCCATGTGGTTTGGACAAATTGCAGGGCACCTTTTACACATTATTTCTTTTTTGTTTGTTTGTTTTGGTTTTCTGAGGCAGGGTCTTGTGTGTATAGTTCTGGATGGCCTTGAACTAGCAGTGCTCTACCTGCCTCAGCCTCAAAGTGCTGGGATTACAGGTGTGTGCCAGACATAAATATTACTTTTTATATTTATTTATTTATTTATTTTTAAGACAGGGTCTCACTAAGTAGTTGAGACTGACCTGGAACTCGCTATGTAGCTCAGGCTGGTCTCGAATGCACGGTGATCCTTCTGCCTCAGCCTCCCGAATGCTGGGATTACAGGTGTGCGCCACCATGCATGGCTTATTTTTCATTTTATTTTGAGACATGGTCCCACTATGTAGTTCAGGCTGGCCTTGAATTCATTATGTAGCACAGGATGGTCTCAAAGTCATGGTGATCCTCTGCCTCGGCACCCCCCACCCAGTGCTGGGATCACAGGCGTGTGCCCCCATACATGACCACAAATGTTACTTCTAACAAAGGAGTCTTTATAAGATGACTGGATTTCCGCTACTGCAGACTCCTACAGATGCTACCTTTAAATTTAATTTTTTAGACAAGTTTGCTATTCCATTTCAGAATATTTTAAAATAATTTATTGACTTGATATTAACATTAAGTAGATATTTCCATTCTTTGGAAACAAAGGAGTTTATAAGATGACTGGATTTCCGCTACTGCAGACTCCTACAGATGCTACCTTTAAATTTAATTTTTTAGACAAGTTTGCTATTCCATTTCAGAATATTTTAAAATAATTTATTGACTTGATATTAACATTATATATA
>NW_022900951.1:42607253-42610466 GCF_012274545.1 Fukomys damarensis | reverse complement strand
GAGCTAAATCCCTGGCCCATGGTTCTAGCTTTTTTAAAGTTTACCTTTGTTACCTGGCATGGTGGCACACCCCCGTAATCTCAACACTGGGCAGGCTGAGGCAGGAGAATTGCTGTGAGTGCGAGGCCATCCTGGGGTACACAATGAATTCAAGGCCAACCTGAACTACATAGTGAGACCCTGTTTCATAAAAACAAACAAAATAAAATTTGCCTTTGTTTTATTTAATCTTCATGACATATTTAGGTCAGTCCAGTTACAGGTGTGTGTTGCAGTGAGGCTGTAGTGCAGTGCCAGAGCGCTTGCTTAGCATGTGCAAGGTCTCTATGATCCCCAGCATTGCAAAAAGCCAAAACAAAACAAAAAACAAAATCCAGTGTGTCTCACTTGTTTTTTAGTTTTTTCTTTTTTTCAATACCAGGGATTGAACTCAGGACCTTGCACTTGTGAGACAGGTGTGGTGCCACTGAGCTAAATCCCTGGCCCTAGTGTGTGTCTCCTAATGTTGGATAAATGAGTGAACATATCTTATGCTCTTTTGAGAAAATTTATGTATGGCCATATGCAAAAAGGTATTCTCAGCTGGGCGTGGTGACGCACTCCTATAATCCCAGCACTTGAAATTTTTTTTGGGGGGCGGGGTGGGGATTGAACTCAGGACCTTATGCTTGCAAGGCAGGCAGCTGACCCACTGAGCTAAATCCTCAGCCCATAATCCCAGCACTTGGGAGGCTGAGACAGGAGGATCCCAGTGAGTTCGAGGCCAGCCTGTACTATGTAGTGAGCTCAAGGGCAGTCTGAACTACATAACAAGACATTATCTCAAAAAAATAATAAAAAGGTATTTGCTCCCTCGTTGTACAATATCCATGTGGTTTGGACAAATTGCAGGGCACCTTTTACACATTATTTCTTTTTTGTTTGTTTGTTTTGGTTTTCTGAGGCAGGGTCTTGTGTGTATAGTTCTGGATGGCCTTGAACTAGCAGTGCTCTACCTGCCTCAGCCTCAAAGTGCTGGGATTACAGGTGTGTGCCAGACATAAATATTACTTTTTATATTTATTTATTTATTTATTTTTAAGACAGGGTCTCACTAAGTAGTTGAGACTGACCTGGAACTCGCTATGTAGCTCAGGCTGGTCTCGAATGCACGGTGATCCTTCTGCCTCAGCCTCCCGAATGCTGGGATTACAGGTGTGCGCCACCATGCATGGCTTATTTTTCATTTTATTTTGAGACATGGTCCCACTATGTAGTTCAGGCTGGCCTTGAATTCATTATGTAGCACAGGATGGTCTCAAAGTCATGGTGATCCTCTGCCTCGGCACCCCCCACCCAGTGCTGGGATCACAGGCGTGTGCCCCCATACATGACCACAAATGTTACTTCTAACAAAGGAGTCTTTATAAGATGACTGGATTTCCGCTACTGCAGACTCCTACAGATGCTACCTTTAAATTTAATTTTTTAGACAAGTTTGCTATTCCATTTCAGAATATTTTAAAATAATTTATTGACTTGATATTAACATTAAGTAGATATTTCCATTCTTTGGAAGCTGTAAATAATGGAGATTTGTCTTTGAAAGGTAGAAAAAGGTTTTTGGTTATGTCTCTTCCTCTGTTCCATATGCATGGAATAAAAAACACTTACAACTGCTGAATTTTCAGGCAGAAACAAGATTGAGAGTCTGCTTCTCATTTCAGCTATCCTGAGATGGGATAAGCAACTCATTAGCCTGCAGTTTAGAGTTTATGCTGAGGGCACTGGTGCACAGTTAGACAGGGTTATGATGTGGTCAAGTGCCTCTGTCATGGTTGTATAGTCTTAGACGGAAAGCTATCAAGGAGATGAAAAAAGAGGCCGTTGCCAAAGTCCTGAAAACTTTCTCTTTCATTTGTTTGTTCTTTCTTCCATTCAAAAATATAAATTATATGTTAGACAATCTACATATATCAATTCATTTAATCTGTATAAAAACCCTGTAAGAGCTGGACATGGTGGCACACGCCTACAATTCCAGCACTCGGGAGCTGAGACAGTATGATCACCATGAGTTCAAGGCCAGCCTGAACTATACAATGAGACCCTGTCTCCAAAAAATTAAAAAAAAAAAAAAACATGTAAGAGCTTGGTATGCTTGTTCGTACCTGTAATCTCAGCACTCTGGGAGGCGGAAGCAGCAGGATTGAAAGTTTAAGCCTAACCTGGGCAATTTAGCAATTTAGCAAGAACCTGTCTCAAAAATTTAAAAAGGTTTGGAGATGTAGAAGGCCCTAAATTCACACACACAAAAGGCCCAGTACCACAGGGGGGAAAAAATCCTCTACAAGGTAGGTATTATTATTATTAGTATTTTATTGAAGTCCAGGGAAAAAGAACTTCAAGGCCAAAGGTAGTAAGTGGCACAGAGAGTAGGTAGTACAGTGGGCAGAAGGATCAAGCTATGACTATTGCATTTGGGACAGAACAAGGTCAGTGTGACTTTAAATAAATGGCGATAGGAGCGGCAGCATATAAAATGAGAAAGTAACCGAAGTGAGATTATGCAGGGCTTTGGCCTTAACAGTGAGACACTTTTCCAAAGTTCTACAGTAGGCCTCAGCAGAGCCAGCATCTGAACTGAAGTCCTACTTTACATAGGTCACCTAAAGTCAGGCTTCTGATATCTGCCATCTTATTTATCCTTTACCATCTCTTCAGAATTCCTCAAGTGCCCCAGTTGTTCCTTAGAACTATGTATTAGGAAAAAGGAAAAAGAAGAAACAGGTACGAGCTCAGCAGGACAGGTCTATTGCAGAACAAACCTGAGAGGGACTGCTCTGGCACTGAGACCAGACCGGCTGCTCTCCTACAGGCTGTGGGGTCTTTTGTGGGGTCATGGGGAGGGGGAGTTCAGTGAGAGGGGTTGTGGCTCCCTGTCAGGAACAAGGCTTGAGAGAGCACAGCGGTCCTAGTTGCCCCAGGACGTGGCTTGGGAGGCGCAGGGAGTAGTGGCTTCTATCAGTAGCGGGGCTGACAGTGTTATGAGTCCCAGGTGCAGCTGTGCGGGGAGGGGGCGGTTTGGGGGAGTCTCTGGGATGGTGGCGGTCAGAGTCCTTCATTCTAGACTCCACCGTTGGATAAGGAAAATGGGCAGTGTATCTCTTCCTTAACTACTTCCTGCTGATTGGGGCAATGATTGTTAGGGTTTCAGTTGGACTGAAGAAGAGT
>NW_022900951.1:42605290-42607070 GCF_012274545.1 Fukomys damarensis | reverse complement strand
CAGTGCCTCTAAGCTAAATCCTCAGCAAGAAGAGCCATATTGATGTGGTCTTTGGCAACTGCCCATAAGACGGGTGAAATTCTGTTGGGAAAAATCTTTGAAAGAGATTGATTAGGCCTGACAATAATAAGTAGGCAAGTAGAGCCAGGGATTTAGCTCAGTGGCACCGTGCCCACCTTGCAAGTGCAAGGTCCTGAGTTTGATCCCCTGTACTGGGAAAAAAAAAAGTAGGCAAGTAGAAAGAGGAGGGCAGTCACTATAAAGGGGAGAATAATAATGGACTTCCGTGAATCCCATGAACTCCTGAGGGGGTCCTGAGACATCCGTTGTTCTGCCTGACCTCTGTGTCTACTTCCTGCAGAGCTACAATTACAGTATCATGAGTATCCGGGGATAAAAGTACAACATGGTGTATGAAGCATGGTGCGTGTGGGCAGACTGCGTGGGGGCAATGGATCCCAGGCTCTTTTATTGTTGGTTCTATCGGCATGATCACTGGGAGTTTGGCAGTCTCTAGGTTAGAATATACGAACTTTACCAAGAGATGAAAGCACGTTGAACCAAAGCATGAGCATCAGAATGGAAAGACGGATTGGGGGAAAAGTCACATCTACATGCTGTTCTTTTTTTTTCAGATGCTGTTCTTAAGGGACTGGTATAAGAGACATTACTTAAAACCCCAGCCGTGGGTCTTGATCTCCTAGACTTGAGAGAAGCTGGGTCTTGGGCAGATCGAAGCTGCTCTGGGCAGCAAAGATAAAAAAAAACACCAAGGACATCCAGTGTTTATTCATTACAATCATGGGAAGGAAGGGAACTAGGCAGGCTTCAGGATACGTGCTGATAGCAAGTATCAAAGGTAGAGGCACTAGAATATCTTTACTGAAGAGAACAAAGGATTAATTCAGAGGGGAAGAATTTAGTTGGAGTCAGTTGACCTTGGCTGGAAGTGAACTCACCCCTAATCTTCTGGAAGACAGAGTAGGTAGAACTCTTGAAGACATTGGTGTATGCAAAGACTATGAACAAAACTCTGATCCCATGGGAAATAGCACAAAGAATCAGGACCTTGCGCTTGCCAGGCAGGCGTGGCACCACTGAGCTACATCCCTGGCAAGATCATCTTTTAGTAAGAAAACTTTATTGTTTTACTCATGGAGAACTCAACCCTTTTTTATGACAACCAATGTAAACTTATTATAATAACAATATTTATTGAGGCGTGTCTCCCATAAGGGTATGGAAATTACTGGGGGTCCCACTAGTGAATAAAGACCGGAATAATTTTTTTTCTGGGTAGCTGCCCAGGGGAGCTTCACTAAGGGGAGTCTTTTTTTTTTTTTTTTTGGTGCCAGGGATTGAACTCCTTGCACTTGTGAGGCAGGCAGCAGAACCACTGAGCTAAATCCCCGGCCCCAGCAGTTTGTTTTTTTAAACCTATGATATCCCTATCTAGTTATCTCAACAAATTCTTTTAGATGACTTATGAGAACCAGATTCTAACAACTAACAGATTATTTTTGACCAATGAAAGACTCCCAAGCTATTTTACAGAGACAACAGTAGGCATGGTATTTGTAAAACCAGTCCTGACATAATCTTGATTGGCTTGCAAACTGGGTGGAAGTGTGTCCTTAACTTTAATGACACTTATTTTATTTAACTTAAGTTATAGACATAAATATTTTAACCTATGTAAACATTTTTTACTGGATATTTCAAAAAAGGAAGGAGGAGGAGGAAGAGGAAGAGGAGGAAGAGGAGGAAGAGGAGGGGGAGG
>NW_022900951.1:42593897-42604986 GCF_012274545.1 Fukomys damarensis | reverse complement strand
TTTTTGGTACCAGGGATCAAACTCAGGACCTTGTGCTTGCAAGGCGGATGTGGTGCCACTGAGATAAATCCCCGGCCCCAACAATTTTTTTTTTAAAGCAAAACATTTATCGATACATTTTAGATATACATAGTGATAACATTCATCATAGGGAATTTGTACCTGTACATGATATATCGTGCTGCTTCTCTTTTTCCTGTTTCCCTTTCCTCCCTTCAACCCCTCAAGACAATTGTTTATAAATCAGAGTGCACTCAGATATATTTGTCCATGGTCTTTTATGAATCAGGCACAACTATTATTTTCATTTATGACATAACCCATATCGAGTTTTTGTTCTTTTTCCCTTTTTGTGTCTATGTTATTTTAAAGGAGGATGGCTATATCTCTTGGTTTTCTATGGTGTACTCTGGCTAAGTTCTAGTAAAGCAAAAGGCCAGGGCCTTCTTTCTCAAATTTTGGAATCTAGCTCTTTCTAGTGCTTAAGAAGGTATTACAAAATATGGAAACAAAATCTTTGTAAATAGGGCAGGGTGGAGGGGGTGAAGGGAGGGCAGGCACATGGGAAAAAATAAAAACCAAGATACATCATGTAAAGGTACAAGATCCTAATGATGAATGTAACTGTACTGTATACCTAAAATGTACCAATAAACTTAATGGAAAAAAAAAGACATTCCAGAGGCGATCTGATAGCCCCCCCCCGTCTAATAGAAAGATTGAGTGTAGGGTCTCTCCTACACATTTTGGGTATCACCTTAATGCAAAAGTTTCCCCCAACTTTAAAGTTGAGAGAGGACATCTCCCATCTCTTCAGGAAGTCCAAGTGCAGCCTTGACACCCTCAGTGGCCCCTTATCATTGTCAGGATCTACCTGCCTTACCCATGTATAGCTTTTGAGCAGTGTTCCTGATGAGTCTTTCTCTTTTGGGAAATGGACCAGGGCCTTTGTAATCCCCCTTATGTCTCCAGAAGCAATGTTTGTGCCACCTTTCAAATACAGAGAGTTCCCAGAAAGCCCCCCTTTTTTTAAAGGGGTGAGAATAGCTGTTAATGCCAGATTCTAAAATGAATGGGAGGAGTGTGTTGTGGCTTATTTGTGCAAGGGAAGCTGGACTTGTAAAGGCTATCTGAGGACTGCCAGGGGTATTTTTTGGTATCAGGGATTGAACTTGGGTCCTTATGCTTGCAAGGCAGGCAGCGGAATCTCTGAGCTAAATCCCTGGCCCTAGCTTGGGTTTCTAAAAATTTCATCCCAAGACTGAATCAGGAAGTTCCAAAATGTAAAACAGGGAAAGGGAGGCCCCCTGACATATCAGAGTTTTTTTTGTTTTGTTTTGTTTTTGTAGTCTTTTTGCTTATACTATGCAACTGTAATGGAATTTCTGGGCTTCATTTAGCACTTGTCAGCTTGGTAACATGCTCCAGAGAAGAATCTTGGTGAGAGGGAGGCAGATCCTGGCTCCCTCAATGTCCATTTTGATTAAAACTGGCATCCACCTATGCAAATCTCTAAAAGTCTGTATCGGATCTGCTCACATCATCTCTTGTGCTGGGATGGCTTTACCTTACAAACGTATGGGTCCACCCATGGGGGCCCAACTGTATTGACCACAGTTAATCTGTGGCCAGAGACCCCAGGACCTTGTCCAGTTGTCACCCTTTCACTGTTCCTGGACTAAGCACCAGAGATGTTGCACCTGGGGGATGAGCACTGCTGCTGTGTTGTTCAAGCAGCCCACCAGGATTGTAACTCAGCCCCAATAATAAATTAGAGGGACAAAGTGTAAAGAAAGGTAGACACTTTATTTGTAAAGAAGAAAAGGAAAGAGCCGGGGATTTAGCTCAGTGGTTCCGCTGCCTGCCTCACAAGTACAAGGACCTGAGTTCGATCCCTGGTATCAAAAACAAACAAACAAAAAACAGTTCACAAAAAGAAGAAAAGAAAGGAGAAAGTAGAAGTTAGATAGCTACTCTGATAAGAAAGAATTAGGGTAAAGGTCTCCAGAAAGATGGAGAACCCATGGGCCCTTTGATTTTAGCTGTTTTTATGGGGGTGGGGTGACTCTTTTCCTCCCTGCCGAAGTTGCCATTACTGGATGAGCTCTTGGGCACCTCTGCTTACTGTCATTTTTTTGTGGGGGTAGCTTTTTTTGTTTGATTGTCTTTGATGCATCTTTTAAGGCCTATCTTTGGTGTGGGCGTTTAGTTGGCAAGGAAGTGTCTTATTTTTGGTTAGCTTACAGCCAGTAAGGGGTGTGTAGATATCTATTATACTTCATCATGACTCTAGAGTGAATAATATAGTAAGTAGTGAATACACATGTGTATAAGTGTATGTGTTAGTGCATAGGTATGAGTACATACTGTCTTAAACTTAGTCAGCCTCTTTGTTTTTCTTATATTTGATGGGAGGTGGGGCAGTTTATCATTTGTGTGTTCTGTGTCCTGCCTGTCAGCTCTTTTTCTGATCTCTTGGTGCAAGTCCCAAGGCCATTTGGTGGCTTTTTAAAAAAAATCTTTTTCTTTTCTTTTCTTTTTCTATCCCTGTCTTTGACTTGCTTTTTAGGGGAATCTCTCTAGTAAAGTTTTTTTGTTTTTTGGTTTTTTGAGACAGGGTCTTACTATGTAGTTGAGACTGACCTGGAACTCACTATGTAGCCCAGGCTGGTCTCAAACACACAGCGATCCTCCTGCCTCAGCCTCCCAAGTGCTAGGATTACAGGTGTGTACCACCATGCCCGGCTTAATTTTTGTGGGGGGGCACCAGGGATCGAACTCTGGTCCTTGTGAGGTAGGCGGCAGCACCACTGAGCTACATCCCTGGCCCTAAAGTTTGTTTTTAATTACTTCTAGTCAGGATTAGCTGGAAGACGAAGCCCCTATTTTATTTTCTGGTCCACAGAGACCTTTCCCTATATAAGTGTATCAATTAAACAGAAATAACCACTGAAATTGGAAATCAAAAGTAAATTTATAAATTTTTGTTTCCCTAGGCCTAAAATGTTTTTTGGGGGGTGGTTTCTCTGCCATAGGCCTAAACTTTTTATTGTCCTTTTCTGGCTGGTCCTTATGACTGAATTTCCAATAGTTAGAAATGAATGTGTTTGTTTAGACTCACATAGAACTCCAGAGGCAATAAGTTTGGCAATCCTGAAAACCTATATAAACAGCTTTCCATGGAAATCTCAAAGACAGCCAAAGAAAGAAAAAAAAAATGTTGAGCTCAAAGGAGTACTTGAGCCTTTGTAAAAATACTGATGGAAGTTTCTTTCTTTTTTTTCCCCTGGTTAATCTGTCCCAGTTTGGCATAGTTTACTGGCTTGACTTTTGTTGCTTGTAGCCCTTCCTTTTTGCAAAATAGACCCAATTGGCCTAAACAATTATAATTCAGTGCTCCCTTGTAGACTGGGTGTGGGGCGTGGTGGCGCATGCTTGTAATCTCAGCACTCAGGAGGCCAAGGTAGGAGGATCACTAATAGTTTAAAGCCAGCCTTGGCTACATAGTTAGTTCAAGGCCAACCTGAAATACAAAGTAAGACCCCGTCTCAAAAAAACATTAATAGAGCTCCCTTGTAGGGCCTGGGAAGATCAAAATTTTGGCAGCGGGGAGAGATGAGTGGAGAGTGAAGAAAGCATGGGGCTAAGGGATCTCCTGTCGTTTGCTGCTTCCCTTTAGGTAGTTAAGATCACAAAGAATTTGGAAATTTACCTTTTTTTTTGGTACTGGGGATTGAACTCGGGCCCTTGCACTTTTGAGACAGGCAGTGGAACCACTAAGCTAAATCCCCAGCCCAAGAATTTGGAAATTAAATGTGCCAAATTTAGGCCATTGGCTGAATAAAATATGAGATGTTTAGGCTGAATATCCTCCCCCCGCTTTTTTGAGACAGGGTCTCACTATGTAGTTGAGACTGACCTGGAACTCACTATGTAGCCCAGGCTAGTTTGGAAATCACAGTGATCCTCCTGCCTCAGCCTCCAGAGTGCTGGAATTACAGGCATGCGCCACCACAAGCGGCAGAATATCCCCTTTTAAACAAAGGGGAAGAAAGAATTTTTAGAAGGCAACCCAAAGGGATATCTGCCGTCCACTTCAATCTCTCCTGAAGTCCACCACAGAGCCCAGCCCTATGAGATCCCCTGGGAGTCTGAGATTCTCTACATGGCCTGGCAACATTAGAGATAGTTTTTCTGGGAGATTGGGCAAACGAAGACACTTGGGAGCTTCACATCAGAGGTTTTTCTGAGAGACTGGGCAGGTGTCCCCGCTCTAATGTCTGTAGAAGTCCACTGTAGAGTCTGGACTGAAAGATCCCCTGGGGCTGGGACAGAGCTATACTTCCTGGGCATACCTGGGGAAAAGTTGAGGCTGATCTTACCAGTCCTGGGCTGGATAATGAAGTGTCTGGTATTTAGTGGAGGGTCAGCAGGAAACAGCAAATGACCTCCTGGAGCTTGTAAGGAAGAGGGGAAGAAAGAGAGAGAGGAGAGATGGGGGCCCCACTGGAAAGCATTAGGGCCACAAAAGGAAGAGGTGGGGGATATTGGAATAGCCCCCTCGACCCCTCCTTTACAGGCCACCAAATGTCCCAGGGTACTGGAATTACAAGTGTGTGCCATTATGCCTGGCTGGGCCACCAAATGTAAAGAAAAAGGAAAAGAAGAAATGGAGGTACGAGCTCAGCAGGACAGGTCTATTGTAGAACAAACCTGAGAGGGACTGCTCTGGCACTGAGACCAGACCGGCTGCTCTCCTACAGGCTGTGGGGTCTTTTGTGGGGTCATGGAGAGGGGGAGTTCAGTGAGAGGGGTTGTGGCTCCCTGTCAGGAACAAGGCTTGAGAGAGCGCAGCGGTCCTGGTTGCCCCAGGACGTGGCTTGGGAGGCGCAGGGAGTAGTGGCTTCTATCAGTAGCAGGGCTGACAGTGTTATGAGTCCCAGGTGCAGCTGTGCGGGGAGGGGGTGGTTTACAGGGGTCTCTGGTCAAGATGGTGGCGGTCTGAGTCCTTCACTATGGAATGAAGGAGGGCATTTCAGAGTGAGGGATGAAGGAGTCTTAGGGTGATTCTGGGGTATCTGCGAGGTTAATAATGGTAAGTCTGTTGGGAAAGTGACAGAGGCTCTGTAGGCGGAAGGGAGTTGGTGGGTGCATGATAGGTGGTCTGAAGGGTACGTGGCAGAGTGTGTGGGGTGACTAGTGGCATCTGTGGTGAGTGACTGCACACCATGACTGGGGGAGCAGGGTGGGTTGGGAGATGATAGGCAAGGTGCTAAGGGGCCATCTGTGGAATGAGGTGGACTCTAGGAATGTTGTGAGGATGGGTTCTGCAAGGTGAGTTGTGGGGAGTCTGTAGGGTTGGCGAAGGGGGAATCTGTAGGATGCATGATTGATGGGCCTGTGAGATCAGGGATGGGGTCAGCAGTGTGAGTGATGAGGGGATTTATGGGATTTTTAGGACAAGTGAAGGAGAATTTGACGGGGAGTGATAGGGTGCTGAAGGGTGAATGATGAGGTCAAAGGTGAGTGATAGAGGCCTGAGGGGTCAGTTGTGGGGTGTGTGGGGTTACTGATGCAGCGGGTCTATGGAGTCAGTCATAGGGTATCTGTGGGGTGACTTAGGAGCCAAGAGGCTCACTGATGGGGTGTGTGTGTGTGTGTGTGTGTGTGTGTGGTGTGAATGTTGGGGACTCCGAAATATAGGGTGTGGCATTTGCGGGGTGAATGATAAAGTCTGTGGCTTGAGTGGTAAGGAATTTTATAGAACTAGATTGTGTCCCCTCCAAAAATGTGTATGTTGAAGCCCTAACCTCCAGGATAATTGTATCTGAGAGGAGGTCTTTAAGAGGGCAATTAAATTAAATGGTGTCCTAAGGGTGGGAAGCTAATTCAATAAGACTAGTGCTTTTATAAGAGGAAGTGATTCCAGGAGTGTGGAGCACAAAGAAAAAAAAAAGGCTGTGTGAGGGAACAGGGAGAAAATGAACATCAACAAGGCAAGGGGAGAGCCCCAGGAGAAACCAAACCTGCTAGCACCTTGATCTTGGACCTTTCTTCCTTCAGCACTGAAAGAAAATACATTTCTGGTAAGCCACCTGGTCTCTGGCATTTTGTTGTGGAAACCTGGGCTAAGACCGAGCACACTAAAGGTCTACAGGGTCAGTGATGGGACCTGTGTTAGATGTGATCTGTAGACTATAAACTGAGTGCTAGGTGTGGTGGCGCATGCTGGATTGCCAGGAGTTTGAGGCCAGCCTGGGCTACATAATGAATTCAAGGCCAGTCTCAATTATATAGCAAGATCCTGTCTCAAAAAACACCCAAATAAGTAAATCAAGAAATAAATTAGGGCCAGGGATGTAGCACAGCAGTGTAGCACCTGCCTGGCAAGTGCAAGACCCTGAGTTTGATTCCCGGTACCTAAATAAATAAATAAAATTTTACAAAGAGAAGACTATAAACTGAGTGATGGGGAATCTGTAGGGTAGTGAGGGAGGCCTGTGTGGGGAATGGCAGGGTACTGAAGAGCGAGTGGCAGGATACTGTAGGGTTGACAATGAGGCCTATGGGGCAAGTGATAGGGTCTGTAGAGTAAATAAAGATGGTCCTTGGGTGACTGATGAGGTGATTGAGGCAAATGACAGGGGTCTCCTAGGGTAAATGATAAGGCTCTGTAGGGATTATGCTAGCCTGTGAGGTGAGGTAGAGCTTTGTGATGTTAGACTAGGGCTCTGTGACCTGAGGTGTTAGTGATAGCATCTCTGTGAAGGAAGGAGGGATTGTGTGGCCTATGGAGTGGGTTAGGTGACTGTGTTGGGTTAACGATGGCCTGCGGGGTGAGAGAAGGGGGCTGTGCAGGATGAATAATGGGGACCTACACGGTGGCTTCCGCAGTGGGAATCTGTGAGGTGAATAAAAGGGGTGTGTGATGAGGGCCCGAGGGGGAGTTACAAATCTGTAGGTTGAGATGAAAGTTCTGTGAAGTGAATATTGAGGAGTGGGGTGAGCACAGAGGGATGTTATGGATTGAATTATATCTCTGCAAAGTTCACGTTGAAGCTCTTAACTATGCATACCTCAGAATGTGACTGTATTTGGTGTGAGGCCTTTAAAGAGGTAATTAAATTGAAAAGAGGCAAGTAGGGTGGGGCCTAATCCAATCTGACTCCCTGTACAAAGATTATTTTATTTTACTTTATTATTATTATTTACTTTTTTGGTACCAGGGATTGAACTTGGGACCTTGCACTTGCGAGACAGGTGGTAGAACCACTGAGCTAAACCCCCGGCCCTATCTTATTTTTAAAAATTTATTTATATTTTGGTACCAGGGATTGAACTCTGAACTTGTGCTTATGAGGCAGGTGTTGATGGAACCACTGAGGTAAATCCCTGGCCCTCCCTATACAAAGATTAGAAAAAATAAAATAATTTTTTTTTCTGAGACAGTCTTTCTATGTAGTTCAGACTGGTATTGAACTCACTGTGTAGCCCAGACTGGCGTCAAATTCATGTCAATCCTCCTGCCTCAGCCTCTTGAATGCTGGGATTATAGGTGTGCACCACCATGCCCAGGAATAAAACAAAAATTTAAAAAGAGATTAGGATAGATACATGAGCATGAACACAGCAAGAAAATGACCATTTGTAACCAAGGAGAGGTCTCATCAGAAATCAAACTTGCTGACAATGTGAACTTAAACTTTCAGTTTCTGGAACTGTGAGAAAATACAATTCTGGGCTTTTTAAATATATATAGGAAACGGGAAAGTGAAGGTTACCAAACACTCCTGCAGTGGGTCCTGGTCTCCTGCAAGTCAGTACTACATCTGAGAAATAGGAAAGAGGGAAATAAAGATAGAGATTGGAGAGAAACTGAGTCTTGGGCTGATCTAAGATGCCCCGGGCAGTGAATACAAAGGACTCCCAGGACATCCAGGGTTTATTCTTTACAAGTGTGGGAAGGGGGAAACTGGGCAGGCCTGGGGACACCTGCTGATAACAAGCATCAAGCAGGCAGGACTGTAGAATGAGGGCACAAGCATGTCTTCGGGGACGAAAATGAATGGTTAATTCAGAGGGGAGGATCTAGTTAGAGTCAGCTGACCTTGACTGGGAGTGAACTCAGCCAAGCTCTGCTACTTCCAATGTAACACAGCCGAATTATGGAGGGGCGAGGAGCTTGCGCCACTATAGCCTGCTAATACTGGGCAGAGGTGTCTGCTACAGTTTTTGAGTTAGGGTTTTGCTACGTAGTTCAGGCTGGCTTTCAACTCACTATGTACCACAGGCAGGCCTTGAACTTGTACCAGTCCTCCTGACTTAGCCTCCTGAGTGCTGGGATTACAGATATGCCACCATGGCAGGCTCTATAAATTTCAGTTTAAGCTACCTGGGCTGTGGCATTTTGTAATGGCAATCCTAGCAAACTAATACAGATTTATTATTAAATCTGGTACTAGGAAGTAGGCTGCTACTGAAACAAATATATAAAAATGCAAAAGTGGCTCAGAAACAGGGTGATGTGCAGAAGCTGGAAGAGTTGAAGGACATGTTAGAAAAAGCAAAGATTATGGGCTGAAGATATAGCTCAGTGGTAGAGTGCTTGCTAGCACACATGAGTACTTGGGTTCCATCTTCAGCACCAAAAAAGAAAGGAAGCGAGGAGAGGGGAGAGGAGAGCCTAGATTGTAGCTATGGTCTGAATGTTGGTATTCCTCCAAAATTCCTTTGTTAAAACCTAATCCCAGGGTTGCAGATGTAGCTTAGCAGCAAAGAGCCTGCCTAGCAGGCACAAGGCCCTGAGTTCAAGTCCCAGTACTGAAAAAAACAAACAATTAATTGCAGTGATAGCATTAGGTGGGCCATGAGAGCATGAAGGTGGCACCCCCACAAATAAGACTGATGCCCTTATAAAAGGATGAAGAGACTAGAGTATTGCAGCTGTGAGGATACAGCAAGAAGGTGCCATCTACGAAGAAGTGGGTCCTCAACAGATACAAAATCCACCTGCATGCCTGTAATCCCAGCACTTGAGAAGCCAAGACAGGAGGATTACCATGAGTTCAAAACCAGCCCAAGATACATAGTGAGACTCTGTCTCAGAAAAAAATATCGAAGAAACAATAAAATAGCTGGGCATGGTGGAGCAGCCCTGTAATTCCATAACGGGAGGTTGAGGCAGGAGGATTGCCAGGAGTTTGAGGCCAGCCTGAACTACAGAGCGAGACCCTGTCTCAAACCAAAAACAAAACCCCCCAAATCAAACAAAAAAAGATACCAAATCTTCCAGTGCCAATCACTAGAATTGTGATAAATTTATTTCTGTTGTTTATAAGCCACCCAATTTATGGTATCTATTTTTTTTATACTGGGGATCGAACTCGGGCCCTTGCACTTGTGAGGCAGCTAGTGGAACCAGAGTCAAATCCCCAGCCCATGATGATGCTTATTTAGGAAAGTGGGATCAAGCTTATAACATATCTTTTTATTTTTTGGTACCGGGGATCAAACTCGGGACCTTGTGTTTGGCCCTAACGTATCTTAATGGACTTCAATTTCCTTGCCTCCAGGGACTATCCATCTTAGGCCTCTTGCACCACTGTATTTTACAAAATGCAAACTGATGTGTTTCACAAATTCACAGCTACAGAGGAATGTATACCTCAGAATGACTCATGCCTCCTTTTAATCACACTTTAGATGGTATTTAGATTCGACTTGATATTTAAAGTTAATATGGGGGTTAGGGTAAGGGTCAGTGGTAGAGTGCTTGCCTAATATGTGCAATGTCTTGGATTCACTCTCACCCAGCACCACAAAAACATACCTAAATGGGAGAATTCTGAGCTGTCATGATGGAGGTGAATGTAATTTGTATTTGGGAAGGACATGAATTTGCGGAAGCCAAGAGCAGAATTTATATGATGAAGCCTTAATCCCCAGTAATTTAGAATGTGACTATATTTGGAGGCCAGGACCCTAATCCAATCTGATTAATGTTCTCAGAGGAAATTTGTACACCCATTGAGAAGCCGGGGCCTGCAGGCACACAGAAAAAAACCAAGGGAAAACAGAAATCAGCCACTTACAGGCCAAAGAGAGAGGCTTCAGAAGAAACCTAAACTGCTCATGTCGTGACTAGCTCCAGAACTGAGAAAATCAATTTCTGTCACTTTAGCCACCCACTAGCTGGCATTTTGTTACGGCTGATGGGTGTTGAAGATGGAGTCCCTGTGGTGAGTGATGGGATGTATAGGGTAAATGATGGGAGTATGTGGGGTCAGGCTGGGGGTTCATGAGGTCAGAGATAGAGGGATATGTGGTGATGGGGGTCTGTGAACGCCTAAGTGATGGAGGGGGCCTGTGGGGTTAGCCACAGAGCATCTCTGGGGTTAGTAAATAAAGATCTCTCAATGTTAGAGTGAAGATCTTTTATTTCCTGATTTTAAAAATTGCCACCATCACAGACCTCCTGCCTTCTCTTATATCCTAGTAGCTCCACACAGGCCCTTTTTTCCATCTCCAGCCCTTTTGGTGCTCACCATCAGCCCAAGTGCCCCTCCACCTGTGCAGCAGGACTGGACTCTCCTGGCCTCTCTTCTGGTCCAGAACTCTACTCATTAGCTCCGTTTGGTCTTGGCTTTCATCATCTTAGTGTCCAGTGCACTCTGAGCCCCAAAGAGCTGCTTCATGGAATCAAAAATGAGGATTCCAGGTATCACCAACCACAGGGAATTCATGAAGAAGAAATAAAACCAGAAATAGACGGGGTGGCCCAGCTCCCCATGTTGGAATCCATCGCGGTATTCAGTCAGGAAGTAGAGTGCATCCCCATAGAACTGTCCTGTGAGGGGCAGAAAGGGGAGAAGCCCCAGTGAGGAGGAGGCAGCTCACCCAGACTCCCTACTCTGAGGCATTTCTCAGTCATCCTTCAAGGTCTTTGAGCTCAGGATCCCATACTTGGAGAGCCAAGAATTCTGAAGTCACACAGCTGAAAATTGGAGAAATCAGAAAAGTAAGAATTCCAGAAGGCACAGCACTGACAATTTCTGAACTCAGGAGAGCTCATAGCTCCAGAATTTTTTTT
>NW_022900951.1:42574664-42593846 GCF_012274545.1 Fukomys damarensis | reverse complement strand
AATCCCTGGTATATTTTTTTTTTTTATTTTGAGACAATGTCTTGCTATGTAGCCCAGGTTGGCCTCAAACTCATGGTGATCCTCCTGCCTTGGCCTCCTGAGTGCTGGGATTACAGGCGTGCATCACCACATCCAGCAAGAATTGAAGGAATTTAATAAAAATCTTAAAATTGAGACAATTTGGGATTCCAGGACTAAGAAGAAGCCACAGATCCAGAACCAGAGAAAGCTAACAATTCAAGAGCATAAGAAAGACCGAATCTCAGATAAACGAGCTGAGAACATTGGTCCTAGGGGATCTGGAGGTTTTCTTGCTAGCACAGCCACCTCATATAATCTTCACAGGGGATTCTGTGATGGAGAAAGGGGAGAAATGAACCCTCCCCTCTTGAGAGGCAGGCTCAGAGGGAGCATGGCTGTTCTGGAACTTCCAGGGCGTTGCCATTCTGGTGCACCCTGGGATAGACACCACCATGGAGACACACCCCCCTCTAGTGCCAGTGTAGGCTCTCTCCTCACCCACAGAGATCACCAGCTGTAGGATATAGCGGGTGGGTTGCTGGCGGAGAAAGGCGATCACTGCCCACAGGCTCAGTGGTCCCCACAGGCAAGCTGTGATGCTCTCCATACAGACGGTGAAGTTGTCATTGCTGTGGAAGGATAGGGAAGGGACACTGATGTCAGCGTGCTCTGCCCACACTGCACCCTATGAGCACACCCCAACTCACCACTTCCCCAGACCAGCGCAGGCCACACTTACATGATGTATCGACTGTCTCCCTTAGCGTACTCTTTCCCTAAAGAGAACAGATATGAAGAGTAAAGGTGGGAAAAAGGGCCGGGGATGTAGCTCAGTGTGAAGGGCTTGGATTTAATTCCCAGTAATGTAAAATATTAAAAAGAAGCAGCAAACTTGAATAAGTTCTTCGCACACACACAAAAAAGGATTGCCAAATGGCCAATTAAGGTAGGAAAGTGCTCAAACTTTCAATAATCAGTAAGGAAAAACAAATTAAAGCCATAAGGAGTTATCACTCACATCCACTAGAATGACTAAAGTTTAGGAAACACCTGACCATATCAAGCACCGGTGAGGATGCAGAGGAACTAGAACTCTCTTATTCTGCTGGTGGGAATAGAATATGGAGAAACCATTTTTGAAAACAGTTTGGTAGGTTTTTGTTTTTGTTTTTTGTGGTGCTGGACACAAAACCCAGAGCCTCACTCAATGCTAGGCAAGCACTCTACTGAGCTACACCCCAGCCCCCAGTGTTTTTCATAAAGTTGTATATGTACCTACCATAAGACCTAGCTATTCTTCTTCTATATATTTATCCAAGAGACATGAAAGCAGAGATCAACAAAAAGACATGTATTAGAATGTTCATAGCAGCTTTATTCATGAGGCCAGAGTATTGTCAACACAGCAAGTAAGGCTGCCCTTCAGTACTGCACAAGTCAAAGAGTTTATAGCCCCTATGCTTTGCAAGCTCTTTATGAAATGAGGAGTGACCTCATGTAAAAAAGCAAAAAATAATAAAATGGTGATAAACAATTACATGGCAAGCCGGGCATGGTGATGCACTCCTGTAATCCCAGCAACCGGGAGGCTGAGGCAGTAGGATTGCCATTAGTTTGGGGCCAACCTGAACCACATAGCAAGACCCTGTCTCAAAAACAAAACAAAAAACAATTACGTGGCATCTGCTGCTTGCCTCTGTTCTAGGTACCTTATATACATTGAACATTTGCTATGAAATGCCTCCTTCTATCTGTGCTGTTAGGGACGGAACCCAGGGCCTCACACACTAGGCAAGTGCTATACCACAAAGCTAAATCCTCAGCTCTTTTTATTTTTATTATTTTTACTATTTATTTATTTAGTGGTACTGGGGATTGAACCCATGGCCTTTGCACTGAGCTAGCTACATCCCCAACCGCCCCCTTTTGTTTTTAAATTTTGAGACAGAGGCTCACTACACTGCCTAGGCTGCCTTTGTATTTGAGGTCTTCCCACATCAGCCAAGTAGCGGGGATTACAGTAAATGCTACTCTGCCTGGCTTTACTATCACCCTTTTAAAACTGAGCAGACTGCCGTGCTTGATGGTGTGTGTCTATAGTCCTAGCACTAGAGAGGCTGAGGCCAAGGGTCACTGACATTATCAGGCCAGCCTGGGCTACATAGTGAATTCAAGGCCAGCCCAGGCTACAGCGCAAGGCCCTGTCTCAAAGCAGACAAAATAAAATTGAGCAAGTTGAAGTTTCTGTGTGTAATTTATGTGCAAATAAACTTAGAGGGAAACAAACAATTGTTCTGTTGGTGCTGGAGTGAATCCAGGACCTCAGGCATGCTAAGCAACACTCTACCACTGAGCTACATTTCCAGCCGCAGAAACAAATACCTTTTTTATTTTTATATTTTGAGACAGGATCTCACTAAGTCTCTAATTACTCAGGCTGGGTTTGAATTTGTGATCTTTTGCCTCTCAGTCTCTCAGAGAGCATGCACTACCATGCCTAATTTTGAAACAAAATTAACAGTTGTTAATAGTTTTGGAGACAACTTGATAGACACAAGGCAGGTTTTAAAAACATATATCTTTGAATGTTTTTCTTTTCTTTTTTTTTTTTTTTTGAGACAGGGTCTCGCTATGCAGTTTGGTCTGGCTTTGAAATCACAGTGATCCTCTTGCCTCAGCCTCCCAAGTGATGAGGTACAGGCTTCTGCCACTACACCTGGCTTAAATGTTTTTCCACCCATGAGAATATATATTCAAAAGGTTACACAAAATGTTAAGAGATGAATGGAGGAATTGATGGGTGAGTAAAATCCAAGCCAACCCGGGCCCAGAGCCCACCCACCCCCACCCAGTATGAAAATCCGTGACTCACAGAGTTGGGATAACAAGGCTTGATCTCCAAGAATGGCCTCATGGTAGAGAGCAAACCAGCCCTCAATCACCAGGTGGATGAATGCGCACATCCCAAACCAGCACAGGGACAGTTTCCGCCATGTCCCCAGTGGGACAACTGAAGCACGACTGGACAACAGCCACATGGTCACAGCTAGTACCCCAAAGACGGAGAACATGGCCGTCAGGATATACCAGGCGGGAAGGTCATTAGGCACAAAGTGGTCCAGCCTCAGGTGCCGAGGCCAGTATGGGTGTGTGGGACCCGTGCTGGTGCTGGCCATGTCTCTATGGGCTGATGATTGCACGCGGACAGAGAGAAAAAAAGGAACCGAAAAACCTAGACAAATAGAAAGCAGAGTGAGATAATTACTATGAAAAATGAAACTGAGTTTACCAGTTAACAGACTTACTATAAGATAGGGTCTCTCTAAATTGCTTAGGCTGGGCTTAAACTAGTAATTCTCCTGTCTCAGCCTCCCAGATGGCTGGGATTACAGGAGTGTGCTACCACATCCAGCTTGGATTAAAAATAATCTAATCTTGCCAGGCATGGTGGTGCATACCTGTGATTGGAGTACTCAGGAGGCTGAGACAGGAGGCTAAAGCAGGAAGCTCACTCCAGGTTCCAGGCTGGCCTGAGCTACAAAATGAGTTCATAGTCAGCCTAACTACATAGTGAGATCCTGTCTCATAAAACCAAAACAATTTAATTTTAAAATTAAAGAAAAAAGTTAATCAAACTGCATGCTGCTAAAAACATGACTAAAATATAAGGCCACACAAAGACTGAAAGTTTGTTCCAGCCCTCTGAGAGCTGTAATTACAGGAGGGACACACAGGAACCCAGCCTGGTCCCAGTCCTCATTTGTCACAGTGTGATAGGGGAGTCACTGTCACTAAACCAGGTCCCAGCACTCAGGCTGGCTCAGTTTGGTGGCAAGGCACAGGAATCAGGTCTGGGACTATGGTAGAGCCCAGTGTTTTGCACAGTTGAACGGAAAACACTCGAGAGGCTGAGGCAGCATGATCGCTGTGAGTTCGAGGCTAGCCTGGGATGTGATGAGGACAAGGCCAGCCTGGACTACATAGCAAGACTTAGTCTCAAAAACAAACAAACAAAAAAACCAGTTCAACGGAAAGCTATTATTCCTTCTGTCGGGGTCCTGGAAACCACAGCGGATCCGGCGAGAGACTAACCTGAGCTCCAGCCCAGCGTTTGGAAAGCCAGAGCCGCCCCGCGATAGCACACAACGCTGACGACCCATACGAAGAGTGCGAAAGGCTGAGGCTCCATCAGGAACCCACCAATCAGTCAGGACCCGTCCGCCCTGGGGCCGAAGAGAGGGCGGGCCTTTGGTCGCCCGGACACCCTCGAGGGGCCGGGGGCTCCGGGAGGAAGGCTGAGAGCCGGCTGCTGAGCGGTGGGGCACTGAGAACCAAGCTCGCCAGCAGCCGGGGGCACTCACCTGAGCCGCACGACTGCAGCTGCGGTTCCCCAAGGACTCCCGACGCTCCAGGTGGCTCTCGGGAGGCCCTCCTCTCCGTTTAAAGGAGCGTGCCAATGCGCAGGCGGGAGGGGGTCTCCAGCCAATAAGAGCCCTCCGTGTGCCGACTGCCCCCTGGTGCCATCTCGTGGTTGGCTAAGGCCCAGTCAGGAGCAGGTTGGTGGGCGTTTTTAGCCGGTGGTCAATCTGCAGACGGTGTGGATTTCCACGTTACGCTAATCGATCACTGGGGAGGGTGTAATTAAGATGCACATTCTCTGCGTTTTCTGTTGAGGCGGCATTGCGTGGTTCTTTCACCTCAGCTGTGGTTTTCTAGGCAACCGATCGGTTGCCAGACCAGGTCTCAATCCTAACGGGAGGAAGCTAGAACAGGACGGGCAGATCACACGCCGCGCCGTGCGAAACTCAGGCCCCTAAGCCCTTCAGGGCTCAGAACTCCTTAGTCCTTCGAGTTGCTGTCGTTCTTGCCTCTCCCGACCTCAACTCAGAACACCCAGTCAGAATCCAGGCCCCTCAGTACTGCTGGCCAATTGGTACGGAGACACTCAACTATGCCAATTCTAAAGAGCCAACCACTATTCAAAACGCTAAACCAGTGAGCAGCTAGACCTGGTACTCGATCAAAATCCAGACCCACCCCAGACCTTCCATTCCATTAGAACCCACAGCCTTCAGTCCCGAGGACTAATAACTATCATTCCGCCCTCTGCCTTGCTTTCCCTCTTAACTCAGAGCAACCAAGCAGGATAGGAATCTCTGTTTTCTGGCTAATTAGCAACAGCCCCCCCCATCCAGCCATGCAGTCTGTTCCCGTTTCAATCAAATCAAACAGGACCAGAACCCTGCCATCCTCAGCCTCATCATCCAATCACAAATTATAAATCAACCATGCACCAATCACTGTCTGCTACCTCATGATGGCTTTCTTTCCAAACTTTTTATTCGTGCAGTGCCCCTTTCCTCACTCCTACTCCCCTCTGAGCAGTGAAGAAAGACCCTATAGTATATTTCTACTTTTATTTGACAATAACAAACTATATAAAAAGGAGGAAGGCAGGCAGGGAGGCCCTGGATCTCCCCCTCTCAGCTTCCCAAGTATCCCCCATCCATATTCCCAGCAAGGATCACCCCTTCTGGCCTTGTGGGGATCGACAGGCATGGGAATGCTGTGTGTATGTGTGTATGTGTGTGTAGGGCGAGTGTTTGGGGGTCAAGAATGGAGAGTGTGGTTTGGAGTAGAGGGCCCTTCCTCATCCCTCATCAGAGCTGGCACCCTGAGGAGGGGTCTTGAGGGGTTATGAGGGGTCCTGTGCATTAGCTTATGAGACGATAGCAGATCCAACATCCAAAAGTGACCCAGTGACTGGCCCAGCTGAGCTCGGACCACTTGTGGACAGTATATGCCATGCCGTAGCCCTGTGGGAGAAAAAGAGGTAATGGTTCCACTCAGCAAGGACAATGGGGTCTCAGCAAAACCCATCCTCTGCCCAAGGACATTTCTGTGACTTCACGGCATCCCTAAGGGATAAAAGACACATGTGAAAAGTGACCAAACACGGTTTTTGTTTTCTTCTTTAAAAATCATTTTAGCTCAGTGGTGCCATGCTTGCCTGTCATGTTCAAGGTCCTGAGTTCTATCCCTGGTACCAGAAAAAAATTTTCAGTTGGGCATGGTGGTGTATGCTTGTAATCCCAGCGCTAGGGAGGTTGAGGCAGGAGAATCACTGCAAGTTCAAGGCCAACCTGAACTGCATAGTGAGACCCTGTCTCAAAAAAAACAAAAGATCATTTTGCTGGGGATGTAGCTCAGCAGTACAGTGCCTGTCTGACAAGTGTGAAGCCCTGAGTTTGATTCCTGGTCCTCCCCCACAAATCATTTTATTTTTTTCAGTATCAGGGATCAAACTCAGGACCTTGTGCTTGTGAAGCAGGCGCAGTGCCACTGAGCTAAATCCCCAGCCCTAAAAAAAATCATTTTATTTAATTTTTTTTGTACTGGGGATCGAATTCGGGTCCTTATGCTTGCAAGGCAGGTGCTAGAACCATTGAGCTAAATCCCCAGCCCCCCGCAAAATCATCATTTTAAAGGGGATGGGTATTCAGCTCAGCAGTGGAGCACTTGCCTAGCCTGTATGAGGCCCTGGGTTCCATCCCCAGCACTGCCAAAAACAATCACTTTAAGGGGCTGAGGGTATAGTTTAGTGTGTGTTTAGCACGTGTGGAGCCTTGAGTTTGATTCCTAGCACCACACAAAAAAATCATTTTATTTTATTTTTTGGTTTTTTGAGACAAGGTCTCACTATGTAGTTGAGACTGACCTGGAACTCACTATGTAGCCCAGGCTGGTCTCAAACTCACAGAGATCCTCCTGCCTCAGCCTCCGGAGTGCTGGGATTACAGGTTTGCGCCACCACACCCGGCTCAAAAAAATCATTTTAAACAAGACAGTGCAATCCCACTTTCTGACCCGTAATCTCCCCAGTACATAAAGAGCTACTAGAAATATTTTTTTTTGTAAAAGCAAAAAAAAAAAAAAAAAAAAAATTACAAAAGGGGGGGAAAGAAAATGAAATGGCTCTTAAGCATAGAAACATGCTCAGCCTTACTCACAATCTTTCTCCTGTCCGACTGGCAACCATGTCCAAGAAGCCTGTGCTCACACATTGTTAATGGGAGGGCAGAGAGTCACCTCTCTAGTGCAGCACTCGGGAGCAGAGCCTGCAGATCGCCTGAGCCTGTGTGAAGTCACAGGGACCACTGAATGTCCACCAGTCAGGGACAGATTAAACCGTCACTTTTTCACCATGGAAAATGAATGGGGACACTATGTACTGATGGGGAAGACTTTTAGAAATTGTAGAACAGTGTTATTCATGTGTTGCCTTTAGGTTAAAAACTGGGGGAGAGAATTAAAATATATCTTTATATTTGCTTGATATGGTTGAAGATTTGAAGGATATATTTATAAAATGAATAAATGATTACTTATAAGAAGGCAAGGGCTAGAGAATGGGAGCAAGACTTTTCCCTGTGAATATGTTCATATCTTAAATATTTTCTGTTGTGTTTTCTTTGGGGGTGTGAGACAAGGTCTTGCTATAGAGTTCAGGCTGGCTGTAAACTCACCATGTAGCCTGAGCTGGCCTTGAGTTTGTGTGATCCTCCTGCCTCAGCTTCCCGAGTGCTGGGATTACAGGTGTATACCAGCACACCTAGCTTTGTTTTCTTCCTTTGTTGTTGTTGTTTGGACTGTTGGGGATAAACCCAGGGCCTGGCACATGCTAGCACTCTACCACTGAGCTATACCCACCCTCAGCAATAAATAACAAAAGAACTTTATTTAAGAAGCCAAGCCCAGAATTTGCACATATACAATAAAAATTTTAAATTGTTGAGTATTTTGTTTGTTTTTCCAAAGATGTTTTCTTAACTTTTTTGTTTGTTTGTTTTGGTACCGGGATCAAACTCAGGACCTTATGCTTGTGAGGAAGGCACCTTGCTACTGCAATAAATCCCTGGCCAACGTTTGTTTTGATAGTCTCATTATATAACCCAGGCTGGCCTTGGATTCCAAACCCTCCTGCCTTAACCTTCCATGTACTAGGATTATAGGCATGTGCCACCACATATGGCTAATTTTTTTTTCCAGACAGGGTCCCGCTAGGTAATTCAGGTTGGCCTTGAACTATGTAGCCCAGGATGTTCTCAAATTCACAGCAAACCTCCTGCCTTAGTCTTCCAGAGAGCTTGGATTATAGGCACGAGCTATCACACACAGCCAAAACTGTTCTTAAATTTAAAAGGGGTAAAATCTGGAAACTGCATACTTGACATGAACAAAAATAGTATAGAAATTTTAACATTTAAAAAAAAACTTTTGAGATGAGGTCTCACTATATTGCTCAGGCTAGCCTCTGCCTGCTGGTTGCCAGAGATCCTCCAGCTCCCTGGAGATATAGGTGCATGCCACCATCTGGCAAATTTAAAAATAAATTCTCTTTTGTTTGTTTGTTTTGAGACAGGGTCTCACTATGTAGTTCAGGCTGGTCTTGAACTCACTATGTAGCCCTAGCTGGTCTCAAACTCACAGTGATCCTCCTGCCTTAGCCTCCTGAGTGTTGGTGATTATAGGTGTGCACCAACATGCCTGGATAAATGTAAAATTTAAAAAAAGCAAACTCCAAGCTGGGCATGGTGACACACACCTGTAATCCCAGCACTTGGGAGGCTGAGGCAGGAGGATCGCTGTGAGTTCGAAACCAGCCTGGTCTACAATGTGAGTTCTATCTAGGTCAGTCTCAACCTCATAGTGAGACCCTGTCTCAAACAACAACAACAACAACAAAAAAGAAACCCAACCAAACAAAAAGCAAACTCCAGAGTTTGAGCTGGCCACAATGGACATGCCTGTAATACCAGACAAATAGGAGGCTAAAACTGAAAGGGCTCAAGTTCCAGCTCAGCCTGGGCAGCTTAGTGAGATCCCATCTTTAAAACTAAAATTAAAAAAAGGCTGGAGGGCTGAGGATTTGGTTCAGTGGTTCTGCTGCCTGGCTGGCAAGCGCAAGGTCCTGAGTTCAATCCCCGGTACTAAAAAAAAAATGCTGGAGTTCAGTGTACAGCACCTACCTAGAATGTATGAGGCTCTGGATTCAATCCTCAGTATAGCCAGAAAAAAAGGAACGAAGGGAGGGAGGAAAGAAAAAGAAAAATTCAGTTTGCACAGTCAACCTGAGTAAAATAATTTGGGCGGGGGCAGTACTGGGAATTGAATCCAGGGTCTTCACACTGAGCTACATCCTCAGAACTTTTTTATTGTAATTTTTATTTTATTCATTTATTTATTGTGGTACTAGAGATGAAACCTAGAGCCTTCTCACTGAGCTACATCCCCAGCCCTTTTTTTGTTTTTTATTTTTTATTTTAGTGAGACAAGTTCTCACTAGATTCCTGAGTTGCCGAGGCCAGACCCAAACTTGGAATCCTCCTGCCTAAGATTCTCAAAGTGCTGGCTTAAAGCAAAATAAAACAGGGCTGGGGATTTAGCTCAGTGGCATCTCGCTTGCCTCATAAACGTAAGGTCCTGAGTTTAGTTCCGATACCAAAAAACCAAAATAAAAGTGAAATACTGGGTCTGGGGGTATAGTTAATGGCAGAGCAAATTCCCCACTACTAACAAATAAATAAATAAAATAAATAAAAATGAGCTGGGCATGGTGGCACACACATGTAATTTCAGCACTTGGGAAGGTGAGGCAGGAGGATCGCTCCAAGTTTGAGGCTAACCTGGGCTACGTAGTGAGTCCCTATCTCAAAACAACAACAACAACAACAAAATTAATTGAATAAATAAATAATCTAAAAAATAAACCTGGGTTTTGTATAACATCTTTATAAAATAATTTTTTTGTTTGTGGATTGAACCCAGGACCTTCACACTGAGCTACATCCCCAGCCCTTTTTATTTATGTATTTATTTATTTAATGAGAATTTCTCACTAAGTCTTTTAGTTGCCCAGGCTGGGATCAAACTTGGGATACTCCTGCCGGAGTCTCCCATTTTGCTGAGCTTATAGGCGTGCATCACCACACCCATCCTATAATAAATTCTGAAAGGAAAATAAATAAATAACTTTCTACATCTCACTCAGAGAGCCAACCGTGTGACTCCAACAGAGGGACACTGGGAAAGGGAGGGCGAGGCACACTCACTGCACGTGCTAAGCAATTCAGCCAAGGAGCTTGTCCCTCCATCTCCCTGTCCCCAGGTTGCCCGTGAACAGGAAGTGCCATCCCTGGTTTACCCTCCAGCCGGGGCCCCACCTCACCTGCTCCTCTGTGGTGTCATCCACATCAACATCAAACAGGGAGCCCAGGTAGGCCAGGTGGAAGATGGCCAGGGCCCCAAAGAGCAAGTTTAAGGCTCGCACCCCCAGGCCCTGTGGGGGACAGATGGACACGCTTGGTAGGTGCGCCTGCTCGCTGTCCCCACCGCCGCCTGCACAGGGAAGCCCAGCGGGATATGCAAGGCACCGTGGGTCCCAGGAATAGGGATGCCCAGGTGAGACAGGAAAGAGATGGCTCAGGGAGCCCCTTAAGGGAGCTCAGAGGGCGAGGGTGCTGTGAACCATGAGGACGTCCAGGCTGAAGGAAATCTGAGTGTTCAAGTGGAGGAGCAAGAATAGTGGGGCTCTGAGCCAGGGTTTAAGGTGACAGACATTGATCCCACGTGGACACAAACTATGTGAGGTTGTCCTTATTTCTTATGGCAAACAGTAAAAACAACAACAAAACAAAAATATGTTCCCGCTGTGACCTGGAGGGCCCACATCTCCCCTGGCTCACTGCTCCAGCCACACTGGCCTCTCATGGTTCCTCAGACTGCAGGCCCGCTCCCACGTTGGGGCCTCCAGATGGGCGTCTCTCCGGCCTGGGACGCTTTCCTCCCTCACCTCCTTCACTGCAAGAACTCAGAAGTCCCCTTACCTGGGAAGTGTCCCTGACCTTCTCATTTAAAAGAGAACCCCCATACTTCCCACTCCCTTGCCCTATGTTTAACACTATTCACAACCTATTGCTAGATTTCATTAACTCAGTTTTTACTTTATTCTCTCCCCTGTTAAAATGTTTGTCCCGCTGGGCCACACTTTGGCCTGTTTTGTTCACTGCTGTATTTCCAGCAATCTACAACCAGCAGGTGCTCACTAAGTATCCAATGAGGGCACACACGCCACGTGTGCATGTAGCAGGTGTTCAAAAATGCCTATTAGAGAAACAAATGCTAGTGAATAGAGGCGAGGATGCCTGGCTCTGGCACCAGAAAAGGAATCTGGGCACCCTGTGACAGATACGAAATGGAGACAGAAGTGACATTTCTGAGGGCGAGGGCTGGACACGAGGTTGCCCAGGCGGAACCCTCACCAAGCGATGCCGGTGTGGACAGTCTGGTCGACAAGCCTTCGACAAGACGCACGCACTGAGGATCTGAGCCAGGCGCTTCCGGAGGACTGGGGCAGTGCGGGGAGGTAAGGGGATCAGGTTAGCCTCAGGGGACAGTGGCTCCAGGTCTCCCACGGACCTTCCATCTGTCTGCTGGACTAGGTCGGGCACTCACCATGCTCCACGTAAGTGATAAACGCTAGGGACAGCAGTACGGCAGCCAGGTGGAAGCTGAAGCCCTGGGAGCCCAGGGGGGAAGGAAGTGAGTGAGGAGGAGGCCCTGCCACCCACCCGGCGTGCCCATCCCACTCCACCTTGCTCACGTGCAGGAGGGCGCTGGCCGCATAGGTGACCAGTACGGCTGAGAAGGTGCCCAGGCGGAGAGCATTCTTGAAAACATCTAGAGGGGAAAGATGCAGGTCAGGATTCTTCAGAGATTTCTGCTGCCATTCCCAAGAGCCACAAGCAGGATGAGAACACCCACAATTGGTTGGGGCCCCTGGGATTAAAGTCCTGATGATGATCTCCATCCTCACCTGCTCAAATCCTAGCTTCTGAACCTCTCTGGCCGCCTGCTCCTCCCACAGTCTTCCCAAATTGTTCAGGGACCTCAGGGCACACGCTTCAGAATCACCCTGGATCTGCAATCTCCCTTAATCTGAATCCTTAGCAAATCCCCTGAGCTCCACCTTTAGAATTTATACCTCCCGTCCTTGCATCCTGCTGCCAACACTGTCGCTGGCCTGGACTGCTGCATCTGGCCTCACCTTTGCCCTCAGTGTGTCCCCCAGCAGCCAGAGGGATCCTGTTACAACATGGAGCCCTGCCGTGAGGAATTCCTGTCACCCTTGGAGAAAAAGCCAAGGGCCTTTCCATGGCCCACACGGCCCTACAGGACCTCCTGGAGCTCATGTCCTAGCACTGGCACTCTGACTTACTCTGTCCTCCCCAGTGACCTTCTCCCCTTCTCCCCCAACCCCATGGTGCTAGGGATGGAGCCCAGGGCCTGGCACACACGAAGCACAAGCTCCACCTCCAGACCCAAATGACCTTCCAGCCATTCATTTCTCACACACCAAGCAAGCTCTGGCCTCAGGGCATTTGTAGTGCTGCTTCCTCATCTGTTGGATTTTCCCCCCACATATCTGCTTTTTTTTTTGAGACAGGGTCTCACTATGTAGTTGAGACTGACCTGGAACTCACTATGCAGCCCAGGCTGGTCTTGAACTCACAGCGATCCTCCTGCCTCAGCCTCCCAGCCAGCCTGTCTGCATTTCTTTATGCCTCACCTTCCTCAGATATTACATCCTCAGTGATATTTGCCCTGGCTAATTTGTGCAAAATTACAACACTGCCTTGTATGCCTGCCAATACTCCTGGATCGCCTTTACCTGCTTTAGTATTTCTCTCTTTAATTTTTATTAGTGCACATTTGCAGTACATAATGCTTACATTCCTAGTGTGGAGTTTATATGTACGTGACACATCTTAATTCCTTTTTTCATCCCCTTTCCCCTCCCTCCCTCCATCTTTTGATCCCCTTCCCATTTGAGAAAGATCTATCTCCCTACTTCCTGTTTTATCTTGCTCTTTATAATTTGAGTTTTTTAAATTATTTCATTGTAACACTTTTTACATTGAAGTGTGACACATTTATTACATCTGAACTTTTTTGAGACAAGCTCTCACTATTCGGGCCAAGCTGGTCTTAAACTCACTGTGTAGCCCAGGTGGGCCTTGAACTCATGGTGATCCTGCTGCCTCTGCCTCCCAAATGCTGGAATTATAGGCATGCACCACCATGCCCAGCCTACAGCTGAATTAGTGTGCTTTTTTTCTTATTTATTATCTGCTCTACCACCAAATGGCAGTTCCTCTGGGGCAGTGACTTTGTGCTTTTTTTTTTTTTTTTGGCCCTGCTGCATCTTTGGTGCCCAGTACACAGTAGTTGCTCAGTAAATGTCTGTTACATAAATATGTGACTAGGCCTCCTGGGTTACCAATTCTCCTACAGTGGTGACTTGGTGACTCACAGTTATTTAGCCAATAAGACATAGGCAGGTTCCAGCTTGTGACAACTTCCACCATTGACCGGGGGAGCTCCACATTCAGTGGCCTGGACACCGTTAGGTCCCTGTGGGCAAAAGAACCATGCAAATCTAATTGGGATCTCAATCCATCTGGCTGCTGTACTTTTGTCTCAGCTGTTCCCTCCCCTGGGAGCACCCTCCCTCCTCCCTGCTGCTCCCCTAGGGAGCACCCTGGGGGAGAGTGGGCCCTCGGTCCCTCCCACCATTCCAGGTGATCCTTCTCCTCGGTGAAGCCTGCCCCTGCCAGTGTGGCTGTGGCCTCAGACAGAAAGCCCACAAAATAGTTGCTGAAGTGGAAGGAGACTGCACTCTCATAGGCTCGCAGCCACCTGGAGAGAAAGGGGCAGAGGAGAGAGGCATGAGCCCAGGCCCTCCATGATACCCCACCATGTGTTACCATCCCCGGTCCGGCTCAGTGGACTCACCTTACTATGGTGCCCCTATTGCCCCCAGAGGTCAGGAAGGCAATAGAGAGGAAAGAAAAGAGTCAGAGAGGTCATGGAGGCTGGGCTGAGTTGTTCATAGACAAGACAGGCAGAAACACAGTGGCAAAAGAAGCAGACTATGATAGTCACATGCACACATACACTGGCAGGTGGTTCATTTCATGTGGCCCACACAGATGCATGAGCCATCCTATGATTTGACACAGTCCTGCAAGCTAAAACACCACACCACCAGCCATGAAGGTTATCAGACTCCCATGCTTGAAGCTTGTACCAGACTCAGTAACCGTAAGTCAGTCAAAACCCTTTAGTGTGGCTCTGAACCATTTAGCGTGTGAAAACAAACCACACACACACACACACACACACACACATTCTGTCAATTTTACAATCAGACATGTCCAAAACTGGGGAGCATCCTGCATGGGTCAAAGCATAAGGTCTGAAAATAGGCCTGGGATTCATGCCTGGGTGACAGTGGTGAAGTCACTGGACTTTTGGAAACTCATTCATCAGCAGACATAATTAGCAGCCAGTGAAGTGGGAAGGGCCATACAGTCACACAGCCAGATCCAATCCCAGGTCAAAGCAGAGTCAGGCAGTCAGTCCCACAGACAGGTGCAGGTTCCTAGTTGGTCACAACCCCGCGGTTAGCCAAAACCAAGCAGTCAGAGCAGGCAGATACACAGACAGGCACACAGCATGCTACAGCCAGACCAGAGTTACCACGAAGCCAGAATCATCCACTCAGATCCACCCTAGCCAATGACAGCCATCCTCCCCATACCCCATCAATGACAGTGACACAGCCAGCCAGCCAGAACTCTCAGTTCTACATATGGGGAGTCAGGGGCCGTAGGCTAACAACCCATATATCCCCCTAACCACAGTCGCAGATAGGCCAGAGTCACCAACTAACGCACACTTGTCACTCCCAATGACGGCCACATAACTTGTTCCTAATGATGAAAGAGATGACCAGTGGATAGCCAGACACACAGTATGTGTTGCAGGGTCAGTCACACGCAGTCACAGAGCCAATCTTGGTCAAATAGACAGCTGCAGATAGATACCCAGTCTCTGTCTAGTCATGGGGTGGACAGTCAGGAAGAGTCAGGCTTCCAGAAGCAAGTGCTCCTACGCCCTGCCCCGCCCCTAGGCACCCTACTTGCCCTCAGCACCTGCCCTCATTTACCTGGCTTTGCGTTTCTTGCTGTAGCAACAGAAGAGGACAGAAGCATTAAGAGACAGGCTCAGAATTGGGAAGACCCCAGGCCCTTACCCAACCCCCTCACTGCTGGGCTGGGGCCTCAAAGGCTGTGCTCACTTGCGAAGGAGTCGGTCACCATCAAGGGGGATAAAGTAGGGGAAGAGGTAGGGGCCCACACAAGTGGACAGTACAAGGCACAGCAGGGCCAGTGCCAGGCTCCGGGCCACCTTCTGCAGCCATCGGCGGCTCTGCGGGGATGAAGGATCCATGAGCACTGCCCTTTGGTGGCTCCCACAGTCCCTGCCCATCTGTCCACCCAGGACCTCACCAGTGGGCGGCCTTGGACAGTCTGTAGGTAGCTGTGGAAGGGTATCCAGGGCCCAAAGACGATGGTGCCCACGAAGTAGAGGTAGCCCATGAACTCCACAGGTGAGGGTACAGCACCCACTTCGCCTCGGTCCAGGTCGAAGCCCAGAGACACTGCCTTCATGGCCACAATCATCTGGGCCCCTATGTGTTGGGCCCATGGTCAAGTGGACAGGCAAGAAAGCAGGTCAGCACGGAGGGAGAGGGTGCACCAAGTGAGAGATGTGAGGAAAAAGGGGAACATGAGCAGGGACACAGGCGCAGGGATAGACAGGCAGGTGGACACATGAGCCAGGACAGGCACATACTTAACATAGGACACTCCGACTCGTGGGGGAAAACATGGTAGAGAGACTCAGAGGCAAGGGGAACGTCAGGCCTGTACTGTCGGGTGGTGGATGAGGGAGAGAAGCGGAGGAAAGACTCAGGGTGGGTTCAATGAGGAATCATGGAGGGGATAGGAGGGCTGGGGCAGGGCTACCTACCTCGCATCTTGTGCCACGTTACGGTGTCCACCATGTGCATCTCACTGAGGGGAAAAGGTGCTGGTCTTGGCCCCACAACCCCCATGGCCTCTGAGGCCATGGGAGGGGGACATAAAAGTGCCCAGAGGGCTCCCCCTTCCCTTGTCTCACACAACCTCATGGAGGAAAGTTGTCCCAGGCTCCCTCCTCCAGAGGAAGCCTATACCACCTGTCCTGTGTGGCATGGTGGAAGGACAAGCCCCGCAGGTCCTCTCCTCTGGGAACACTCCACACTCTCCCCATTCAGTACCTCCACTTAGAACAACTCTCCCAGAAAACCTTCTTTCTCCCTGGACTGTCCAAACCTCCCCACCTCGAACGACCACACCAGGTATCTCAGGGAGCCACCCACACTTCTGCCCACAGCATGAGGATGAGGAAGCACAGCCATACCCCATGAGCAGGTAGATGAGGATGGTGACAGAGAGGAAGACGCCGCGATGGGACGAGTGTCGGCAGAGGAAGAGCACGAGGTAGCACAGGAGGCTCAGCAGCACGACCCAGACCATGTGCAGCTGGAAGAAGTGGTAGAGGCTGAAAAAGCCACCTGCCACGGTGCTTGCATGCTTCAGGTAGGATGGCAATCCTTTGGGGGAGGGAGAGAGGGGAGAGAGAGGGACAGAACAAGAAAGCAAAGGTTGGTGGGCTGGTAGGAGGGGGAAGAACACATGGGCACAGGGGACAGCCTATAAGTCACAATGTGGTGGGGACTGGAAGGGGCCCATGACTGATACTGGGGAGCCGGAGAGGGTGGTAGGGTCTGGGTTTAAAAAAAAAAGAAACATGGCGGGGCGTGGTGGCGCACGTCTGTAATCCCAGCACGCGGGAGGCTGAGGCAGGAGGATCGCTGTGAGGTCGAGAACAGCCTGGGCTACATAGTGAGTTCCAGGTCAGTCTCAACTACATAATGAGACCCTGTCTCAAACCCTCCCCCAAATGAAAAAGAAAGAAAAAGAAAAAGAAACATTTATAAAGGACATTCTGGGGGACGCTGGAAGAAATTCAGTGTGAGTTTATACTGGATAATAATAGTATTATATCTGGGGGTGTGGTAACACATGCCTGTAATTCCAGCTCTTGGGAGGCTGAGGCAGGAGGACTGCCATGAGTTTGAGGTCAGCCTGGGCTATATAGTGAGTTTGAGGCCAGCCTGAACTACAAAGCAAGACCCTGTCTCAAAAAATTACTGCATCCAGGGCCAGGGATTTAGTTCAGTGGTTCCGCTGCCTTCCTGGAAGGTACAAGGACCTGAATTTGATCTCCGGTACCAAAAAAAAAAAAAGTTACTGGATCCACATTAAAATTTTAGAGAGTGGTGGTTAAAGATATAGTAGTGGGAAAATACATTCTTTTTACTGGTGGCCACATACTAAAGGATTTGGACTGAAGTGTTATGATATCAGCAGGTTATTCAAGTGATGCAGGAAGATGACAGGTAGATAGACAGGTAGACAGATAAAGCAAGCTAGTATGGCCAAATACTAACAGTTGGAGAAGTTGTTGAAGCATATACGAGTGCTTGTTGTACTGGTTTTTTTTTCAACTTTTCAGTTTTCACGCTTTGAAATATGTCAAAATAATAAACCTGGGAGGGCTGTGGAGGTAGCATCAACGGCACAGTGCTTGCTTAGCATGCATGAGGCTCTGGGTTAGATGCCAAACACCACAAAATACTAACACTAATACACCTGGGAAAAAAATGAGACATTCGCTTAAGATAAAGAGAAGAAAAACCCAGCAGAGCCTTTGAATTTTAGATTCCCAGAAAAATCTGCATCCTATAGGAACCTTGGGGACTTTGAACCTTATCCTTTGGATACAGGCCTGCTATGCAGAAACCTCACCATGTCCCGACTCTAGAAATCCAGAATGCTAACATTCTGAAGCCCAGAATGTGAATTTCAACTTGTCGGGATCTGTATATGCTGTAACCGTGGCATTTTGAGATTCTATAACCCTGGATATCAGCATTCCACAACAACCTTGGGATGTGGGTATTTCAGGACCACAAGATCCAAGAACCTCAGCTTTCCAGAATCCTAGAGCCCACAAATACTGAAGGGCATGACTTGGTATGATAGGATGTGTCTTGGCATGGTATGGCACGTGGTGGCTGAGCACAGCAGGATGTGGTAAGGTGGCATGAAGCTTGGGCTGGTGGGATGTGATGGGGCTGAACACGTTAGATCTAGCTTGGCGTGGCAGGGTGTAGCAGGGTGAGGTGTGGCTTGGTATGGATGAACACGGCAGATATGGTATGGTCTGGCATGGCGGCACGCAGTGTGCAAGGCACTTACCCAGCCTCCAGAGGAGGCGGCAGGCGAGGCAGATGGCAAGGAGCAGCCAGATCTGGTCAAGTCCCTGCTGGACAGTAGGCAGGAGACAGCCCTGCAGTAGCTGCTGGAAAAATTCCTGGCGGCTGAAGGTGGCCATTGTGGACCCCCACAGATGGGTGGACAGATGGACAGATCTGCCAAGGGGAAGGACACAGAGAGAGAAGGGTGTCCATGGGGCTGCCCATGCCCAAGGGGACGGACTTGAGCATCCTATTTCAGTTTGGAGCTGCTGAACCCACAGCTGGTACTGGGAGTCCGGGAAAGGATGTGAACATCAGATACATTAGACTGAGCCCCCAACTGCGCATGCGAGTAGGTGTTCTGGGTGCACAAGCACAGCTGTGACCCGCGGTGAGTGAACGCCCGTGTATCTTGGATGCTGTGAACGGTCCGGTCGGGTGATGATCAAATGATGTGCATTCTAGGCCCACATATCAAACGGGGCAGGGGGAGGGGACTCTGGTTTCCAAGGTAGAGTAGCTCCTTGTGGAGGGCAGAAGGGGGATTCGGTGACACTCAGGGGCCATGTGCATCTCTTCTTGTGTGGACGGAAGGGGATCCTGCATCTTCCGCGCTCCCCATCTCACCCCCACCCGGCAAAAGGCCTCGGATAAAGCCCTGCCCAGGTCCCGGGGCTTCAGGGAGGGAAGATGTTGGCGGGGGACACAACAAGAGGAGGACTGGGAAGGTGATGCGGAGGTGTCCCAGGACATGGTTCAAATTGGTACGGGGAGACCCGCTCAAGGATAGGCTTAGGGAAGAGGCATGCACACCACTGGCGACCTACCTGGGAGGAAGGAAGCCGTGGTCCTGGGGGCCGGGAAGCGCCGCCGCTGCCAATGTAGCCACC
>NW_022900951.1:42537010-42574555 GCF_012274545.1 Fukomys damarensis | reverse complement strand
GCGGGGCGGGCACCTGGAGGAGGGAGCGGCAGGATCGCGCCAGAGAGGAGCGACAGGGTTGCGGGGATCCGGGCGCGGGGTACGTCGGCACGCAGAATGTTAGCGCGCGCACTTTTCCGGTCTGCTGTGTTGCAGCCCTGAACATTCGCGTGGGAGCTCTTCTGATCTCCAAGAACAAACTTCCGAATGGCCAAATTTCTAATCCTGGGGAGCAGAGATGGGAAAAGGGGAGGGAGGGGGCAGGCTGGGTCTCCTCCTCGCGCTTACCCATGCACGTCGGCTCCACTTGTGTCCCCGTCTCACAGATGGCAAATAAAGCGAGGTTTGACTTTCCCCACCCTCCCAGGCAGCTGATGGAATTTCCAACCCTCCCCAGCGCCAGGACCAGCGGGAGCGTTTATAGGTAATAACTGTCACCTAAGAGCACACTCCAGGCGTCTGTGCTTCCCCCGCGGGCTAGCCTGGGGCGCTTGGCTTATCGAGGGCCTCGGCTTATCGGTTACTGATCGCCCCACCTCACTCGACCCTAGATGCAGGTGGCCCTGCCGACTAGTAAGGAATCCTGTGGAGCAGGAGGCTGTCCTGGAGGGAGCATTTCTACAGGGGGAATTTAAACATGCCTGCTATTTCAGCACCGAGTGAGGCTGAGGCAGGAGGGATTCAAAATTTCAAGTGCTGTCTGAGAAATTTAGCAAGACCCTGTTTCAAAATTTAAAAAAGGAAATAAGAAGGAAAGCTTTAGTTCAGTGGTAGAGTGCCCCTGGGTTCAATCCACAGTACCACAAAGGAGGGAGGTCATGTACAAAGCACTTGCAGTGGTCCCAGCAAAGATCCTAGTGGGCTCATAGTGCAGAACCGCTAAGGATATATGCAGCACCAGTTGTCCTACCTATGTCACCCCGCTTCTGAGCATTCCGCTTTATTTCTAGGCCCGTGAAAGGCCTTTTTTTTCCAAAGGAGGGCCTATTCTTCCAAAGACCAATTTATTGGCTACCCGGGCACTTAGTTCTGATGCGGTTGGAGAAGGAAGGTCAAGCTGGACCCCACCATGACCCCAGAAGATAAGGAAAAGGATTTCTACTAGATTAGTGCTTACCTCTGTGGAGTTAAGGAAGTTGCACCCACTCTTCCAGGGCCGTAGACAACACTCTGAAGTTGATCTGCACCCCAAGGATGGGGATGTAGCTTAGCTGCATGGGGCAGCATAACCTCCCTCTACCCTCTCTTTCCCTCTCCTCTGAAAGAGGCTCTGTTAGGATTTAAGCTGCAGCATAAAGTCCAGGAACAGTACACAAATCATAACCCGTCCCCCTGCCCTTTTCTAGTGGTACTGGGGATTGTACCCAGGGCCTTTGGGCTGAGCTACATCTCCAGCACCCCCATCTATCTATCTATCTATATTTTTTTGTACTGGGAATCTAACTCAGGATCTTGCACTAGCAAAGCAGTCAGTGGCACCACTGAGCTAAATCCCCAGTCCTTCTTGTTTGTTGAGACAGGGTCTTGAATTCAGTGAGTAGCACAGGCTGGTCTAGAACTCACAGCAATCCTCCTGTCTCAGCCTCCCAAGTACTGGGATTAGAGGTGTGTGCCAGCATATCCGGTTTATTTTTTATTTTAAAAGGGGTCTTATACTTCCAAAATTGTTATATAGATTTAATGCAGTTACAATAAAAATGCTAACAGCGTATCTCACAGAATTAGAAAAAACAATCCTAAAATTCATTTGGAACCAGAAGAGACCTAGAATAGCAAAAGCAATTCTGGTCAACAAAGGCAAGGCAGGGGACATCACAATACCTGACTTTAAAACTTATAGTACAGGCCGGGGATTTAGCTAAGTTGTTCCACCACTGCCTTGAAAGAGCAAGGACCCGAGTTTGATCCCTGGTACAAAAAATTATACTACAAAGTTACTGTGATAAAAACAGCATGGCACTGGCAAAAGAACAGACTTGAGAATCAGTGGAATACACTACAAAATGCAGAAAGAACTCCAAACATACTCCGACATCTAATCTTGACAAAGGAGCCAAACACCCTCACTGGGGGAAAGATAGACTCTTTAGTAAGTGGTTCTGGGAAAACTGGCTTTCCACATACCCAAGATTAAGACTAGACCCATATCTTTCACCATGTACTAATCAAAAATCAAAACGGATCAAAGTTCAAATTATTAAAATGGAAAAACTAAATCTGCTGGAAGAGAGAATAGGTAGAATGCTCAAGGACAAGAAAAGGCAAACACTTCATGAACTAAACCCAGACCACATGGGAAATACTACAGAGAATCAACAACTGGGACCTCACCTTATTAAAAAACTTTTGCATGCAAAAGAAACCACCAACAGAGTGAAGAGACAACCCACAGCATGGGAAAAAAATTTTTACCAGATATTCATCAGATAAAGGACTAATATCCAGAACATATAAAGAATGAAAAAAAAAACCCAGCCCCCCCCCAAATTTAAAGACCCAATACAAAAATGGGCATCTGAAATGAAAAGATACTTATCAGATAAAGAAGTAGAAATGGCAAATACATATACGAAGAAATGTTCATCATCACTGGTCATTTGTGAAATGCAAATTAAAATAACACTGAGGTTGTATCTCCAGAAAGAGTGGCTGCTATCAAGAAATCAAACAATAACAAATGCTGGTGGGGCTGTGGGGAAAAAGGACCCCTTCTTCACTGTTGGTGGGAGTGCAGACTGGTGCAACCACTGTGGAAATCAGTGTGGAGATTTCTCAAAAAACTAAAACTAGATGTTCGATATGACCCGGCTATACCTATTCTTGGTATCTTAGCAAAAGAATGAAAAGCATCCTACAACAGCGATATATGGGCACCCATGTTTATAGCAGCACAGTTTATAGTAGCTAAATCTTGGAAACAGCCCAAATGCCCATCAACTGATGAATGGATAAGGAAGATTTTTTATACAATGGAGTACTACTCTGCCAAAAAGAAGGATAAGCTTCAAACATTTATAGCTAAATGGATAGACCTTAAGACCATACTCTTGTTGGTTTTTTTTTTTTTTTTTTTTTGAGACAGGGTCTCACTATGTAGTTCAGACTGTTCTGGAACGCACTGTGTAGCCCAGGCTGGTTGAGACCATACTCTTAAGTGAAATAAATCAGACACACATATTTAATACTGCTTTGTTTCTCTGGTGTGAGAAAACGAAAGTGGAAATAAGTACTAAAACATATAATAGATATTGGGAAATGGGAAGAAAGTGTTCAAATGGGAAGGGGAACAAGGGAGGAGGGAGGGAGAAAAGAAGGAAGAAACAAGAAACAAAAATGAAAAATAGAAGGAAAAAATGGAAACAAAGCTTTTGTACATAGGGAGGGCAGGGAACAATGGGATAAAATATAAATAAATAAATAGGATCTTGATGAGTTGCCTAGGCTGGGCTTGCACTTGTGAACCTCCCACCTTGGCTTCCCTGAAGGCTAGGATTACAGGTGTGTGCCGCAATGCCTGGTGTAAAAAGTACTTATAAAAACACATTCTTGAGGCCTTGGGTTCAGTCCCTAGCACCACAAAAATAAATAAAAAAGCACAATGAAGAAAAGCTGTTCTTCACAAAAGAAACCAGTCTAACCTGGGCATAGTGGTGTGTGCCTATAATCTCCACTATTTGAGAGGCCCATGAATCACAAATTCAAGGCCAGCCTGGGCAATTTAGCAAGACTCTGTCTCAAAAACTTTAAAAGGCTGGGGATGCAGCTCAGCACTCTCTGGGCTCAATCCCGAAACAAATAACAACAGAAAAAAAATCAACATCAGACAATGCTGTTCTGTGTCCCTGATGAATTAATCCCAAAACAAGACTAATTTGTAATTTTGTCTGATCACAATCTCATGAACATTGTCTAGACAACAAAACAAAACAAAACAAAACAAAACAAAAAAAGGCCAAATATCCCCAAAGCTGCCAAACCTGGCTGCTAAGTTATTTTTTCCTGAGGTGCTCCGTGTGGAACCCAGGGCCTTGCACACATTAGGCAAGTGCTCTGTCACTGAGCCACACCTCCAGGCCCAGCTTGGCTAATATGTAACTTCATTATCAGTTACAACTTTAATCTACTCTGATTCACTTCCTAGATGAGATTCATTGAGATACCTACTCATAGACTTATCCTCACTTCCTATCCAGAGCGAATCCCTGCTTTTCTGCTTCCTTTTTATGGAGTAGGTTTGAGTTTTTGAGACAGGGTCTTGCTATGAAGTCCGAATCGACCTCAAACTTGCAGTGGTCCTCCTGCCTCAGCTCCCAAGTGCTGGGATTACAGCATGTGCCACTGTGCTCTGCTTCCTTCAGCCTTCACCTGGACAAACACACACAGCCACAGGGCTAGGAGTGAAATTCAGTAGAGTGCTGTTTTGCGGAAAGGGATTGGTAATTGGGTATTGAACCAAGAGCCTTCCCTTGGTTCAGATCTTTTTTAATGTTTTCATCTTTGGGTTTTGTTTTGTTTTTGTTTTGTTTTGTTCTGTTTTTGAGACAGTGTCTCACTACGTAGTTGAGGCTGACCTGGAACTCACTATGTAGCCCAGGCTGGTCTCGAACTCACAGTGATCCTCCTGCCTTCAGCCTCCCAAGGGCTGGGATTACAGGTGTGTGCCACCGCACCCAGCCTTTTTTAAATTTTTGAGACAGGGTTTGCTAAGTCACAAAATTGCCTAGACTAGGCTCTGTCTTGTGATCATACTGCCTCAGCCTTCCAGAATGGTGGCATTACAGGTGCACCACCACACCTGACTTTACCAGTACTTTTCTAGTTGTACAAGATTCTAGGTTCAAGCTGGACATGGTGGTACACACCTGTCACCCCAGCACTCTGGAGGCTGAGGCAAGAAGGCCGCTGCAAGTTTGAGGCCAGCCTGGACTGCATAGCGAGACCCTGTCTCAAAACACACACACTGGGGCAGGGGATTTAGCTCAGTGGTTCCATCGCCTGCTTTGCAAGCGCAAGGTCCCAAGTTTGATCCCTGGTACCAAAAAACGAAACAAAACAAAAACAACACCCACACACACACCCACCCACACACACAGAGCTGAGCTGAGTACAATACCCAGCACTGCAAAAAATAAACCAAATCCCCTGCCCTAAATCACCTAACAAGCCCAAATCCTATAAATTCTAACATTCTTTTACTAATGCTCCCAGTTTCCTAGTGTGAGCCCTCTCATGTTGCTATGAGCAATAAACCAAGCTTGTTTGGGCTAGGGGTATAGCTTGCTCAGTGGTGTAGCTCAAGAGCCCTTGCCAGCATCACATATGGGCACGCACCCCCCCACACAACATAGAAACCAATTACAGGTGTGTTCCTGAGGTGCTGTGGCTGGCACCTTTGACAGAGTTGGCTTTTTGGAACACTATGGATACCCCTAGTCCACAATCTCCTCATTAAGTTGCTTCAAGCTTAGAGAATAAGTAATACCATTAAACAGACGGAGAAAGTGAGGTCTAGACAGATTGACCTTTTTTGTCCTAGGTGCCTGTAGCACCCCAAGATCTGGCTGCACCAGCTGTCAAGGCTGAGAGCTTTTCTTGGCTGGGCCTGATACCTGGAAGGCTGGCAGCATTGGAAAGGGATGGTGATTCAGCCACTGAGCCCCAGACCTGGCAGGGAGTCATTTCCAGGACACTTTCTCAGCTGTTCCCCCTGGTCTTGCTCCCTGTGAAAGACAACTCCCTCTCATGGAGCCCACAGTAGCCAGTGTACCCGACAGAGGCCTAGAATCAAAATTCAGCCACATGCAGGAAAATTCAGGAGCCACTGCCCTCAAGGAAAGCCTAGCTGAGGGTGGCATTTACTCTCTGCTCTTGTTTCCTTGGCAACATGGCCATGCATCCATAAGCCCCCTAAGCCTTGTGGAGCCAAGCACATTGGGGTGCACATACCTAACACCCACGATTGTGACAGGTCCCTGGCCATGTGTCCCCAGAGGGCAGGTGTGGCTCAGAGCTCAGGATCGCATCTGCACACCCACCAGCTGTGCAAATATCCATTTATCTATCTGTCCATCCATCTCAGGGGCGGTGCCTGTGAATGGCAACCCTCCTGAGGTTTAAGGTGTCCTGTCCTGTCTTTTCCTTTATGTAGTACTAGAAATTGAACCCAGGGCCTGTACACTAGCCTATATCTCCAACCCCTTTTTCATTGTTTATTTATTTATTTTTGGTTTTTTGAGACAGGGTCTCCCTATGTAGTTGAGGCCTGGAACTCACTATGTAGCCCAGGCTGGTCTCGAATTCAACAGCGACCCTCCTGCCTCAACCTCCCGAGTGCTGGGCATATTTATTTATTTATTTTTTTTGAGTCAGGGTCTCACTACATAGTTCAGTAGGGAGCTTAGGCTTGCCTCAAACTTCACAGTGATCCTCCTGCCTCAGCCTCCTGAGTGCTAGGATTACAGGCTTGTGTTACCACACCTGATTACTGTATTTTTAATTTTGAGACAGGGTCTCACTAAGTGCCTCAGTTGCCCAGGTTGGCCTTGAATTTGTAATCCTCTTGCCTCAGCCTCCCAGAGTAGGTTTATAGGTGTGCACCACTATGGCAGGCTTTTTTTTTTTTTTCTTTAAATTGTAGCTGCAGGTTGGCATATGTGTCTCTCTGGGTCTTGAACAAGATCCTGCTGGCCATCCCAGACCTCTAGCCACACACTCTGGGTGCTGGCTTTTTTCCTTTGCAAAAGCCACTACTGGCTCCTCATGGTCAGAATTAAAGGCCCTGCTCAGCTTCCCACTGGCGACCTCTGCCTCGGCCCTCCCTCTACCCTATGCTTCAGCCCTGCTGTCTCTCTTCTACTTCTCAGGGCTGAGCTGTGCTCTTCCTGTGCTGTCCTCCCTCCTCCTCCTGGCAAACAGACATGTCTGTCAGCACATAGCCAAAATGTTGTGGCATAATCAAGTACTCCCTGCTGTGCCCACAGCATTAGTCACAGGATCAGGCCATGAGATGCATGTGTGGTCGCCTCTCCTGCCAGACTGAGAGGCTTCAGGGCAGGGGCAGATAGGGAAGGTCTCTGCTTCCAAGGCTGGATCCCAGCGGTGTCAGGAATGTGGGGGTACAGAGATGAATGGAGGCGTGTAGCCGAGTGCATGATGGGTGGCGGGGCGGCGGCGGTGGTGCTGCATTGTGGGTGGGTGGAAAAGCAGGATAATGACTATTTTAATGTTCTCACCTGTCCCATCTTCTTCCCGGTCCCTCCTTCCAACCTTTTCACACACAAAACATCTGTAATGATCCAGAAGAGAACTCCCTCTTTAAAAAAAATCAGTATTAGAGATTGATGCTAGGGGCTGATCCTGGGTTCTGCCTCCAGCATGAGAGAAGGAGAGAGGGGTGGGGGAGGAAAAAGGAGTAGGAGAGACGGAGGGACCCAGGGAGAAAGGGAGAGGGACAGCTTTGCTTTTGGGTACAGGGGATCGAACTCAGGACCTTCTGCTTGCCATGCGCAGTGCCACTGAGCTAAATCTCCCCGGCCCCTAGGGACAGCTTTGGAGTAGAGGTGAGCTGACAGACTAACCGGAGCTCAGACAGATCCCTCAGAGGAAGGGTGTGGCAGAGCCCAGAGCTCCAATGTGCCCACTCCTCTGGCTGCCTTGGAGCAGTTGGGCCCCTGAGGACTTGGAAGTCTCCCCAGAGATCCCCATCCTTCTGCCACACCAGAAGATTCACTCACTTCCGGTGAGAGCTTTGCTTATATCAGACAGCCTCTGCCAAAGACATGTTTCCCCTCTCTGGGAGTCATTGTTTTTTTTGTTTTTTTTTTTTTTTTTTTTTTTGAGACAGGGTCTGGAATGTAGTTCAGGCTGGCTTTGAACTCATTATATTTTTCTTTTTTTCCTGGCACAGGGAATGGAGCTTGGGACCTTGCGCTTGCGAGGCAGGTGGTGGAACTACTGAGCTAAATCCCAAGCCCTTCATTATGTAACAGAGGTTGGCCTCAAACTCTCAGCTATCCACCATATCCTGCTTATTGGCATTTAAACATGAATTACCTTTCCATCTGTCCTGGGTGGCAGAACTGCTGGTGGCTAAGAGAGATGGGGCAACTTTGTGGCCTACAATGCTAAACCTCCAGCGCATGCCTGTAACCTCAGCTACTGGGGAAGCTGAGGCAGGAGGATCAACTTTGAGCCCAGCCTGGGCTACTTAGTGGCTTTGTCTAGACCTTGTCTCAGAATAAAAAAATCAAAAAGGTTAGAGATGTGGCACAGTATGAAGGCCCTGGGTTTGATCCCTGGTACAAAAAGAATGACAAAAACAAAATAAGATTGGAGACCTCTCAACAGTGGGCAGAAAGGACTAGGTCTGCCAGTGTTTTCCTGACTCAGTGGTGGCCTCCTAGAGTAGGTATGCATTACTTTTGCTCACTATGCAGTTTCTTTCTCTCCTTTATTTATTTATTTAGTTAGTTAGTTTTGGTTTTGTATTGTGTTTTGAGACGGGGGTCTCACTATGTAGTTGAAACTGACCTGGAACTATGCAGCCCACGCTGGTCCCGAATTCACAGCGATCCTCCTGCCTCAGCCTCCCGAGTGCTGGGATTACAGGCGTGAGCCACCATGCCCCGCTATTTATTTTTTGTGATGCTAGAGATGGAACCCAGGGCCTCACCCTCACTAGGTAAGTGTTCTGCCACAGAGATCCACTCTCACCCCTTCAGTTTTATGCAGGATTTGAACTTGTGACCCTCTTACTTCAGCCTCCCTCAGTCCTGAGGTTACAGCCACTGTACCCTGCTTCCATTTCCTTTTGATGACTGACCTCATCTTGCTCATTGCATGTGGTTCTGTTTGGTTTGCTTTGGTTTTTGTTGTACTGGGGATTGAACCCAGGAAGTGCTGAACCACATCCCTACCCCTTTTTATTTTTTGAGACAGGTCTTCCTAAATTGCCCAGATTGGCCTTGGACTTTCAAGCTTCCTGCCTCAGCCGGGATCCCAGGTGTACACCTCCACACTTGGCTTGCATATAGTTCCTGTGGTGCCAGATTATCCTGGCCAACCAGAGCAATGTGTCATCCTGAGTACGGGATCAGGAAGGGTGTGTGACCCAAGCCAGGCCACACAGGCTGATGCTAGCACTGAAGGGACAAACCAGCTTCTCTGCAGCTTAGGGCTCCTCGCTATTCACTGGGAGGGCCTGCTGAGGGCCAGGCAGAGGCAGGAGGTGCTGTGCCCAGATCTCTCCCACTGCTAGGCTGCTACTTTCTCCCCACACTGGCTGGATTCATGTTTCTGCCACTTGCAATGTGCAGTTCCTGGAGAGACCTCTGCCTTCCAGCCCTCTCAGCCCAGATTGGCCATCTTCCCACTCTGCAAGTGGTGTGGCCAGCGCATACCAGTGGGACAGACAAGAGTCTTGACTAGAAGGGACCTCTTAGGCCATGGAATTCATTTCCTGGGGATTAAACGCTGGGCCTTTGCACTGAGCCACACCCCCACTCTTCTTTATTTTGAGATGGGGGGCTCCCATTAAATAGCTAAATTGCCCAGGCTGGGCTCAAAATTGTGATCCCTCTGCCTTGGCCTCCCACAGAGCTGGTATTACAGAGGTTCACCACCAATCCTGCACCATGGTTCCCCTTCTTATCTGATAGACTTGTCTGCGAGAGCAGGGCCTGGGCTGAGGGACTTTCAGCTGCCCCAAAGATGGCTGCACAGGTTCTTAGCAACACACAGCTCAAAGTGCCCCTGGTGCAGAGGAGGAAACCAAGAACCTAAGAAGTGACTCCACCCTGTGCACACTACAGGTACCTACTGGGGATTCACTTGGCCTTTCATTCCTTCCCATTGTCTTCAGGGTACCAGGATCCCCTGGGTGGCAGCATGGAGGTCCCAGAGACAGTAAACCAACCACCCTCTCTTGGCCAGCATGCTGTCCCTCATCCATCACCCAGGGAAAGCTTATTGAGTATCTTCTCCAGAGGTGGTGTAGCTAGGTCCTGCTAGGCCAGAATCTGGAAGGGATCCTAAGCAGACTTTCAAAAATACCTGCCATTAGCCAGCCATGGTAGCACATGTCTAATCCCAGCACTCTGGGAGGCAGAGGCAGGCAGATCACAAGTTTGAGCCCAGCCTGGGCAACTAAGTGACTTAGCAAGACCCTGTCTCAAAATGAAAAATAGAAAAAAGGCTGGGGATGCAGCTCAATGTGAAGGTTCTGTGTTCAATCCCCAGTACTGCAAAACAAACAAAAAGCAAAGCAAAACAAACAAACAAACAAAAAACCTACCAGTAGCTACATGTGGTTGCAAAAGCCTCTGTAGTCCCAGCTGCTCATGAGGCCAAGGTGAGGATTGCATCACCCCAGTAATTTGAGAGCAGCCTGGAAAACATAATGAAAACCTGCCTCAACAGCAGCAATGACAGCACAGACCTAACGACTAATGGCTGCTGTGTATTATTAGGTATGGGGCTGGCAATTTGAAGAGCTCCAGGTTCGTTATTGCACTCAATCTTCTGTCCATCACTGACAGGCAGGAGCCATAATTATTTGCACCTCCTCAACTTGGGGGCTGAAGGATGGCAGTTGAAATAACCTGAGAATAAAGCCCTTTCCACAGGTGTCCCCAGCACTGTGCCCCAGGACGACAATGGGGTGTTTCAGCACTGCCACTGGCCAGGATGGCAGGTGGGGGACTGACTGTGTCTGGAGGTGTTCCACAGCCCCAGGAGCAAGGCAGAGCCCAGGATGGCCCAGGTTTAGCACTGTCTCCTGGTCCTAGTCTCTCCTCTCTGCCCGGTGACCTCAGGTATACTCTGAGCTGACTGATGCAGAGCAAAGATTCTTTCCAAAATGGTGACATCATGATCATACAAATAGAAAGCGAACACACATCAAAGAATTCATCTGGAGGTGGGTGCAGTGGCGCACACCTGTAATGCTAGCACTTGGGAGGCTGAGGCAGGATTGGGTGTTGGAAGCCAGTCTGGGCTACATAGCAAGACCTCAAAAACAACAAAACAACAACAACAACAACAACAACAACAACAACAAGAAAACCCCAAGAAACAAATAAAGAATTTTATTCAATTGGTGGTATGGCTCAGTTGGTAGATTGCATGCTTAGCATTCACCAGGCCCTGGTTTTAATCTCCAGCACCAGAAATAAATAAAACCCCAAATGCTTTTAAGTCAACTATTTACCAAAGAGGGAACTAGTAGTATGTTATAGCAGGCTCAAAAGGGTATCTAAAGAACACACATGAGAGGAGAGTTGAGCAGCTGTCACCAGTGTGGCCTAGTTGGAGTGGTAAGAGGAAGCCAGTCACCCACTTCCCTCCGTCAGCGTGGCTGACTTGTTCCAACAACCACCACAGACACTGGAGATTGCTGCGATGTTCTAGGCATGAAGGGACCTGCCTCACACAAGTAGATTCAAAGGGCATGCAGGGAACTTGTACTAAGGTGGCATCCAGATAAAAGCCCTAGGATAAAGAAGCAGAGAGAAAATGTTATCAAGTAGCTGAGGCATATGAGGGTTTTTCAGATGCTATAAAATGGGATGTCTATGACGGATGTGGCCAAGAAGGATTAAACAGTGGAGGAGGCAGCAGAAGCCATTTTATTGGTCCATCACATTCTGGAATCCAGATGATGTCCTCAAGGGAATCTTCTTGTGGAAGAGACGATTTTCACTTGACTTCTTTGAAGGCCTATTGGAGGTTTTTTGAGAACCATAGATTCCTAAGGAAGGAGAAGCCTTGGTTTAGGCACTTCGTTCTCTGCCATCAGCGGGTTTCCATCCTTTCGAGGTGGATTTTTCTTCACTGGATACAGGCTTTACTTCTTTCAGGTCTCTAGGTCATGAGGGCATCACTTCTTTCTCTCCATGTCATTTGGTGGCAGTGGGACGGGCAACTTCACATCTATATCAAATTCTACTGAAATAGTGGCAGAAAAATTGTGATGAAGAGAATTGTTGAGAATGGTCAGAAAGGGTAGCGCTTGAAAACAGCCAGTTAAGCTGTTAATGATAAATGGTAAGGAGCAGTGGCTATGTTTGGGTAACAAGTAATTCAAAGCACACATTTAACAGACATGTTGAACTACAACAAGCACCATGTGATGATTAATAGGAACATTATTCTTGAAGTTTTTAAATGTACTTGACTTTCAGTGTAATTATACCTAAAGTATTTACAAACAACTCATTGGAGTTCCTATTTGTCCTAGACATTTTTTTTGAGACAAGGTCTCACTATTTACCAGGTTTAGCCCAGGGTGACCTCAAACTCATAGCAATCAAGGGCCGGAGATTTAGCTCAATGGCACTGCACTTGCCTTGCAAGTGCAAGGTCCAGACTTCAATCCCCGGTACAAAAAAAACCAAAAAAACAACAAACAAAAAAATCTCACAGCAATCTTCCTGCCTCAGCCCGCTGGATGCAGGGATTATAGGTATGTGCCACCACACTTGGCCTGTCATAGATTTTTTTAGTTTTTGGGACCACCCTATACGACCATTTTAGTTGTTAAAATTGCTTTTTTGTTGTTGTTGTTATTGTTGAGTGTGGAAGGTTGAGGCAGAATTGTGGCGAGTTCAAGGCCAGGCTAAATTACATAGTGAAACCCTGTCTCAAAAGACAAAAAAGGGCTGGGGATTTGGCTCAGTGGTTCTGCTGCCTCCCTTGCTAAGCAAATGCGCCCGAGTTTGATTCCTGGTACCGAAAAAAACATACTAAAAAAATTTTTTTTGTATTTTTTTTCCTGATACAGGGTCTCACTACATAGTTGAGACTGACCTGGAACTCACTATGTAGCCCAGGCTGGTCTCCAACTCACAGCGATCCTCCTGCCTCAGCCTCTCGAGTGCTGGGATTACAGGCATGCGCCACCACGCCCGGCTTTGAAAAAAATTTTTTTAATGGTAGCAAAGTTTAGTATATGTGCTGCTGAAGTGAGCATGGTAGCAAAGTTTTATTAAAGGTAGAAAAAGAAACAGGGTCAAATAAAAGTAGGGAAAAAAGTATACTGCACAGCATGAGGATGGCCATCATAAAGAGCAAATATAGTGGCTGGTGTTTAACATTGTTGTAATCTTTGTATGCACTTTTTTATTAAACATAATTCAAGGTAAGCCTTGGCTTTTGAGTAGCACTAAACACTAGCGCTCATCTCCTCCCACTGTATTTGAAATGGGAGCCAAGTAGTGTCTGCCTGTTGTGAAACTAGCATTGTCAGAATGGGTCCTCCACAGAAATAATTTCCAGTTTTTCAGCATTTAGTAATGAAAGATACTAATGCATTAATGGTAATACATTTCTGGTTTAATTTAAGGGTGTTTTCAGGCTATGCGTGGATGCTGACAACTTAGTAAGGTTTGGACAATTGTTAAAATATGTAATATTAAGCTTTGATTTTTAAAAAGCTAGCAAACTGGATATTGTCATTTGCTCTTTTTTTTTTTTTTTTTTTGGTACCTTGTGCATGTGAGGCAGGTGGCAGAACCCACTGAACTAAATCCCTAGCCCTGCTTTTTCTTTCTTATTATTTTTGAGACAGGGTCTCACTATGTAGTTCAGGCTGGCCTTGAACTCACTATGTAGCCCAGGCTGGCCTCAAACTCATGGCAATCTTTCTGGGATCCTCCTGCCTCAGCATCCACAGAAGCTAGGCTACCAGTACAGGCCTAATTTTGTTTTCATTTTTATGGATGGTGATCATCAGTCTTGTACAGGATAATTTCTGTCTCTACTGTTTCAAAATGGTCCAGCTGACTGCAAAGATGCAGCCCCCCCATAGAACCAGATGAGCCTTAAGGTTCTGCTAGACCATACCCAGTTTGGGTCACAAGAGCTCCTGGAAATCATTCTGTCCATTGAAAATTTTCCTCAATTTTTCCTATGTATGGGATGGCACCTGACAACTGCTGAGTGTTTCTCTAGCTCAGCAACATCCTAGGCTGAAGCCTGTGCACTCCCCTGGCTATGTTTGCTTTCTGCTTCATCTCCAGATTTCCTTTGCCTTTGAGGATCTGGATGCTGAGGGGAGCTGCAAACTCAGGAGTGCCTTCGGGAACTTTATAGTAGGATGCCCTTCCTGATGGACACAGAGGAGCCCGGGTTATGTTTCTGTCCCTGCTTTCTTCCTTTGGTCAGGTGACTTCTGTCACAGCACAGCTGGCACAACTCCCAGAGGTGCGAACATCTGGACAACCAGACTAACTCAGGCCCGTGTGCACCTGCTCACCCACACTTGCGCATGCATGGGCACTATGCACACATAGACACTGGACACACCAGCCAGAGCCAGTAGGCTCTCCTGCACCTATGCACTTACACACAGCGTGCAAGTGCACTCTGGTATAAACGTGTACTCGCGCAGACACAAACAGGCTAGTGCCTGTGGCTATGGCAGTTTGCACATGGAATCTCATACATGAGCACCCTCTCATGCATATGCACAACTGCTCTTCACAAACACCCTTAGAGGGTATAGGTCTCCACGTACCTGCTGAACACATCTCCACCCTAGTATCTCCATGAGAATCTACACTTGAATTTGTGCAATACACATGTATTACCACAACTGCACCCCAAACAGCAAATCATGCATACACATATACCACATATGTATGCACAGAAGCATCGCAAATGTGTACACACGTGGGCATTAGCACACTACACGCACACACCTTCACATGCTCTGCGATGCACGTGTGTGCACACACCTTCGTGTGGTCATTCACACCCATTTATCCTCTGAGCCTCTCATTCACCAACACTGCCTGTCTGGTAATAACTTCAGCTCCTGCATCTAATAGAATTTTCTATTTATTTGTTTATTTTTGGCACTGGGGATCGAACTCAGGACCTTGGCCCCTTATTTCAGCTTTTGCCAGCTTCTGTGTTGTCATCTAGATGGTGTCACACTTAACTGTTTTTCTTGGGCTGCCCCTAGGCCTGAGAGTACAGCATCATGCCTACTCTTCTGAACCAATCCATGATGGCTCTAAAACCACACATTCTGAGGGAGAATGCCAGGCACGATTCAAATGTGGGTGTTAAGAGGGTGACTCTGGGCAGTTCTGCTCAATCGGCAGTGTGTCTGCGGAATTAGATTGGCACCTAGGGACTCAGCATTTGAATTTGTTGAAGTAACAACTCAATTTGTAACCCCAAACAAAATGATACCTCAAGCAGCAGTAGTGGTCAGGGCCCCCCACTTCTTCAGGTGCAGCCCTGGTCCCTGACCTTATCTGTGCACAAAGCACAGGAGAGGGGCAGGGACAAGCTTCATCTCAACTGCCTTTCTTATAGACAAAACATTTTTTGGTAGTGCTGGTGATTTAACCCAGGACCTCACATGTTAGGTTAAGTGTTTTATCGCACAGCTACAACCCCAGTCTTTTTAAATGTTTTTATATTGAGACAGAGACTTGCTAAATTGCCCAGGCTGGCCTTAAACTTATGATCCTCCTGCCTCAGCCTCCTGAGTAGTAGCTATTACAAGTGTGTACCACCACACCCAGCTTGCCAAGGAATTACTTATTGTGAGCAAAGTATTGTACTTTTTTAAAAAAAATTAGAGATTTTACATGGGCTAAATTTCACCCTTTTAGCATAGTTCTGAGAAAAATAGTTGGGGAACCACCAGCACAGCAGCCAGAGGGATTTTTGTCACAATCCACATCAGTTTACTGCCCTCTGCACTGAATGACTTCCACCTCTCTGATGAAAAGCTTAAGTCCTCTCCTTGGCCCATGAGACCCTAAAGGTTTTCTCTGTCTCCACCAGCCCCCTCACTAATTCTATTCCAGCCTTAGTGCTTACTGTTCCTCAAATTTGTCAGGCATGCTCCTGCCTCAGGGCCTTTGCACAAGCTCTCCCCTCTGCCTACATTAGTCCCTTTAGATATGTCTTTGCTGCGTCACACTGAGCAGAGGATACTCCTGAGGTATAAAAACTGGAGAGGACACTTCTGAGGTTACTGGCCTAGGGCAAAACCATTTCCAAACACCACAAACTGAGCTGTTTATTCTTCTGGGTCACCCAGACTGAAACACGGATATTTTTGTGCTCACACTATTTGCAGTGTTCATAACCACAGTACCCTGCAATGTAGAAACCCCTGCAGCCACTAAGCCATTGCTGCTGCTGAATTCATGAATCTGGGCTCTCAGAGGCTCTTGTACTATGACTGTAGAAGTCACACTGTAATGAGGGTCATTCAGCCTTCTGTGCCGACACCTGGACCATACATCCCTGGGCTGTGCAGATTCCTGACTAGGGCATAAACATTCCTGTGGTCACAATGACTTGGATAAACCACTGTTGGGAACATTCCTTATTCACAGGAAGTGGGGTATAGACACTGCTGGAGTCAGACAGACACAGTCACTGTCATTAGACTGAAGTGTGGATAAACACTCAAGTTTAAGTACTGCTTCGGGAGGTAGACTGGACAGTCAGACTTGAGGGTGTATACTCTTGGGGTCAGACTGGGATGCAGCCACTCCTCAGGTCTCAGCCAGGCAAGGAAACACCTGGGGTCACAGACTAGAGAAGGCGTGGATAGCCTTTGGGTGAGAGAGCACAGGTTTCTAAACAAACAGGGTTGAAAAGAATGATTAAAAAATAAATATACAGGGTTAGCTCCTGTTTGCTAGGTTGTAGTTTCAGGACTGCAGTCAAGGCAGACTTTCTGACATTTAAAGAGATTTTTCTTTTAGATAGGGTCTTTCTATAGTTCAGGCCAGCCACGAAGACCAGGGTGACCTCGAACTTGAGGTGAGTCTTCTGCCTCGGCCTCCTGAGTGCTGGGTTTGGATTAGGTTCGTGCTGAGATTACGGGTGTGCTACCACACCTAATGAGGGGATTGTGTATGTAGTGCTGGGGATGAAAGCAGGGCCTTGCACATTCAGGTGTTTTACCACTGAGCCATTCCCAGCCCATCATTCAATATTTTTAAAGCACGTATGTGCATACACACACACACACACACACGACAATGAAAACCGGTTGTAATTGTACAATAATCTACATATTATTAAACAAAATTGGGATGCAGTAATAAAAGGGCTTCTTAAATATTTTGAGATGTGGTCTTGCTATGTAGTTCAGGCTGGCCTTGAACTCAAGTAGCCTAGGTTGGCCTTGAACTAGAGGCAATCCTGCATCAGCCTCCTGAGTGCTGGGATTAAGGCATGTACCACCATGCCTGGCTAAAGAGGCCTTTTAATTAGAGTATCAATATAAGATCTGATCACACCCAAAGTGGTGAGGAATGTGAACAGTATTTCAACATGCCTGTTACAGTCTTGAAACATAGAAAGGGACTTGCTATAGTGGGAAAGTTGCATACTGCTTCTGATTTTTATCAGTGTCTGTAACTGGGAGTAAAGCTAAGTTTCAGTTATATTAGTAAAAATAAAGGTGAAATATTTTCCTCCAAGTTCATGGTTACCCAGTATCAGGTGAAGAATCCCTACTTTAGGGAGAAATTGCAGTCTGAATACCGAGGTTTAGAAGAGGCAAGTCCTTACAAAGCCCACAAAATTCTCACTGCAGTGCAGCAGACTTCTGTGCTATTTCTTTCCATGTTGTCCGTGTGGAGTATTAGTTTAGATCTAAAATGGCTCCCAAAACCTTGTGTTTGGCAGGTGATGAATTATGGGGAGCACTACAGATGACTTGCTTTAGGAGACGAGGACTGGTCAGAAAAGGCAGGTCACTGGGAACATGACCAGAAGCGTACATCTTCCTCCCTGGCTGCCATCATGTATGGACTTCTGCAATGGGCCCTTCCACCATGCTGTTTCTGCCTTGGAACCATACAACTACAGACAAATCTCTAAAAACAGATGAGCCAAAGCTAAACCTTCCCTCAATTTGTTGGTGTCAGGCATTGAATCCCAGGAACAATAAAGTGACAAAGGCAGATTTTGTTAACAGGAGTGGCATCACTGCTGTGATGCTCCCTGGCCATGTGGTTTGGAAGCCTTTGGACTTGTTGGTTCTTTGGGGGAGGGGTGTTTAAAAAGGTTTGGTGATGCCAGCTAGAAAAGCCATATAATACTGTAAGCTTGATGGGAGATTCTGGTCAGAGCTCAGACCAGAATGCTGAAAGGCAGATGGCATCAAGACTGGGCTCAGGACAGTTGTTTTTTTTTTTGGTAATGGGGATAGAACTCAGGACCTTGTGCTTACGAGGCAGGCGATGGAACCACTGAAGGAAGTTTCACTTTGGAACAAGGGCTCCATTGGCAATTGGACTTCAGGCCACATGTATTACACACTGGCAGAATTTTTGTTTACATTCTGTTCATGTCCTGAGACTTACAGGGAGACTGAGATTAAAGGTATTGGATTACTAAATCAGGAAGAAATTTCAAGGCAGGCCAATGTTGAGGCTGTGCCATGGGTATTGCTGGCAGCCTTTAGCCAGATCTATATTGAGAATCAAGAGCAAAATGAATAGCGCAGTGATTTTACAAGTTTTGAATGTCACCAAAAAGGAAGCTCCTAGTAAAGTTTTGGCCCAGGAAAGCTTGGTTGCTAAAAAAGATCTGCATTAGAAAGCAGCCAAATACTCTACATTAGGTCAATAGGAAGAATCTGCAAAACCCCACCCCTCCGAGGCTAAAGTGTGTTGGAGAACCTCAGGGCACCATGTTGGAGAAGGGTCACCTAGGGACTTTGGCTCCCTAGGATTTGGTTCAGTGCTCAGCTACTGAGGCACTCGGGCTGCTGCAGCCATGATATAAGAGGCCCCAGCTACCGCTTGAGCTGTTGGCAGACCTTGGCATCATCCACATCGTGCTGGTTTTACAGGCATACAGAATACAAGAGTTGTAGGGTCTAGGAAGCTTTCACCCAGATTTCAGAAGACCTGAGAGGAGTGTGCCTGAGAGGGCAGTGCATGAAGCTGAAGAGTGAAGCTGGAGGTGCAGTGGAGACTCCAGGATGTTACAGATGCAAGGAATGTAGAACATCAGCTGAGGAATGCTACAGGTAGTGGAGGAAAGCTACCTGAGAAGCCATTGGGGTTCAAACGGTAAAGCTGCAGGGGTGGGGCCACCCAAGCAATTTGTAGTTTCCATCTCACAACTTGTCGAATGAAGTATCAGACATGGAGCTACAGCATTTAATGCTGGGTTTCAGTCTTGCTTTGGTCCCATTCCTTTTTTTCCTCTCTCTATTCCTCCCTTTTGGAATGGGAATGTTCATCCCATGGTATTGTATGTTGGAAGTACTTAACTTTCTTTTGATTTTTACAGGTACTCACAGCTAAGCGTTCACTCTGAGTCTTAGAAGAGGCTTTGGACTTGAACTTTTCAGCAATGCCGTAACTGTTAAAAACGTTGGCAACTCTTAAACACCACCCATGCCCTTCTTCCTTGGAGCCAGTCAACTATGGACTAAAACATGTGAGCCAACATAAGCCTCTCCTATTGTAGGTGTTGGGTACTGTGCCCCAATGATGAGAAAGTCATTTAGACAAGGGGTTGTTGCAGATTCCCATTTCCAGCTTGTCTATTCAGGCCCCGCTGGTGATATCTGAGGACAATTTCATCAATTCAAGTTCTGCTTTTCCTGACAGGCAGCAGCTTCTCAGTTTTGTCAGCTTGCCAGCTAACTGAAGGTCAAAGAAAAAGGAAGTTTTAAACAGAATTATATGTCCTCAGGGGATAGGGGTATAGCTCAGTAGCAGAGTGGTTGCCTAGCAGATGCAAGGCTCTAGGTTTGATTCCAGCACTGCACCCCCAAACCCACTTTCTTTTTTTTTTTTTTCAGTTTTTTTGAGACAGGGTCTCACTATGTAGTTGAGACTGACCTGGAACTCACTCTGTAGCCCAGGCTGGTCTCAAACTCACAGCAATCCTCCAGCCTCAGCCTCCAGAGTGCTGGGATTACAGGCGTGCGCCACCACGCCCGGCTAAACCCATGTTCTTTTACTATCATCATTGTTCACTAAGCAGTGAACATTTTTGACTTCCCCCTTTTATTATAAAACATACAGAAAGATGCATAAAATATAGGGGTTCAATTAACTGTCAGCTGTTATTTTGTATAAGTGTAGGATGTTCACTCATTGCTTTGTGGTTCTCCACTATGAACAGACCATGATTTAATGGGGGTAGTACAGAGTACTGTTATGGACATTCTAGTATTCTACTTCATTCTTTTTTTTTTTTTCCACTGCTGGGGATGCAACCTTGGGCCTCACACATGCTAGGCACACAGCCCTCAACTGAGTGACATCTGCTATTCCTCTAGTACCCATTTCTTAGGAATGGAATTGGCATATGTGCTGCTTTAGTAGAGCATACCAGCCAGGGGTAGTGGCATGCACCTGTAATCCTAGCACTCAGGAGGCTGAGGCAGGAGGATCACTGCCAGTTCAAGGCTAGTCAGAGCTACATAGTGAGTTCAAAGCCAACCTGAACTACATATTGAGACTCTGTCACAAACCAACCAACCAACAAACTTGACACCTTTCCATAGTGGTGGAAAGCAGCATGGACCAAAGTTGCAATTGTTACCTATTCTTCCAAATATCTAGTGTTCTTGTTGTCAATCTTTTTTAGCTGGGCTGGAACTTGTGATCCTCTTTTCTCAGTCTGCCAGAGCTGTGATTTTATATTTTAAAAAAGGTCTCTTTAAGAGAAGGCTTAGTCTGAATAATCTGATAGGCCACTGTCAAAAAATGGACATCCTCTTAATACCTGGGGCTTACCAAATTCTGCGATGGGTCAACTGAGTCTCCGTTTCCTACCACAGCAGGCAGTTTCATCCCTGGAAATTGTCTATGTCCTTTGTACTGTGTCAAGTCTCTGCTTAAACATTACCTTCCATGATAGCCCTTCCCAAACTGCTAACAGCAATACCTACCTAGAATTCCTAATTCTCTTCATTCTGTTTTAGTTTCTCCATTTTCATATCCTATATTACTTTTACATTTTACATATACAATCATGCATCATTTAATGAAAGGGACACATTGTAGGAAAAGGATCCTTAAAATGATGTTGTTTGTGCAAATATCAGAGTATACTTACACTGAGATGGCTCTGACATCACTAGGTGATATATTATGGGACCACTGGTGTGTATGCAGTCTGCTACTGACCATAACATCATTACACAATACAGGACTATTGCCAAGATACATAAACGTGAAATACTAGCCATATAGTGTGTTTGTGTATCCATAGACTGTCTTTTTCCCTCCAGTAGTGGGGACTGAACCCAGGGCTTCACACATGCTAAGCAAGGACTACCGGTGAAATACAAATCCAGTCTTTTTGTTTAAAACTTCAGAAACAATCTTGCTAAACTGGCTAGGCTAACCTCCAACTAGCAATCCTTCCTGCCTCAGCATCCTGAGTAGTTGGATTATAGGCATTGTAACACTGTGCCAGCTCACAGTGATTTTTTTTAGGGGGTTTCACATTTTAAATTTGTTAGTTTTTCTTTTTTTGTAAACAAATAATTGATGAAATAATGCAACACTTTATAGTGTTTTATTACTCCTTTCCCAAATTAGTAGCTCTATAAGAACTGAGCTATTTGCCTGTTTTGTTCCCTGCTCTAACTTCGGCCACAGAACAATGCCTGGCATACAGTATGTCCTCAACAGATGTTTACTGAAGGCCAGGGATTTAGCTCAGTGATTCCACTGCCTGCCTCACAAGGACAAGGTCCCAAGTTCGATTCCCAGTACCAAAAAAAAAAAAAGCATGACCTCTTCGGGGATGGAGATTTAGCTCTGTGGCGGTGCGTCTGCCTTGTAAAGCGCAAGGTCACGAGTTTGATCCCCAGTACCGAAAAACAAAAACAAAAACAGATGTTTATTGAATGCCTCAAAATGTAATATGTAAAGCCCTCAAGCAGTTGCTAGCACACAGCAACAATGTTTAGTAAATACCCACTGACTAAAATCTTATCAGTTGATGGAACATTTCAAAGGTGTAACTGAGCCAGTAGTCTCAGCTGTTTTGGAGGCTGAGGTAGGAAAGAGTGCTTGAACCCAGGACTTTGAGACGAACCTAGGCAACATGGGACAATCCATCTCAAAAATGAAAAAAAAAAAAAAAAAAAAAAAAAAGAAAAAAAAAAAAAAAAAAAAAAAAAGTGGGCCGGGGATTTAGCTCAGTAGTTCCACTGCCTGTCTTGCAACCAAAAAAAAAGGGGGAAAAAAGTTAGATTGTACAGAGCTTTTTCTTAGAGATACCTTTTACTCCAACTCTTAAGGCAAGCTTACCTTAATATGTTAAGGTGTACAGTTCATTTTGTTGTCCTCTATCTATCGCAGAAAAAGAAAAGGGTCTCAGATATTTGGCTAAATCTTTCCATTCAGCCCATTGATTTTTACAGCTATTGGGAGGCCAGAAAGAAAGAGGGACCATGGGATGCAGGGCAGAAAGAGGAGTACTGGGAAGGGGTCAATGTGGGCTCAGAGCCACTTTTCCAGACCTCAGGGGACAGCAAGGTGCGGAGCTGAGGGGTGACCAGGGGCTGGGACAATGCATCCACTCTGCTGAAGGTGCAGTCCTGGGGGCGGATCTCCCTGGCCAGCCGCCCCTTCTTCTTCAATGTGCAGGCCTCCTGGTATGGAGGTGAGATGGGGGGCTGTGTGGGTGGAGTATACTTGTACTTGGAGCCATCCTGTAACTGCAGAGACACAAGAGGCAGGAGATGGTGAGGCCCTGGGACCTAAGAGAGCCTTCCCTCCCATTTCTTGCTGGCAGGGCACTCACGTCCAGTGGGTAACTGCAGTCTGAATCATAGGCGCTCAGGTCTCCACAGGTCACGAAAGGCACAACAATGCGGGTGGGACCATCCAGTTGGTTGAAATCTGAGTCTTAGGAAAAGGCAGGGAGAAGACTGAGGACAGGACCGGTCATGACTCAGGCCACAGTGTGGGTACCTGATCCTCCCAATATATCTGCCAGCCACTCTCCCCCCAGCAACCCTTTCTTCTGTTCAGGTCATCTCCCCCTTCGGGAACCCTCTACCACCCTTCTAACACTTGAGCTCTGATTTTTCTCTGCACTCATGTCCACTTCATTCTATTTTACACTGCCTGGATCTTCTCCCTCATGGGGCAAGGGTCTGACATGGATGACCTTTCCACTTTGGGACATATAGTACAACTGAGGGTCGTAAGACAGAATTCCCTCAGTCAAGTGGAGTCTTCCCTAGAGTGGGGCTCTGGATCCCGGGACACAATTTTCATCAGGACCAAGAGTTACCACCAGGGAACTGGCTGGGCTGAGGCTGCCCCTGGGACTAAACAGACAGAAGACGTCCAGTGCACAAGACAGGGAGCAGCACCCCAGGGATGGCCTCTGCTCTGGCTCTCACCGTACGAGTGGTCCAGCAGAGGCTTGGTCAGGTCTGGCGCGAAGCCCTCTGGAGGGTCATAACCCCGACAGACAGCGAAGGCCTCTGTGGGGGGATGTGGGTTGAGGGGTGACAGACTGCCACCTCTATCTTGTGCAGGCTGCCCTCCCGAGCACCCCCTTGACTGCCCAGCCTCCACCCCACTGACCGATGCTGGAATTCCGGCTGCTCCTGGGTTTCGCGCAAAGCACACTGGAGAAGAAGACTCGCAGCTGGCTGTAGAGCAGTGTCACGTCCCGGCCTCGGAATATCTGAGGGGTGGAGAGGCTGAGGTGGAGGGGCGAGGGTGGCCCTCAGGAATCTCTCACTCTGCTCTTCTAGGTTCTCCAACACTTACCTTGGCAACAAAGCAGCCCCCTGGCTTCAAGACGTGGGTAGCAATGTTCAGAGCCTGTGGGCAGGACAGATGTCTGAGGCCAAAGTGGAGACAGGCAAGAGGGGACCGAAGGAGGGCATGGGCAGCCAGGATTACTCACGGCTAGGAGGAGCTGGGCCTGCATGTACTCGTCAACATCATGGAGACCGGTGACTATGGCGAGAGAACAGCATTAGAGGCCCTAACAGGTTCTGTGCATGTTCTTGTACCAGAGACCTGACAGCTAAAACAATAGTTCTCAGGCTCTGGGTGCAAATTACTATCTGCCAACTGAACACATTTTTGGAGCTCCCAAGCCTTAGGAAAGAAGTCATTTTAATTCTAAAACAACCTCACATACAAGCAACATTAACGGCTCTATTTCTAGCCCAACAGTTCCTCTGAGCTCGGTTCACAGATCAGACTCCACAGCTCCAACATGTCCAAATCCAAACTCCTGGACGCCCTGTCCAAACCTGTTCCTTTCCCCTCAAATGGGACTTCCAGGGATTCTGGCCTAACCTCAGTTCCCCTTGATATACTTCTCCCATCTTTTCCCTGTACCTATATTCTAGACATTAGCAAATCCTGGTAGCTGTATTTTCTGAAGTGTCCTAAATCAATCCCCGCCTTTCCAGCACTCCTCATTCATTTGACCACAGCAGTGTACCCCTCCACTCCTCCTTCTGGCTCTGCCTCTCACACTGCTCAAACAGCCTAAAGGAGGCATCCTGCCATGACCCAAGCCATGCACAATCCTCTGCCCACAACCTTCTCATGGACTGATCCAAACAATCATCTTTGAAAAAAAGGCAACATCCTCACCATGGCCCACCAGCATCTATTCTGCCCCCTTCCCCACACCTTTTGCCTACTGGGGACTGATCCCAGGGCCTTTGTATTGAGCTACATTCCCAGTGTTTATATTTCTGTTGCCCAGGTTGGCCTTAAATTGCCATCTTCCTGCCTCAGCCTCCAGAGTAGCTGGGATTAGAGGCATGCAATCACATGTCTGGCCTTACCACTTTTTAACATCACTTAATTCAACTGTTTATTTTCTTTTTCTGTGTGTGTGTGTGTGTGTGTGTGTGTGTGTGTGTGTGTGTTTGAGACAGGGTTTCACTATGTAGTTCAGGCTGGCCTTAAACTCACTATGTAGCCCAAGCTGGCCTTGAAATCACAGTGATCCTCCTGCCTCCGCCTCCAGAACGCTGGGATTACAGGTGTGCGCCACTGAGCCTGGCTCAACTGTTTGTTCTCTTTCCCATTGGCTCCCACTGGAACAACAGCTTCATAAAGTGAAAGAGAATTCTATTCACCAGTGCTTTCCCAACAAAACAAGTGCTCAGCAAAAACATTTTTTTTTTCCAGTTCTGGAGAATGAACTCAAGAGTCTCTGCACTGAGCTATATCCTGGCTCTTTATTTTGAGCCAGGGTTTTGCTAAGTTGCCCAGCAGGGCTTGAACTTACAATCCTCCTGCTTCAGCCTCCCGGAATACTGGAGCAAATGTGTTATGAAAAGAGGATTGACTAAAACATATGAAGAGTAAGAGGGATTAGATTGGTGCAGAGATGAGAAAAGGGAAGGGTGGATAAGAAGAACCAAACTGAAAGGGAAGGCTGGGAGTGGAGCTCAAGGGTAAATCCCTGTCTAGCAAGTGTGAGGTCCTGGGTTGATCCCTGGCAGCAGGAAAAACAAACAAACCTAAAATCGGGTGAGGATAGGGAAGAAGGCAGAGGCAGAAAGCAGGGAGTTGAAGAAGTTAGGTATGTGTGTGTGGTGGAGGGGGAGCTGAGATCAGAGGAAAGAGACAGAAAGTCAACCAAGGTGAGACAGAGGATACGCATGTCACTTCCCGCTGCCCATTTCATTTACCATCAGGAGCCCCGTCACACACCACCAGGTCTGCATGGCAACCCTCAAAGTGCTGGATGATTTCCTTGGCGGTGGAAAGCTAGAGGGAGACAGAGAAAGAGAGACACAGAGGGAGAGAGAGGATGAATGACCCAGTGCCCTCCACTGCTGCCCATAAGTCCAATCAGCCCTGGCACTGCCAGGTCATTCAAGTCCTCAGGCTCTGTTGGTCTAAGACTGGGTTTCATCCGGGACCTGGCTTCGGTCATTTTTTGTGGTCTCTCTGTGAGATGACTTGTTGGCTCTGTTCTGTGCTGCCAGTCTTTTTTTTGGGGGGGGCGGGTTGTTGAGATAGGGTCTTACTATGTAGCCCAGGCTGGGCTAGAACTCACAATGATCCCCTTGCCTCAGCCTCCTGAGTGCTGAGGTTATAGGTGTGTGCAACCACGCCTGGCTACATCAGTCTGATTCTGTCTGTGATGCTGGGCTAGAACCCAGGGTCTCTTACAGACCAAGCAGGTGCTCAACCACTGAGCTGCACTTGACTTCTCTGTTTCTACTAAGCTGTCTTCTACTTCACCCACCATACACCCCAACACCCTCTCACCTGGGTGATGTCTCCTTGGATCTGTATCACACCTGGTAGGGGAGCCATAGCTTGCAAATCCACAGCTACCACATGGCCGGACCCCTGGCCCCTGTGGACAATGTGGCCCATGTCAGCCCAGTTTTCATTCATGGCCCCTCCCTCAGCCAGGCCACCCCTCCCAGCCCCTCACTCACCGAATCTTCTGACTCAGCACCTGGCTCCAGCTGCCTGGGGCTGCACACAAGTCGACTGCCCGTGTCACACCTGAGCACACACAGGGAAAGCATACTGGTTAGATGTACTTACCCCTCTCCATTGGGAGCACCCAGACCACTGCCCAGGTGCTCAGCCATCTTCTTACTGTCTCTCTGTCCCAGAGGCCCTCTAAATCAGTCCACCCTCCACCATGAGCTCTGCAGACCCAGCCCACTTGTCTGTCTCCTGAGCCACTCCAAATTTTGGGTGTCCGGCCCGACTCAAGGACCTTGGAAGAGGTGGAATTCCTCATCGAGTTGTAGCAGCTTGAAGGCACTGCGGGCCCGCCAGCCATTCTCCTTGGCCAGACGGTAGTAGACATCCCTCTTGTCCTTTGACGTCCGTCCCATCTCACTGTTCACCTGCCAACAGCTGATGCCACCTGTATCAGTAACAAGGTGAATGGACCACCAATTACCTGTGCAGGGCAGAGAATCATGTTCACTTCGAACCAAGCTCACGTGACCAATACAAAGCTCACAGGAAGCACATGGGAAGACTAAAGCCAGGCACTGACCCTACTGACCTCACAGGTCCCAAGGGCCCTGTCACTGAGTTCTTAGACTCCATCAGTTGCCTCTCAGACCCCACAAAGACCCCACAGACTCAATGCTTATCTGACAGATGAACCACTACTGATCCTGTCTACCAGTGGTTACCATCACCAACATTCCACTTTATAAACTGACCTCTACCCTTTGCCTACCTCACTGACCATCTTCCCAGTTGTCCCTAGATTCACAGAGCCCCATTAGCCCCTATTAACTCTTGCCTTTCACTTCCATTACACTAATGCTACCTCACTATATCTCCTACTCCTTTATCTGTTTACCCTATCCTGCACTTCATTAATCCCCTGAGTGATTAGGCCCTCTGTAATTCCTTTATCACCACATCTTTAACTGTTATTAATGTTTAGAGCAGTGATGGTGAGCTTTTCAGAGCTTCTGATGATACAAACACACTGTGGCACGCATGCCATAGGTTCGCCACCACTGGTCTAGAGGATCATGGCCTCTTAGCGCCCTGTTATGCTCTCAGTTACTCTGCAGCCCTCCACTTCACACTATTGGTCCTCAGTAGCTTGCCATTAATGTGGTCCAGTTGCTCCCTGATGCTCACACATCAGCTGCCCACTGGCCCTCCACTCATTACTCAGTGGACACATCCCAACATCTTACTGTTACTTTTTTTCTCACTCTGTCCGCACTAACTACTCCTCCTACAACATCCCATCAGCCTCAATCTCTTCTTTTATCACTGCCCTAATTAGTCCCTTGATCATAACTCCTACCTGTCTCTAGTATTCCCTCTAGACCCTCACCATTATTGTTTTCATTACTACACTTCGTCACTCTCCATTAACCAGCTGAATAGCATTCTCCAACAGTCCTTTGGGGATCACACCCCCATTCACTCCCCACTATTTTATCCCCTTCACTAATCAATGAACGAACGCACCCACCGGCCCCGACACTCCTATCAGTCCTCAATGACACCTGCCAGACTTCTACAACCCTCGCAGTCCACCCAATCTCCCACTAGCTCCCTGGCCACACTCCCGGTGAGTCTTCTTCATCGCCTCAAAGACCACAGCCCCACTGGGACCAGGACCACCGTATCCCACTCCAGGCGTTGCCACTTGCCGCACGCACCCCCTCGACCTCTCCCCGCATTTTAGTCCCCCTGTGTAGATAACCATGGGGTCTGCAGCCCACTAGATGCCCGGAATATGCAGTTGCAGCACCAAGGACCGACGTCCCTCTAACCCTGCCAGCGGCACAGCGCTGGTGTGCCTCCAGTCTCGGCCAGAATCAACGTCCTACGTACCCCAGGGCCTACCTTAGCTCTCAGAACGAGGAGGAAGGAGTCTGGTCCGCCAGCAGCCCGAGCCTCGGCAAGCGCGGCAATCTGTGAGAAATGGTAGTGCTGACTCGGATGCCTGCCACACATGCCTAATGCTTACCGCAGCGGGGCAAACTTGGCATAGCAGAGCCACAGAGCTCCAGCGAAGTCCGTACCGGACCGAACGTACCACGTGGATCCAGTCAGGTAGTGTCGGCGCTTCCGGGTTACGCCAACTGCCGCTCCCAGCATGCAACGAGAACGAACAAGCGGCGGGACCCACGTACTACTGGGCGAACGTCGCGACACCGGAGGACAGATTCTTTGGTGTTTTTTCTTGCATAGCAGAGCCACAGAGCTCCAGCGAAGTCCGTACCGGACCGAACGTACCACGTGGATCCAGTCAGGTAGTGTCGGCGCTTCCGGGTTACGCCAACTGCCGCTCCCAGCATGCAACGAGAACGAACAAGCGGCGGGACCCACGTACTACTGGGCGAACGTCGCGACACCGGAGGACAGATTCTTTGGTGTTTTTTCTTTTAGGGGGAATCAGAGTCAATGGACTACATTTCCCAAGATGCATCTGCACAACCTGGCCCACTCGATTTACTCTTGGCGCGAAGCGAAATTTCCGCTGAGGGCGTGAACAGCAGAAAAAGTATGTTGATAAAGTGTGCCACCGCGTGAAAGCTACTCTGATGCAATTTCAGATCCCGCTTTCGCAAGATGGTGACACTGCCTTTAGTTTTGACCTCTCAGAATTTTGGTTTCTTCATCCGGGAAATGATCAATGAAGCAGAATGCACAGCGTTACTGAAGGTTAAAAAGGTGTACGTTTAGGACACTTTCCCGTCCTTTCTTTTCTTTAAAAAAAATTTTTTTTGGTATTTTGAGACAGGGTCTCACTATGTAGTTGAGACTGACCTGGAACTCACTATGTAGCCCAGACTGGTTTCAAACTCACAGCTATCCTCCTGCCTCAGCCTCCCGAGTGCTGGGATTACAGGTGTGCGCCACCACGCCCAGCTAAAACATTTTTTTTGGAGACAATGTCGCACTGTGTAGTTCACGCTGGCCTTGAACTTGTGGTGATCCTCCTGCCTCAGCCTCCCCAGTGCAGGCAGTGCTACCATATACCCAGCTTTGTCCCATCCTTTTTTTTTTTTTTTTGGTACCAGGGATCAAACTCGGGTCCTTGTGCTTGTGAGGCAGGTGGGAGGAACCACTGAGCTAAATCCCTGGCCCTTGTCCCATCCTTTTTTACCTCCCATCTACCAAAGACTATATACATTGTGACCCAGAGCACAAGATGCAATATATATAATGGGACATTTATTATAGCGTTTATCATGTGCTAGGCACTGTCCTAAGTTCTCAGTGCTGTGCTGGTAAATGATTAACCAGCTTTGATCGGGCTCGGGGACTGGTTTCTAATATTTGTCAGTTTATGTGTTTACACAATATCATCTGGTCAGATTTCAGTTTACCTGTGTGTAGTGTCTGAACATGAGATGCACTGGTATATTATATACTATTCATACCACACAGATAAAATAATGTAGGGGTAAATGATCTCAAGAGCATAGGGAATGAGTGAAATGCAATAATTAGGAACTGATGAATTTCAAGTATTACCTTAAAAAGTTTAATTCATTTATTGTAAGCCTTTAGGTTTTTTTGGTTTGTTTTGTTTTGAGAAAGTATCTTGAATTCACTGTAGAACAGGCTGGTCTTGAACTCACTGACATCTTCCTGCCTCAGCCTCCCCAGTGCTGGTATTACAGGTGGGAGCTACTATGCCTGGGTAGCATTTCATTTTTAACAATAGTTGTTTATCAGCCAATTCACAAAATTACTGAAAATTGAACAAGTGATTCCTGCAAACCTGTGCAAGTTGTTTCTGGTGTGTTGTAGAATTCTTTCATTTATTCCCTCATTTTAGTCTTCACAACAGCCATATGAATTACTGTAATTATTCCCAGTTTACAGTGGAGGAAACTGGGGTAAGGGAGGGTTATGTTATAGTAAGTCTATCTACATGCTGTTTGGACTGTGGATATAACTCAGTGGTAGAGTGCTTGCCTAGCTGCATGACGCCCTAGGTTCAACCCCCAGCATAATACAAAATTTATTTAATATGATATGTATATGATTATATAAAAATACAATGATGTATAATATTTACTGTTATAGATTGGGATCAGTGGTACATGCCTATAATCTCAGCTACTCTGGAGGCTGAGCCAGGAAGATCATAAATTCGAGGCCACCTTGGGCAATTTAGTGAGATATTATCTCAAAGTTAAAAATGAAAAGTCCTAGGATGTAGTTCAGCAATAGAGCATTTGCCTAGCCTGTATAAGGTCCTGAGTTCAAACCCTAGTGCTAAAAAAATTAGTACAAAAATTACATTGCAACAGACAATAAAAATGCCATCATATGTAAATATCAAGAACTATATAATGGTATATATTTAATACATTTTGCATATTGTATGAATATATACGACATATATAATAGACATATAAATGTCAATATAAATAAATGTGCTAGTATCTATACATTTACTTGCTAAATTAGCAATAATAAATATAGATATAGCAGAAGTGGTGGTAGGCACCTGTAATTCCAGCACTCTAGGAGGCTGAGGCAGAAGGATTATAAATTCAAGGCCAGCCTGGGCAATTTAGCAAGACCCTGTCTCAAAATAAAAAATAAAACAAAGAATCCCCAATATTGCTAAGTAAATAAACACTAAGTCGATATATAAGGTTTTGTCAGGTGAGATAAAGGCTCCAAAGAATGATAAAATATATTGAGAAAAACTGGGCATGGTAGTGCACACATGTAATCCTAGTACTCCAGAGACTGAGACAGAAGGATGGCTGCAAGTTTGGGCTACATAGTAAGTTCAAAGCCAGACTGCATAGCAAGTCTCTGAAAAAAAAAAGTGTGGTGAAAGGAATGGAAAGTTTCTTTTCATTTTTCCTTTCATTTATTATAGATCTTGCTTTGCTGTCCAATCTGGCTTCACACTCCTGGGCTCAATTGATCCTCCTGCCTCAGCCTCCTGAGCATCTGGAACTACGGGGGTGTGTACAACACTCGCTGAGTTTTTTTCGAGCCATGGTCAGGGAAGGCTTCTCTGAGGTGCCATTTGAGTGGAGACCCAAAGGGGGAGTGCACCTCTAGAATATTTGGAGGAAGCGAAATTTGGAAAGCGGGAATGCCAAAAAACAAACTTGAGTAAGAACAAGTTTGGTTAATATTGAAGGAACTGTACTGGGGACTGAACCCTGGGCCTTTGCACTGAGTTATATGTATAGCCATTAAAATTTTTTTGAAAAAAAAGTTTTGAAAAAAAATTTTTGAGGCAGGGTCTTACTAAGTCACTGAGTTGCCCAGGCTCAAACTGGCAGTCATCCTGCTTCAGCCTCCTAGAGAGCTGGGATTACAGGTGTGTACTTACCATACCAAATCTGACTAATCCTTCATGCCTTTGACGGTGAGTTTCATCAGGCAAGAGTTCCTGGTGTCATATTCATTGCTGCCTTCCAGTGCCTGGAAGAGGGCACAGTGTACAGTTTATCTGCAATAAATTGTTACTGATACTATTATAATTTATTTTTTTTTCTTTTTTTTTTTGGTGCCAGGGATTGAACTCTCAGGTCCTTGTGCTTTCGAGGCAGGTGGGTAGAACCACTGAGCTAAATCCCCAGTCCTGTTACTGATACTATTCCAGACAGCTAAATTAGGTAGAAATATTGTAGGCAGTCAGATAGGGCTAGGTCTTCAAGAGAATCATTGAAAAAGATGAAAACGCATTACAACTGTGACCGGAGGTGCAGCAGTTGGAGGCTAGGCCTCCACATAAGAATGAAATGACCAGGCCTGCATACTTTCCCACGGGTGTGATAAACAGTAACGCCTAGCCTAATGAAGTCTAGATAGACATCAGTCACCTTGGTAGGTGACCAAGACCCCTGGGTCCATCTCTTCCTTAGAAGTTCTTTGTTCTTTCCATGCACACTTGTTACATGACTTGCTCCACTATTACCTAAGCGACTATACTGGTAACCTTTTTAGTTGATCATACCTTTAACCCATGTGGTTGTGCTTTATAAAACTACCCTTGAAGGGCCAGGGATTTAGCTCAGTGTTCCTGCCACCTCCCACACAAGTGCAAGGTGCTGAGTTCAATCCCCAGTACCAAAAACAAAAAAAACAAAAACAACAACTTCCCCTGAAAAGTGAGGTCCCTCACCACCCATTCAGGACCCCTCCTGCCTCTCAGGAGTTTGAATCTCTCTCTCAGTAAATATTTCCTACTGTTAACCTCCATTGTTCCTTAGAATTCATTCTTTGTTTCTGGGGAACTCGAACTTGGCATATCTGATAGGTTGGGAGTTGTAATATTTCCCCTATATCATTTAGAGGTCTAATATCACTCCTATATCAGTACCACACTTCTGTGGCATTGTTCTTGCGCTCTTTCCTGAGTGGTACATTTTACATCATTTTTCAGGGCCCTGGGAGCAGGTGTAGATAAAGATGCAGACATTCTTGAATGGGTCCCTGAGAGCCAGGGAAGAAGTGACTGGTTGGGGTGTATCTCAGTAATAGAACACTTGCTTGGCCTGGCCTGCCCAAGGCTGTGGGTTTGAGCTGCAGCACCACACAAAAGCAAAAAGCCAGTTTTGTGGACAAAACTCAAGGGCCTTGTGAAGCAGTAGGAGCCTAGCTCCCTGTAGAGGTTAGCGAGTGTGAGAAAGGAAGGGTTCGAGCTACCAGCCTGCTGCTCCACAGGCAAGGAATGGGCCCGTGTGCACTCTGGGGGACGCTTCCCATGTCCTGTTTTCTTTCAGCATACAAAGAGGATGTTTAATTTTTGGCAAAGAAACTTGCTTCCTCCAGCAGGGCTGGGAGTTTGGGGGACAAGAGCCAGGCTCTGAACTCCCCAGGCTCTTCCCGAAGTAGGGTGTCGGCCCGCAGCTCCCACCCGGCACCCCACTGAGAGTAAAGGTGTCCTCCCTCCAGCCTCCTGAAGAGGTCAAGGAGCGGGGAGATGCCAGAATAGCTCTTTCCCAGAGGGGCATCTGAACAGCTCCAGGGAAAGAGGGGGTTGGCTTGGAGAGGCAGGCTTAGCCAGGCAAAAGTTGCTTTGCTGCCCAGGGGCTAGTTTGAGGGACCGGAAGAGACTGGAGAGTTACTCAGTGGGGAATCTGCATGAAAGGCCAGATTAGAGACTGAAAACAATTCATTAATTCCTTTCACAAATATGTAATTAGCAATTATGATGCCCAAGCATTGTTCTAAATGCTCTTCCTGCATTAATTCATGGATTATTCTCAGTAGCTTTCTGTACTAGCCCTTATGGTGCTCCCAAGGAAGCCAAGGCACAGAAGGGCAAAAACTTACTCCTGGCTGCATGGCTAACAAGTGGCAGAGCTGGGAAAGCCTTTGCTGTGAACTGCTTTGTTTGCTCCTTCTTCGCAGTGCTCCTGAGCAATGAACTATGTTAATAAAAATTAGAGATCTCCTTAGAGCAATTGATAAAACCCAGAATGACTTTGACCCCACCCCCACCCCTGTGGTGGGGATGGAACCCAGGGCCTTGTACATGCTAGGCAAGTGCTCCACCACTGAGCTACACCCCCGGCTCTTTTTATTTATTTTGAGACAAGTTCTTGTTAAATTACTCAGACTGGCCTTCAATTCTCATCCTCCTGCTTCAGCTTCCTGTGTAGTACACCCAGCAATTATTTTTGTTTTTTTGAAACAGGGTCTCACTATGTAATTCAGGTTGGCCTTGAACTCACTGTGTAGACCAGGCTGGCCTTGAACTCATGGCAATCCTCCTGCCTCAGCCTCCAAGTGCTAGGATTATACAGGTGTTTGCCAATACACTAGGTTAAAAATGACTTTTAATAAGTTAAATAGGAATCTCAAATATCACACAAGGGTATGATTTAACGAACCAACAAAACTTTTAAGTGGGTTAGGGGTCCTACTCTGATGAACTGACAAGCCTCAAGCCATGATCGCGTTTAAAGAACATGTGTTCCAACAGGCATGGTGTTGCACTCCTATAATCCCAGGGATACAGGGGAAATAAGTGAAACTCCCAACCTGCTAGATGTCAGATATGTTGAGTTCGTGTTCCCTAAAATCAAAGAGTGAATTTTAAGGAGCAATAGAGGTTGAGAGTAGGAGAGCACCTGAGAGAAAAGAGGGGACCCAAAAGTGGATTGGCAATAAGCCCATTTCTCCAAGGAAGTTTTATAGCCCAAAATCACAAGGTAGATAGATACAGTGTGGGTCAAAACTGTGATCAACCACTAAGGTTACAAGTATAGCCACTTAGGTAATATTGATCCAGTCAGGAAGCAGGTCATATATCAAGTGTACATGAAAAGAACAAAGACCTTCTTTAGGAAGGGATGGATTGCGGGGGGGGCTTGGTCACCCATCAGGATAACTAATGTCTATCTAGACTTTATTGGACCAGGTGTTACCGCTTATCTTATCCTTTGGGGAGGTATGTAGGCTCGCTCATTTTGTCTTTATCTTGAGGCCTGGTTTCCAACAGATGCGCTTCCAGCCGCAGTGGTAGTGTGTTCTCACCCTCTGCACTGGCTCTCTTGAAGGCCTAGCCCTGTTGGACTGCCTGTCATATTTCTACCTAACTCAGCTGTCTGTATTTCCTCTCTAAAGAGGTACCTCTAACTGCTGTGAGGAGGCAAAGGCGATGACCCTTCTGGCTACTTAAGGCTGAAGGGGTGGGGTCATAGTTGTGCTTGGCAGTCCAAATACTCTCCAGAGGATCTATCTAAAGGTCCTTGATAGATGCCAGATGTTCCCGTCTTGGGAAGGCACATGCTTTCAAGTCTGGAGGAAACAAAGCCAAAGAAACAGTTAACTATGCATGGGCCAAATAGTAAGATCAACAAGACTGTTAGGAATACAACCAACAACAGGAAGTGTCAGTAATAGCCTCCCACAAAGAAGATAAAGAGAAGGTCCAGGGAACTTTAGAACCCAACATGGCATTAACCTGTCATTTAATATCTTGAAAAGCCATCAAGATATTAGCAGAAAGATCAGGAATGTACACATAACATTCAGCGTTTATAATTGCACAAGTATCTCTTGTGCTGCTGTTAGGATGTCTAATGCCATTCAGTTTTGGAGGACAGCTTGCCTCATTAATCTTATTTTTTCATTTAGGAGAGAGAGACCAGTTGAGGTGTCATTTAAGGCCTATTGAGTATAGTTAGTTAAGTCTTCAATGCGTTTCATGACATTCTCTAATCCTAGGGAAGGGACAAAGATAGAAGCCAAGTGATCATATCAGTAAAACACACTTCTAGACCATCTTTTTTGGTTTGTTTTTGTTTGTTTTTTTGAGACAGGGTCTCACTATGTAGTTGAGACTGACCCAGAACTCACTATGTAGCCCAGGCTGGTCTCGAACTCACAGCAGTCCTCCTGCCTCAGCCTCCTGAGTGCTGGGATTACAGGAGTGGGCCACTATGTCCGGCTTAGACTGTCATTATTGTAGATGGGGTAAGTTTGTAGGTTTGTTGATATTTTTGACAATCCTGCCTTGTAACCACGCAAATCCCAGTGTGCATCTTTCTATCCATCTGGGGGTAGCCAGGGCCACAAATTGGTTCCATAGGACCAATGAGTGCTATTGGTAGCAGGTTGGGAGTTATATTTATTTCCCCTATATCACCAGCACTCTGGGAGGCTAAGGCAGGAGGATCACAAGTTTGAGTCCAGCTTGGTCAATTTAGTGATTTAACGAGACACTGTCTCAAAATAAGAAGTAAAAAAAAGGGCTTGGGATATAGCAAAGTGTGAAGGCCCTGAGTCCAGTGGCCACTAAACAACCCCCTATCCACACACATAAATCTGTCCTGCTGCACAGGGTGGCACACACGTGTAATCCCCGCTACTTAGGAGGCTGAGGTGGGAGGATCATAAGTTTGGGGCCAGGCTGGGCTGTTTAGAAAGAACTTGTCTCAAAATTTTAAAAACTGTTTTAAAGGGTTGGGAGTGTTTCTCTGTGCTCTGTGGTAGAGCTTAGCTTATGAAAGCTTAGCTTGCTTAGCATATGAAAGACCTGGGTTTGAGCCCCAGCACTGAAAAACAAAAACAAAAACAAAAACCAAGCTAGAAAACAACTGTTCCTTCTCAAGCAGGTTGTCCAACACAGCCAGATCCCTCTTCCCTCTGTTTCCCTCCACCAGCATATGTTGAGAACCTGCTATCCACAGTATGTGAAATCCCACAGAGCTCCAGCATATGTAGAGCATGACGAATGTTGATCCCCCGCCCCAAGAGCTCCTTTGGCAGAAATAAAAACAACAACACTCCCTAAGTGGCATTTATCGAGCACCTGCTGTGTGTCTGGGAGCCCTGTTCTGGGTAATTCTGGAGAGCTGGGGAGGGCCTAGGGTGCAGAGGGAAATGATCAGAGCAGGAGGCTGTGGGTGGGTGATGGTAGGTAGATGGGTGGGTGTCTATGTTTTGTCCAAGGTACACTAATTCTTTGGACAGGACATTTCAGACTTTTCTTGAAATATGCACACTTGCCCAGGAAGGGATGGATTGGGGGGCTTGGTCACCCACCAGGATAACTGATGTCTATCTAGACTTTATTGGACCAAGTGTTACTGCTTATCTTATCCTTTGGGGAGGTATGTAGGCCTGCTCATTTTGTCCTGGTCACCCTCCTCCTCTTAGTCACCAAGGCCAAGGACTCTGGTAACAGGTGGTACCTTTCCCTGGCCTGCCTGGTGTGCGATGACTTTGGCTGGGGGAGGGGTATTGGAGGGGAGAAAAATCAGAGTAGAAAAATCCTGAGGAGGGAGGCGATAGGGGCTGGAGGGGGCCGGGCGGCTGTGTGTGTGTGTGTGTGTGTGTGTGTGTGTTCCAGAATACGTGAATACTCTTGTGTATGTCCTATCTGCCTGTTCAGACTGGCAGCCACAGCCACATGCATGTGAGCGGTATGTGTCTTCCTATGTCACTTGTTTGATGTGCCATCTTTCTATGCCGCCTACCCAATTTCCTATTTCCTGTTTGGGGAACTGTGTATCATAATGTGCCTGTGAAATTAATCTGTGTGGAGTTGCACATGTGTGCTGCTCAGTGTTTGTGTGTCTCTTTGATAAGGCTTGTGGTCAATGAGTGTGTTTGGGTCTGTCTTTCCTGTGTGCAGATCTTTGTGTGTGTGTGTTTTCTCTGT
>NW_022900951.1:42533817-42536901 GCF_012274545.1 Fukomys damarensis | reverse complement strand
TATACAGTTCAGGCTGGCTTTGAATTCTCTATGTAGCCGAAGCTGGCTTAGAATTTGCAGTGATCCTCTTGCCTCTGCCTCCAGAGTGCTGGGATTACAGATGTGTGACATTATGTCAGGCCTTTTGTTTATATGCCTTTGTAAGCTTCTCTTGAGTGTTTCTTTTAAAATTTGTTTTTTCTTTCTTTTTTGAGACAGGGTTTCATCAGGTCACTAAATTGCTAAGTCTGAGTTTGAAATTTTGATCCTCTTGCCTCGGTCTCCTGGAGTGCTGGGATTACAGGCTTTTCCTGGGTGTTACTTCCTGGACTCTATTTGTGCATCACTGTGTTTGTACTCGACTGTGTACAGCTATCTGCTTGAATTCATTTGGCATGCGTGTGCTTGGGCTTCTCTGTTTGTACAATCATGCCTGTTTACGAGTGCCTCTGTCTCTCACCAGAGATGCATGTGGTTATATGTGGCCACAGTGCACACATGAGTTCGCATGCACAGAGATGCCATTTTAGGGCCTGAATCTGGAAGTTGGCCTCCAGGGCCACTGAACGTGGAATGATGTAAGTGGGAGAGACACAGGGCCGTGTATGAAGTTGTGCTCTCTGTGTGCTATCTGTGCCCTCTGCATGTGGCCTTGAGTCTGGGTGTGACTTGCCAGTTGGTTCTCTGTGGTGTAGCTCTGAGCCCAGAGGCATGATGTCTGTGGGTCCGTACGTGCCATCCTTTTGTCAGTCTGCGCTGTCTGAGTCCTTGGGTGATGAGACCTGTGATACTTTCATCCTACCGTGTGACCGTGAGTGTGTGATTATCCCTGGGGTGCGGGTTTTCCCGTGCAGTTGGGAGTCCATGTGTGTTCGTGTCTGTCAGCCTGGACTTTCTGTGAGTGGCAATAAGTCCACACGCACGTCTGGCCACACTTGCTTGCACTGCTGTGGCTGACGGTGAGTCTGCCCCCCACCTTTGAGTGCCTGGATGGGGCTGTTGTAAAGATGTGATCCCTGAGTGTGCAGGAGTCTCTCCTGCTGTGGGGAAGTAAACACTCGGTCCCTTGCCCTCCTCCAGCTGCAGGGGTGGGTGGGGGCATCTAGCCTAGCTTTGAAGGCCCAGCCAGCTCTTGGCCTTTCCGGGAATTCTGTGCTCCCCATGGGGGGTGGGCAAGCAGACCAGGGACCGCTTATTCACCTGGGCTGCAAGCAGCCCAGTCCAGTTATGCCCGACCGTAGGTTCACCCTGCTTTACTCCCAGTAGAGGATACGTGTCTCGCCTGGGATAAACATGCCCGTCATATGCATGGATGGGAATGAACAGACAGACCTCCAGATAAGACAGTGAGCTGCATGTGGTGGCGAAAACCTGTAATCTGAGCACTAGGGAGGGAGGCTGAGGCAGGAGGATCACTGTGAGTTTGAGGCCAGCCTGGCCTATCTAGTGAGTTCAAGGCCAGACTGAACTGCACAGTGAGGCCCTGTCACAACTCCCCCGCCAAAAGGCTGACGGTGAGATAGGCAGTGGGGCTCCTCTGTTATCATGTAGGGAGGCCTCACGCCTTGCCTGGCTGGGGCCCAGAACTCTGGGACACACCTAGTTTATAGACATGGTATGTCCATTCTGCCACCCTCCCTGCTTTCCTCGGGTTGCTGAGTTCCAGGGCCCTCTCCCACGTCTGCCCAGAATGACCTGGCTGTATCTAACCCTGCACCTGTCCTACTGCTGTCCACAGGCCTGTCCCTCCACCTGTGTGGCTCTCTGTCCAAATCTGACATAACCTGCTGACTTCTGTTCTTCTAGATACCAGTCTTAATCATGTCGTCTGTCTCTGGGCTGTGTCTGGCCCAGACCTGTTTGGTGATGGACCTGGCTATATGCACTTGTCTATCTGCCAACCTGTGTCCCCACTGCCTGGTGCCTTCCTTCGTGTGCCTGCACACATCTGTGTCTCTGTCTCTCCAGCACCTTCTCCCTGTTACTGCCTTCTCACCCTCTCCTCCCAGCCCGTCTGTTGTTCTGTCCTTTCAGTGAGCTTTCAAACCCTGTACTATACCTCTTATTTGTTTATGACTGTTTCTTTTTTCCGTCTCCTCCTTCACTGTTTCCTGTCTGCTGTCTGATCTCTTAAGTCTGTTCTCTTTTTCGCCTGGTCCCTCTGTAAAGATGTGAATCTACTCCTTCCAATCTTTCAGCTCATCTCCCTACCACCAACATGCTAACTTCTTTCTTCCTCAGTGTAACTCTAGATGTGGGCACTTCTCCTAAGGCAGAAGAAGGGACATTCAATTAAAATTAGCGCTTATTCTTAGAAAAGAAAACTATCTGTAGGCCACACTGATTAGCCAAGGAGCAAGCGGTAGCAATCTTAGAACAGGCGCCAGTGAAGCTGCTTGGCTGAAAGGCAGGGTGGGGGTTATAGTAGGAACTGAGCAGGTTGGGTTACTGAGCTCCAGTCGGGTTGGGTTGCTACCAGAACAAGGAGGGGAGAAGGGGGTGTGAGCTGCGGGGATGGTGGCCCTGGAGACACTGAGGTATGAGTGGGGTGTCAGAAAGGGGTGTGTGGGGGGGTCTCAGAAAGGGGTTCAGGAATTTCCTTGGAGACTCTTGTACAGTTAGTGAGAAAATGAGCAAGGGATGTCCTTTCCATATGGTTCCAGGAAGTGAATTCAGCAGTGGTGAGAGTTCCTGGAGGGAGCTCATAGCTACGGAGGGAGAGGCTTGTGACTCCTCCTCTTTCAGACTTGAGGAGAGGTTTCCTGGTGCCAGTTTTAGATCTGATGGGGACCTTGAATGGCGGGTTCTCAGTTACCACGTTTCTAGGAAGTGAGCCACAGGCTGGAGTTTTTTTCTAGTATCTCCATCCAGCAGACAGAGGCTGCTGGTTGGAATGGGGATCTCACGGGCACCCCGACAGAGGAAACACGTTGGGTCCTGGGAGGGAGCACCTGCACACAGAGAGAGCTCCTCTTCTGAAGTAAAAAGCCTAGCTTATGCTCCATCAAGTTCCTGAAGCAGTACAGGCCAGGAAGTGTCTCAAGACTGGAAGTACCTCCAAAAGTAGTTCTGCTGAAGAGGAGTTTTTTTTTTTTTTTTTTTTTT
>NW_022900951.1:42523041-42533730 GCF_012274545.1 Fukomys damarensis | reverse complement strand
TTGCTCTTCCCCTCAATCCCCCAAGTGCTGGGATTACTGGTGTGGGCTCCCACCCCCAGCTAGAAGAATGTTTAAAGCTTGGTTGGGGGGGTGTCCTAGAAAATACCTCTAGGTCTTAGAAGGAGTTAAATGGGAAGTCCCTGGGTAAATTTATTTTTATTTTTATTTTTTGGCGGTGCTAGGAACCAAACCCAGGACCTCATGCGTACTAGACAAGTGCTGAATCCCCTAGCAACACCTGCAGACTCCCTGGGTCATTTCTGTCCCTGGAAGAGGGGTGCTGGGTTATCCTCAGCTTCCAGTGAAGATATTCAGAAAGCAGCATCTGGGGCTGGGGTCGTGGAGCTGTCCCTTCCTAGCCCTTCCAACAGGTTGCAGCAGCTCTGGGCTCCTGGGCCCAGGCAGGGACCAGCCGCGTGGGGGTTAGTAGGAGGGGTTGGGCAGCAGGCTACACGTGTCCCTATTAGCAGTGAGCCGGCTGGCCACACCATGAGGGTGGAGGGAAGGGGAGGGGTGCGGGGGAAGGGAAAGGAAAGAGACCAACAGACGCTTGGAGGCAGAGAGACAGAGTGAGTCTGGGGTCTGGAAGGAGAAGCGATCCCCACTCTGAATGGCCATCTCATCTGCTGTGGGGTTGGTTTCCCCTATGTCTTGCGGTCTCTCCCTCCCTCCCTCTATTTATCTCTTGAAGCCTTTTTTTTTTCCTCCGTGTCTCTCTGAGCTACTCTTGGCATTTCTCCTGAATCGCGTCTCTCCTATTTCTTTCTCTCACACTTGTCTCTCTCCTATTCATCCCCTTGCTTCTCGAATCCCTCTCTGTTCCTGTTCAACTTATTTGTCTGTTTTCTGCTTTTTATCTACATGCATGTGATCTCTTTTCATGTGGTTCTCCTCACTTTGTAGCCCACCTCCCATCTCTGACCCTCCTACCCCATTTCTCTGCCCACAGGATGGAAATGCAAGATCCAAAAATGAACGGAGCCCTCCCCGTGGGTGCTGAGGGATGAGTTGGTAGGGTGGGGGGAGGGGAGGGTCACCTTCTCATCAGCTTCTATATCCTTGCCCTGTCTAGCTACAGGCAGGAATGCGAAGGCTTCCTGCCCAGCCATGGTCCTGCTCCTGGGAGGAAGCCTGTCCAGTTCATGGATGTGAGTTCACAGTATCTGTCCCAGGTCGCACCTTCTCTAGTTAATCTCCTCCCTACTGGTCCCTTCTCCTAGCTACTCCTCTCCAGATGTCCCTCTGCCTAGCTGTCCCCTTTCCCTAACTGTTCCCCAGCCTACCCCTTCTCCAGCTCACCTCCATTCTTGCTTTGTGCCCCAGCCACTCTCCCTCCTCTAGTGGCCTGCAGTTGATCAGCATTCCCAGATACTCCCTCGTCCTGCTCTCTCCACTTTCAGCGGCTCTCTTCGTTTTCTCCTCTTCCCAGCTCTCCCTTTCCTACTTTCTTCCCATCTTTAACTCTTCTTCCCATCCAGCTTCCTCCCTCCTCCCATAGACCTTCTTGGGCTACTCCCCACCCTAGTTGCCCTGACCCTCACCCAGTCTTTCCCTAGTGTTACCTGTTTCCCCCTTTCCCTATGTGTGCCTGGACTTTACCCCTTGCCCACAGTTTGAGGGGAAGACATCGTTCGGAATGTCGGTGTTCAACCTTAGCAATGCCATCATGGGCAGTGGCATCCTGGGGCTGGCCTATGCCATGGCCCACACAGGAGTCCTCTTCTTCCTGTGAGTCTATAGGTGGCCCTGGGGGGCTGGGGTATGGTGAGGTGAGGGAGAGGGCTGGGGCCAAGTCTGAGCTGCACCTTCTGTGACAGGGCCCTGCTGCTGTGCATTGCTCTGCTGTCTTCGTACTCCATCCACCTCCTGCTGACCTGCGCTGGTGTTGTAGGTGAGACCCAGAGCTCAGATCCCCGTTTTCACCCCATTTCCTGTAGACCCTAGTCCTGGACCCAATTCCTGAACATAGACTCCCAGATCTGAATTCAAAACTCAAACTCTGTATATAACCACTCCGACACCAGATTCCAGGCCCAGTACCAAAAACCTCATGCTCAACCCCCTGAACTCCAGCTTCCACACTCAACCTTGGCCTCAAACTTTATCTGGGCTCCCAGACCCTAGTTCCCAACCCCTTAGTCTGGCCATCAGACACTGTCACTCAGGTCCTCCTCACCACCTTCACCCCATCCTCTAGTCGCCAGCTCTCCTTACCCTGGAAGCCAGCCCCGCAGCCCCAAGACCCCCACATCTCAGGCTTCTCTCCCTCCCACTGTGGTCACAAGACCCCCACTTCCAGCCCCTAAACTCCTCCTGATCTCAATTGCTTCCTCCCAGACTCAGTTCAACCCTGACTGCTTAGCCCTTACCTCTAGCCTCCATCAGTCAGAGCCAATCCCCTCAAGCCCCAGTTTCTAGTTCCACAGGCCCCTCCCTCCCTGCTCAGCCTGATCCCACACCTGGTTCCTTTCCACCCACCCTCAGGCATCCGAGCCTATGAGCAGCTGGGACAGAGGGCATTCGGGCCTGTGGGGAAGGTAGTGGTGGCCACTGTCATCTGTCTGCACAATGTTGGGGGTGAGGATTCTGGGAGGTGGGGTCAACTGGGGGGAAGGGTGGGACAAGGTGGGCTTCCCGAGGCTGTGCTAGGGTAGATGGGGGAGGAGGCTGAGAGGAATCCTTCTGTTTACATTTTCCTCTACCTGCACCAGCCATGTCCAGTTACCTGTTCATCATCAAATCCGAACTGCCCTTGGTTATCAGCACCTTTCTGAACAAAGGATCCGAGGGGTGAGTGAAAGACACCCGTGGCTGGCCTGCAGGCTCTTGACCTTGCCTTTGAGGGCCACTGACATCTCCAACTGTGTGTCCACCTGCTGCCCAAGGGCTCTACTTTAAGTCTGTTGGGTGGGCCAGTTGAATCAGACTGATATGTGTATATTGTGGAGCCAACAGTATATCTGACTGTTGCCAGTGCAAGGTATCCAGCAGACCATGCTGATTTTGCAATCATTCTGGCTGGCAGTCCACTGTGCTGACTATGTGAGTGTGACCGTGCATAGCCAGTAGACGTGGACTCTGGGATTGATTCAGCAACTGTGATACTGGCTGATTCTCTTTGGATATTTGATTGGCAACAGCTGTGTCCTGTGTACTGTGATTGCAACCATATGTGTCTGACACTTGGCTACTCTGACTTTCCCTGTCCAGCTGATTTGGTGAGTCAGAGTCTGGATCCATCGGGCTGCTAGATTCTGTTTAGCTCCAAATGGCCGATCTCTGACTCAAGTGCCAGCTATGTCTGTGACTTACTCTACATCCATCCAGCTCCATCTGTGTTTGACTTGGTGGCTATTTGTTCTTGCATATTTTCTCTGGCTGTGTACATGTGATCTCCATTTATGCCTGTATGTGTGCTCTGTATTGTGGTTACAACCATCTGTGTTTGGTTGTTCCGACTGTTTTAATTTTGGAACCATCCTGGTGGCAGAATCTGTCTGGTTATTTGTGTACTATGAGACCCTGGGCATTATTTTTTGAGACAGTCTCCCTAAGTTATGCAGGCTGTCCTTAAACTTGTGATCTGTTTACTTTAGCCTCCCAAGCAGTTGGGATTACAGGTGTATGCCACCACATCCAGCTGTGTGGGATTTTTTTTTGTAGTGCTAGGAATCAAAGAACCTAGGGTCTCTGTTGGGCCAGGCAAGTACTTTACCACTGAACCACATCTCCAGGGCCCTCCCCTCTACATTTTTGGACTCACAGCTCTGACACTGATACTGGTCCTGTGGACTTGTGACTCTGGGGTAGTTGGTCCGTGTGTCTGTTAGGGTAAATCGAGAACTTGCTTTTATTTATTTATTTATTTATTTATTTATTTATGTATGTATGTATACTTAGTGGCACTGGGGATGGAATCCAGGGCTTTTGCAGTGAGCTACATCCCAAGCCCTTTTAAAACTTAAAAAAAAAATTTTTTTTTTTTTGTACTGGGGATTGAACTCAGGTCCTTGTGCTTGCAAGGCAGGCCACCAAACCGCTGAGCTAAATCCCCAGACTAAAAAATTTTTAAGACAAGCTCTTACTAAGTTACTAAGTTGCCCAGGCTGAACTCACACTGTTAATCCTCCTGCCTCAGCTTCCCAGAGTGCAAGGATTACATGTGTGTGCTACCGTGACTAGCTTTGCTTTTTATTATCTGTGTGTATCCTGTTAGCTGGTTGGTTTGAGCCCCCAAACCTGAGCTAAATCCCCAGACTAAAAAATTTTTAAGACAAGCTCTTACTAAGTTACTAAGTTGCCCAGGCTGAACTCACACTGTTAATCCTCCTGCCTCAGCTTCCCAGAGTGCAAGGATTACATGTGTGTGCTACCGTGACTAGCTTTGCTTTTTATTATCTGTGTGTATCCTGTTAGCTGGTTGGTTTGATTGAGAACATCAAGTATGACTAGGTACATCTGATTTCTTTTGTGTGTGCAATGCTGTGCACTGGGCAGGTGGTCTGCCACTGGACTATACCTGTGCCCCAGTTATGTGTGTGATAATTAACTCCCATATAATAATGGCCAATGGCACTTTGTTGGTTTATTTCTGTATAACAGTGTAGGAGGCAGGGAACATGTGAATGTCTGTATCAGACTAGGCACTAAGTTATTTTGAATGAGCCAGGCGTGGTGGAGAACTCCTATAATTCCAGCACTGTGAGGTTGAGGCAGGAGGATCACAACTCTTGACAAGATCCCGTCTCAAAATAGAAAATAAAAAAAGGGCTGAGGATGTATCTCAGTGCAAAGGCCTTGGGTTTAACCCCGGTACTGAAAAAATGAACAAACATCTCTCCAGCCAATTCTGTATTAACTGTGTCTCACTTGGGCACCTCCCTCCAATGTCTGTGGAGACTCCTTTGTTGTTGTTGTTTTCTTTTTCTTTTCTTAGTACCAGGGATCAAACTCAGTACCTTGAGCTTGCCAGGCGAGGGACCACTAAGCTACATCCCCAGCCCTTGTTTCTTTCTTTTTTTGAGGCAGGGTGTCACTATGTAGTCCATGCTTCCCCGAAACTCGCGATGTAATCCCAGGATGGCCTCAAACTCGTGACCTCCTGCCTCAGCTTCCCAAGTGCTGAGATTACAGGCACGTGCCACTATAATCAGCCAGAGATGCCCCCCCCCTTTTCCTGGAGCTTGGTTCCAACAGTGAGGCCAGCTGGCTGACTCTTTTTTTTTGTCAGTCTTTTTTTGGCTGTTTGGCCAAATCAGCTCGGCCACTTTCAGGCATCCAGCAGACCTTGAGCTGTTCAAAAAAGTAAGCACTTGTGTTTCTTGATGTTCTGACTGACTGCATTGTGGTGTGTCTGCCATCAGACTGTCGTTCTATGTGGCACAAATACCAGGATCATCACTCATGTCTTTGTGTTTGGCGATTTTCACATCTGATCTGACTGATATGGGGCATTTGGCCACCTGATCGTATGTCCTCTTGCAAATCTGATGGCGAGTTTTGTCTGGCTGTGCTTGTGTTTTTAGGTGAAGTCCAGTGGTCTCATAAATCAGTCTGTTTCTGTCAATTTTGTTGTGCCATTTGGCACTGCAGTGACTCGAATAACTTTACAGCCTGAGGTATCTTTCCACCTCCCCCGATGGGGAGCAGAAATCTGGCTGGCTAGCTTCTATGTGTGTCAGCCTGATGCTTTTCTTTGGCCAGCAGCTAGTCACTGTGTCTTCTGTCTCCCTAGGGACTGGTTCTTGAATGGAAACTACCTGATCATAATTGTTAGTGTGCTAATCATCCTGCCCTTGGCTCTCATGAAACACTTGGGTAAGCTTTGTCCTGGTTGGTCCCTGGACAGTAGGCACTGGAGGGAGAAAGATCCCAGTTTTCCAGGGCTGTGGAGCATCAAGGGGGAGCTTGTTTGATGTGGGTTTTCACAGATTTTTACCAGCTCATTAAAGAAGACTAGGGGTTTAAAGTTTTGCTGTAGACGGTCCTTGATTTCTTGGGTTTTGTGTATTGCCCCCTATAGGCTATCTGGGGTATACCAGCAGCCTTTCTCTGACCTGCATGCTGTTTTTCCTCATTTCGGTAAGTCAGAGAAGAGGGGGCAGTTGGAACACTGGGATATAGCCTCCCCAGTGACCTTGCTTCCCTGCTGCCGCACTCCCAGGTCATATATAAGAAGTTCCAGATTTGCTGTGGTCTAAACTGCAACGAGACAGCAATAGAGAGTACATCCCTGGGGCTCAACAACACCTGTGAGGCCCAAATGTTCACAGTTGACTCACAGGTAAGTGTATAGGCGTGTAGGAGCTGGCACTACACAGAGACCCCTGCTCCTGTCCACACTCTACACTGCTCAGAGTCGGGCCCTGGACAGACCTCAGGGGCTGGCACACAGAGGCCAGTGGTGGGACCGGGTGATGAAGGAAGGGAATCTCCAAGGCCCCTGTGGCCTCTGATCCCATGTGCTTGAACCATTCCCCCAGATGGCCTACACGGTACCCATTATGGCTTTTGCCTTTGTCTGCCACCCCGAGGTGCTGCCCATCTACACAGAGTTGAGCCGGTGAGTAGGTGGGCAGGTGTGATGAGCCAGCTAGGGGAGGAGCAAGAGTCAACATCCGGCCATCCCCACAGCAGCTTTGGGACTGTAGCTTGAGGAGGGTAGGTTGTGTTAAGAGACAGGTTTTGGGGACTCAGGGCAGCGACTGTTTAAGAACTGGGGCCTGAGATGTCTACTATTTGAAATTCTGGGGGCCAGGGATTTAGCTCAGTGGCACCATGCCTGCCTTGCAAACACAGGCCCTGAATTTGATCCCCGGTACCCCCCTCCCCACTACACACAGAGACAGAAATTCCAGAATAAATGTGAATGGATGGAGTTGGGAGGCAGGGATCAGTTTGGTCATGGGAGAGGTGGTAGTCTGCATGGTTGGAGTTAGGGTCGCAGGGATAGTTGATGACAAGGGGGCAGGCAGGGCTTATGCAGTGGAGGGAAGTGTGGGGGATGGAGAGACAGCATGGATGGTCAGATGGAAGGTAGACTTGGGTGAACAAAGAGGGGTAGCTTTGCTAGTTACAAAGACAGCCAGAGATAGGACACCAGTGTGCCCCAGCTGAAGGTTAGTGTGGGAGGATGGGACTCTGGAGGGTGGGGCTGGTTTTGAGGGGACTGGGCCAAGACCAGGTCCCTCAGACATGACAGTCCCATGGCCTGTACCCCTCAGGCCTTCCCAGCGGAGGATGCAGGCTGTGGCCAATGTGTCCATTGGGGCCATGTTCTGCATGTATGGGCTCACGGCGACCTTTGGATACCTCACCTTCTACAGTGAGTGTGGCTAGGGGCTGTGGGGTCGGGTTGGACCGAGGCTGCAGCAGGAGCCTCTGGGCTCTTCCCTCATCATCTTGAATCCATCTGTTTGCAAAAGGAGGGCACTTCACATGCATAGATTTTGTCTCTGTGGATGTGGATGTGGATGTGGGTTTCTGAGGCACTGGTCCTGGTGTTCCTGTCACCTACTACATTCTGCATCCCCTGTCGCATGGCCCAGGCAGCGTGAAGGCAGAGATGCTGCACATGTATAGCCAGAAGGACCTGCTCATCCTCTGTGTGCGCCTGGCGGTGCTACTCGCGGTGACCCTCACTGTACCCGTCGTGCTGTTCCCTGTGCGTAGGGGGCAAAGGAGGCCCTGGGGGCAGAGTGATGGGGCTAGGGGGCGAGAGTCACATGGATGAAGGACAGCACCTGAGTTCTGACACTGTCCTGCCCTACTCTGGCCACAGATCCGCCGGGCCCTGCAGCAGCTGCTCTTCCCGAGCAAGGCCTTCAGCTGGCCACGTCATGTGGTCATAGCCCTAATCCTGCTGGCTTTGGTCAATGTCCTTGTCATCTGTGTGCCGACCATCCGGGATATCTTTGCTGTTATTGGTCAGTATCTCCAGCTCCGGCCCCTGCCCTACCTAATAAGAGCCTCACGCTCAAACTTCGGTTGACTCCTGCCCTTCCTTGTCTTCCAGGGTCCACCTCTGCCCCCAGTCTCATCTTCATCCTCCCCAGCATCTTCTACCTCCGCATCGTCCCCTCTGAGGTGGAGCCCCTCTGCTCCTGGCCCAAGTTCCAGGTGAGCTCCCCAGGGAGGGTGGGGAAGAGGCAGGATTCCCCGGGAGGCTGGAGAGAAAAAGTGGTGCTTCTGAGGGGCCTGGGAAGGGAGACTCTAGGAAGAGGGCAGGTGGTGCTGGTGCAAAAGAATGGAGGTGATTGTCTTTGGAAAGTGCAGAGCTGAGAGAGGACTCATAGGGAGGAGCTAGCTTTAAGGAAAGCAGAAGAGGGTAGAAGAGGGACTCATAAGAAAAGGGCTGGCTTTAAGGAAGGAGAAAGTGCCCAGTGAGGTGGTGCATGCCTGTAATCCCAGCACTCCGAAGGCTGAGGCAGGAGGATCATCGGTTGGAAGCCAGACTGGGCTACATATAGATAGTTTTTTTTTGGTATGGGGATCAAACTTGGGACCTTGCACTTGCAAGGGAGGCAGTGGAACCACTGAGTTAAATCCCTGGCCCTGGGCTACATATTGATTGAGACCCTGTCTCCAAAAAGCAAAACAAAATAAAAATAGAAAGAAAGGAAGAAAGAAAGAAAGAAATCAAAAAAGAAAGAAAGAGAGAAAGAAAGAAAAAAAGAGGAAGCATAGAGGAGGGTCAGGAATGGAGCCTCCTGGCAGGAGCTTGGGTGCGGAGTCCCAGTCAGCCACACCTTCCCTCCCTCTTGCTTGCAGGCCCTGTGTTTTGGCATCCTGGGGGTCCTCTTCATGGCCATCAGTCTGGGCTTTATGTTTGCCAACTGGACCACAGGCCAGAGCCACATGTCTGGACACTGACATGGCCCTCCCTGCCCTACTCAGTCCCTGAGCACATGTGCATGCGCATGTGTAGGAACTCAGGGCCACTCTCCCAGGTCCCTCCAGCCTGGGGTATGGATGTGGCTGGTCCCCATGGATGTGGCCATCGAAGTGGGGGACAGCAGAAGCTGCAGAGTGGCCCACTTCCCTCCTCCCCAAGGATGCCGAGCTTGGATCATGGTCCTACTCCAACCCCATGGGAGGAAGAAGGGAGGGCAGGTCCTTGGGGGTCTTTATCCAGTCTGCCACTTCTTGGCGGAAACCTTTGTCGGGATGACCCTTGTGCTGAAGGGGAAGAATAAAGATGCTGAATCGCAACTCCGTCTTTACCTTCTGACCGTTTTTAAATTTGTTTCTTTTTTAATAGTACATGTTTATAGTACATAATGGTTATACTCAACATAGGGAGTCAGTATATGTACACTGCATACCTTAATAATTCTTTTTTACCCCTCTCCTCTGTTTCCCCATCTCTTTGATCCTTTCTCCTATTTATATTTTTGTACATGTTTGTAGTACGTAATGTTCATATTCCTCATAGGGACTTGGTACATGTACCCAACACATCGTAATTCTCCTGTCTCTCTCTCCCTCTCTTTTTGGTACTGGTGATTAAACTCAGGACCTTGTGCCTGCGAGGCAGGTGGTGGCACTACTGAGCTAAATCCCTGGCACATGATTCTCTTATTTTTATCTCATTTTCCTCCCCTTATTCTCTCCTCCTCCTGTCTCTTGCTTCCCTTCCCATATGCTAAATATCTATCTCACTATTTCCTATTATATATTTTATTTTGCTCTTTATTTATAAAGGAAGCCATGTGATATTTAAGTTTGCTCTCTGTTTTATTTCACTTAACATTAGTCTCACAGTGCATCTGTTTTCCTACAAAGGACTCAAGTTTATCCCTTCTTTATGGCAGAGTAGTACTCCACTGTGTATAAATACCACCTTTTCCTTATCCATCCACCTGTTGATATAAGCTGCTACCAAGATTTAGTTATAATGAATTGTGCTGCTATAAATGTGGGTATGCATGTGTCACTGTAATGTGATGATGTCTTTAACTCTTTGGGGGAAAATATCTAGAAGGAGGATAGATGGCTTGAGTGGAATTTCTACTTTTAGTTTTTTGAGAAATCTCCATATTGATTTCCATAGTGAGTGTACTACTTTATAATCTCACGAAAAATGAAGGATTCTTTTCCCCCCACAGCTTCCCCAGCGTTTATTATTCTTTGATTTCTTTTTTTTAAATCACCAAGACTTTTATTTTGTAGAAAACCCACAATATTCAGAACCCCAGAATTATTTTTTTTGTTTTTTTTCTCCTCCCCTCTCCATTTACAAACACTTTATTTCCATTTTTTCAGTTTCTCATATTTTTTCCTCTCCCTTATTACCTTTCCCCCACCCTTCCCACTTTCCCTACACCTTTAGCCCATTACTTCCTATTTCACATTATTAATTATCTCATTAGGATCCTGTGTACTATTATAGTTTTTCACACCAAAGAAACTATTCGGTATTTCAGTTAAAGAAATCTCTGTATGAACACTAAAAATAGGGAATCCTAAAATAAAACTAAAAAGGAAAGTAAAAGAGAAAAGGCAATGATGTAACATCAAAATAATCCTTAATTCTGGAGATGAAAATGGTCCCTGAACATATTTAAATTGCTTCTCGCTCTTATAGTCTTATCTTATTCTTTTTTTCATTATGTAGAGAATACTTTATTAGTTTCTGTAATCAAACCCACGTAGATATGACCTTACATATTTAGTACGATGTGTTACCCC
>NW_022900951.1:42521984-42522560 GCF_012274545.1 Fukomys damarensis | reverse complement strand
CGTCCTACATCAATAATACTAGATTCAGTTTTGGTTTGAAATTCACTTTGTCTGCAAATAAGATTGCTACCCCTCTTTTTTTCTGGGCTCCTGTCACATGGAGAATTGTTTTCTATCTTTTCACTTTCAGTCTATGGGCTTCTTTTTGCCCTAGGTGTGTTTCTTGTATACAACATATTGTTGGATTTTGCTTCTTATTCCATTTTGCCAGTCTATTTCTCTTGATTGGAGAGTTGAGGCTATTGATATTGCTGGTTATAACTGATATGTACTGACTTATTATTGACATGTTATTGGTCTTTTGTTGACTCTTTTTACTTTTTCACCTTCTTCTTTTAATTTCTTGCCTTGCCTATTTGATTTGCTCTGTTGGGCCTTATGGTGTTGTTGCCTTTATTGTCTTTTTCTAGGATCTTGTTTACAATTCCTTGTAGGGCTGGGTTGGTATTCATGCAGTTTCTCAGGTGTTCTTTGTCCTGGAAGTGTCTTATTTCCCCATCCATTTTGAAAGAGAGTTTTGCTGGATACATCAGTCTAGGTTGGAGGTTGTTCTCTTTTAGTACTTGAACTATCTCA
>NW_022900951.1:42488779-42520496 GCF_012274545.1 Fukomys damarensis | reverse complement strand
CAGGTGTGGTTCTCCTTCCCGAGGTGGATTGTGGCCCAGGCTTCCTCCCGGCGCTTGAGCGATGGCGGCTGGGTCAGGAGCTGGCGTGGCTCTCCTTCCCGCAGTGGATCGGGGCCCAGCCTACCTCTGGGCGCTTGAGCGATGGCTGCTGGGTCCTGTTATTCTTTGATTTTTTGATGACAGCCAATCTTTCTGAGGTAAGATGGAATCTTAGTGTTGTTTTAACTTGCATTTCTCTAATGGCCAAAGATGTTGAACATTTTTTCATGCATTTATTGGCCATTCTGAGAAGTGTCTTTCGGTTGCCCATTTTTGATTGAGTTTTTCATTTTAAGGGTCTGAATTTTTGAGGTTTTTTTTGTGTGTATGTGAGTTTTTTCTTTTTGAGTTCTTTAAACATTCTAGATATTAGTCCTTTGTCTTTTGAGTGGCTGGCAAAATTTTCCCCATTCTGTAGGTTGTCTTTTCACTGTCTTAGTTGTTTCATTTGCTGTGCAGAAGCTTTAAAAAGTGATATAATCCCATTTGTTTATTCTTTTAAAAATATTTATTTGTTTATTTCCATTTGTTTATTCTTGATGGTATTTCTTGTGCTGTTGGGGCTCTGTTCACAAAGTCCTTCTATGCATGTATCTTCAAGAGCTTTACCTATTTTATCTTCCAGCAGATTGCTTCTGTTTTAATATTTATATCTTTGATCCATTTTCTTTTAATTTAATTACATGGTAAGAAGTATGGGTCTAGATTCAATCTTCTCCATATGGATAGCTAGTTTTCCCAGCTCCATTTAATAGAGAGGCTCTCTTTTCTCCAGCATATATTTTTGGCCCCTTTGTCGAAGATCAGATAGCTGAATGTGTCTGGGGTTGTTTCTGCATCCTCTATTTTGTTTTACTGATCCCCATCCTACTGTGTTGTGTCAGTATTATGCTGTTTTTATAACTGTAGCTTTGTAATACAACTTCAAGTCTGGGATTGTGATGTTTCTTGCTTTGCTTTGCTTTTTTTTAAAAAACAAGGTCTTGCTATGTAGCCCAGGCTGGTCTTAAACTCACTATCTAGACCAGCCTGGCTTCAGACTCATGACAATTCTCCTGTCTCAGCCTCCTGAATGCTGGAATTAATGGGCATGCACCACCAAACCCAACCTGCTTTGCTCTTTTTAGCCATGATTGCTTTTGCTATTCTGGGTTTCACCTGGTTCCACATGAATTTTAGGATTTTTTCTAGCTCTGTAAGGAATACTATTGATATTTTGATTGGGATTACATTAATTTTGGAGTATGGACATTTTCACTATATTAGCTCTTCCTATCCAGGAGCATGGGATATTTTCCCATTTTTCTGATGTCTTTTTCTATCTTCTTTTTCAGAGTACTGTAATTTTTGTTGTAGAGGTCTTGCACATCCTTGGTTAGGTCAACTAAGTATTTAATTTTTCATGTTGCTATTGTTTAAGAATTTTTTTTTTTGTACTGGGGATCAAACTCGGGCCCTTGCACTTGTGAGGCAGGCGCCGGAACCACTGAGCTAAATCCCCAGCTCATGTTACTATTGTGAAAGGTGTTGTTTCCCTTATTTCTTTCTTGGTGAGTTTATTATTGGTATACAAAGAAGCTATTGACTTTTGACTTTGTATCCTGTTATACTACTGAATTTGGTTAATAATGCTAGCAGTCTTTTTGTGAAATCTTTTGAGTCTTCTACAATATTTCCCTGAAAATAAGCCAGGATTTTATTAAGCTTTGTTCCAAAAGGTGCAATAGGGCTTCTCTTCAGGGGCTATCTTATTTTTTCATGTATAACAATCCACATTTATTCATGTACAAGAATCTACATTTATTCAAATACAGTCAAGTCATCTTTGGGAACATTGTCGTAACTCACCAAACTCTAGATTCTGGTCCGAATTTCTTGTGACTCCATTTCCTGTAGAGCCATTGGCCACAGTCCCTCATACCCAGCAATAGAGCTCTCCTTAAATGAGCAGTTCTTCTCCATGTAGCCTGCTCATAGTGCACCATTACAATACATGTATGAAAATCTGTATTGGACATAACCACGTCCATTCATTTTCAAGTGTGTATATTTTTTGTGTGTTGTTGCTGCACTATGGCCATTTGGCAACAAGTCTATTTGTTTACACAGGCATGTACCTCTCATCTGAAGGTGCTCACTTGGATACTTACAAATACTTAATTATAATTTATATTATCACTTATTTTAAGTATTAAAGTCAATAATATTTATTTATATTGAACTACACATTAATATATGGGTCAGAGATGACGCATGGCAGCAAGTGCTGGGTGGAGACTCAAGTGCTATCAGGGTGCCAGGCATGGACTCAGACAGGCCCAGTGTCAGTGCTGGGTGCCAGATAGAGGTCCTGGTGGGCATGGGGCCAACTTGAGGCACCTGGCAGCAACTTGGGTGTGCCCAGGGCACTTGGTAGGGACTTAGACGGGCCAGTACTCACACGGGATGCCAGATGGTAACTCCAGCCACCATGAGCAGTTGGGTGGGCTCAGTGGTCACTGTTCACTTGTTCATTCTCTCACTGCCTAGAGCTGGGCAGGTGGGGAAGGAGCTTTCTTTGCCCTTGGAGGGTGCTGTCAAGGATGCAGCCTCTGCAGTGTTTGGAGAGAGGGTTTTGGGCAAAGGGGCCCATATACCCAGGCTGTCCTGGGAGATGAGTCTCTGTAGTGCTCCTTGGTTCCTTCTGGCTATTTGGGAAGTTCTCAACATGTCTGCTCCTGGGATGAGCAAGGGTGGGGATTGTGCAGAACTACCCTGGCAGACTGTTTTCCCTTATTTTTAACTGCTATCCAATGCATGGCTTGATCTACAATTATCTTTTTTTCAAATTGAGTTTCTATATCAGGGTGTAAGTCTCTCCCCCACTCCCAGTTACGTGTTTTTCTTTTTTTTTTGGTACCTTGGGCTTGCAAGGCAGGCGGTGGAACCACTGAGCTAAATGCCCGGCCCTCATACGTGGGGTTTTAATCTTCCATGAGTATCTCTGATGTGATGCTTCCTCTAGTCAGCCATGTTGGGTCACTGTGTTACTTGAGGATCTCCCGGGATCCTTCCCATAAAGCCTGCAGCCAGTAGAAGTCACAGAAGAAGGTGATCTAAAGCCAAGTATAGTGGTGCATGCCTGTAATCCCAGCACTTGGGAGGCTGAGGCAGGAGGATCACTGTGAGTTTGAGGCCAGCCTGGCCTACATAGTGCATTCAGGACCAGTCTAAACTACATAGTGAGACCTTGTACCAAAAAAAACAAAACAAAACAAACAGAAAGCAATCTAACCACCTGGGAGACTCTTAACAAGGTGATCAGGGCTTGCACTTTGGTGCCATGACACAGAAATCAATTTATTTCTTATTTTTTCCTGTTACATTTACCTAATTCTGTAAATATCCTTCTATACACTAATAGGATCCTTTATCTCACTTCTCATCTTCTATAGTTTTAAGTTTTCAAATTTTTCTTCTTGCATTCTCCCATTCCCAACTCCCTGTATTTTTAATAGTATGACCATTAGGCCTTATTAATCTTTCATTAGTTAAATTCTTTTCTACCATTAGTGGATATATAGTTGTTGCAGTTAGTACATCTTAACTGTATGTCAATATCTGGGTTGTGTTAGTGTTTATACAGTATTGCAAATTTGTTTTCTATTGTTAAGGATGGTACATTATTGGTCTCATGGTATGCCAATATCCAATTTGTCTTGGATGATACTACTGTAGTTGATTTGCTTGATATTCTCAGAGTCACATAATTATTGCTATTGTGGGTTTTCTCTGACTGCCACCACCCTGATTACCTCTATGACATTAAAGATATTGCATTCTATTCCCAGACAACTGGGAGTTGGGCCAACTGGATTGCATCTTCCTCTCATAAATTAACAGAGGTGGTCAGATCTTGAGGCAGAGGCAAAGGACTATAGCTAGCCATGCCCAAAATGCATCACTGAAAAGCAGACTAACTAAAGAGATTTCCATGGTAGCAACAAAATGGGTGTGGTGGCACGTGCCTGTAATCCCAGCACTCTGGAGGCTGAGGTGGGAGGATTGCCATGAGTTTGAGGCCAGCCTGGGCTATACAGTGAGTTCAAGACCAGCATGAACTACATAGCGAGATCCTGTCTCCAAAACAGAACTAGCTGAGCGAACAAAATGATACAAAACATTAATGATCAGTTTAAGAAAGAATTAGAGTCCATGAAAAGGCTTGTATGAGAAATCCAGATTATAAATTATATTGAAAGTATAGAGGCCAGGTGTGGTGGCATATGCCTGTGATCCCAGCATTTGGGAGGCTGAGGCAGGAGGATTTTAACAAGAGCAAGGTCAGCCTGGGTTACACAGTGAATTCAAGGCCAGCCTGAGCTACATAGTGAGAGCCTACCTTAAAAACTATATCTAGCTGTCTCTATCTTTCAATGTGAAGATAGGAATGCTTTCGGAAACCAACCACTTAAAGATAACTCAAAAACAAGAGAACATGAAAAATGGAATCCAACAACTGCTAGATGATGCGAAGAAGACTAATCTAAGACTAACTAGAATAAGTGAAAAATCAGAAGACAGCATAAATGGCATAAAAAAATCTGCTTACTGAAACAATAGTACAAAACACTTCAAATATAGGAAAAGAAATAAGCATACAGATATGCAAGGCATATAGAAGCCCAATTAACCATGATCAAAAGAGAACCTCTCCACATCACGTTATAGATGTAATACCAGAAGTTGAACATAGGGACAAAAGTCTTTCAAAAGCTGGTAGAAGAAGAGCAATGAATCACCTACAAAGGTAAACAAATGAGAATTACAACAGACTTCTCATGACATTTTAAAGACAAGGAGGGCTTGACATGAAGTATTTTAAGTGCTAAACCTGCAAAAAATTTCTTTCAAAATTGATGAAATAATGTATTTCCATGATGAAGAGCACCTCAAGAAACTCATGATCATCAAACTAGCATTACAAAAAATTCTCAAGTATATCTTAAAAAGAGACATGAAGCCAACAATGCAATAAAATAAATAGAATGAGTACAGCTGTCAAGGACAGCAGTTAAGCAGAAAGGGGGAAAAATAAGGAAACCAGCAATAGGAAAATAATGCAATGATAGGAATAAGTCAATACCTTTTATTAATAACTTTTAATATGAATAGTCTCAATTCTCTAATAAAAAGACTGAAAGAATGGATCAAGAAATAAAACTTAATTATATGCAATATACAAAGAAACATTTAATTCAAAGAGAAACTCAGATTAAAAATCAAAACATGGAAAAAAAATATTCCATGTAACAAGAACCCAGAAAAAAACAGGAGCTGCTATCCTAATTTTAGATAGTGGATTTCAAGCCAAAACTGATCAGAAGAGACAAAGAACTACATATTGGTTAAGGGGACAATTCAACAGGAAGAGATAACAGTTACAAACATGCACACCAACTTCATAAAATACACTAATAGACACAAAAAATCAGATAAATACCAATTCAATTATAATGGAGGACCTCAGTGTCCAACTGTCACAAATAAATAAACTAGACAAAAATTAACATACGAATGGAACAAAAACTTTGAAGAAATAGACTTAATAGATACCTGTAGAGTGTTCTGCCGTACTATGACAGAATACACATTCTTCTCAGCAGTACATGGGACTTAATCCAAAATAGACCACATACTAGCCCATAAAGTAAATGCAAAAGGATCAAAATTATCTTATGCATATTATCAGATCACAGTGCAATGAAAGTGGAAATCAATGGCAAATGACAAAAACTATGCATACACATGGAAATTAAACAATACCCTCTCAAGTAATCAATGGGTCACAAAAAAATCAAGGAGGAAATTAGAGAGTTCCTGGAATCAGTGATTAGTGTCAGTACAACATACTGGAACCTGTGAGACACAATGAAAGCAGTCCTAGGAGGGAAGTTTATAATACTGAATTCCCACATTAGAAAACCAGAGCAAGCTCAAATAAAAAATATAATGATGCCCCTCAGTGTTCTAGAGAAACTAGAACAGTCCAAATGCAAAGCTAGTAGTACAAGGAAGGAAATGATAAAGATCAGAACAGAAATTAATGAAATTGAGATTTCCTTTTTTGTTTTTTTCTTGAGGCGGGGTTTCACTATGTAGTTCAGACTGGCCTTGAACTCACTATGTAGCTTAGGCTGGACTCAGATGTCTGGTGATCCTCTTGCCTTAGCCTACTGAGTGCTGGGATTACAGGCATGCCCCACCAAGTGAAATTGAGATTTTAAAAAGAATCGATGAATCAAATTAGTTGGCTCTTTAAAAGAATAAACAAAATTGACAAACCCTTACCCCATCTTACTAAAAAAAAAAAAGGAAACAAAAAGGCAATTAGAAATGAAAAAGGCAAAATCACTATGGATTCTTCTGACACCCAGATTGTTGATAAATACTTTGGAGAATCTGCTGGAGGTCTTGGAATGTATCCCTGGTGAAAAAGGCGGAATCACTATGGTAAATACTGAATTTTATTTTATTTTTTGGTAGCAGGGCTAGAACTCGGGTCTTTGCCCTTGCGAGGCAGGCGGTGGAACTAAACCCCTGGCTAAACCCCTGGCCTGGTAAATACTGAATTTTAAAAATCATTCTATCGGTAGGGAGTGATGGTACATGCCTATAATACCAGTACTCAGGAGGCTGAGGCAGGAGGATCACTGTGAGTTTGAGGCTGACCTGGGCTACATAGTGAGTTCAAAGGTAGCCTGAACTGCATACTGAGACTCTATCTAAGAAAGAAAGAAAGAAAGAAAGAAAGAAAGAAAGAAAGAAAGAAAGAAAGAAAGAAAGAAAGAAAGAAAGAAAGAAAAAGAAAGAAAGAAAGAAAGAAACTCTATCTTAAATCTAATTATTGCTTTGCACTGCATCTTACGATGGGCCTGTTGGATATTTATGCAGCTGCAAACTCCCCAGGGAAAGACAGAAACAACAATGGACATAACTAGAAAATTGTCATGTTGCTAGGAAAGAGTAGCACAAAGGAGAAATTATGAGGTTAAATAACCATAAAATTGAAATTCCCCTGTTGTCAAAAGGAAAAGAGACCTATTCTCCTTCACTTTTCTTAGAGAATTTCTGTGAGAAAACATATTTTGTAAATCCTTGCTTTAATACGGAGGCCTCTTGCCAGCCTATAACCCAGGAGTGTCTTTTTGTCGCTGTGTTTTTGCAGTGCTGGGATGGAACAAAGGGCCCTCCTGCCTGCTAGGCAAATGTTCTACCACTGAGCTAGGGTTCAGCTCACAAGGTCTTTCCTAAGAGCCTGGGGCATTTCTTTGAAATGTGACCCTCAAGGAGGACAGCACCCCTGTCTTCCTTGCCAGAGGCTTTTAGCCTAGGGGCCTTGTTACAAGTGTTTAGCGGTCTGTTTGTTTGACATAGAGATAGTTTTATCTTCCTTCAGATAAAGGCAATTAAGTAATACCTGACTACTCTAATTTCCAGGTAACAGGACCTGCAAGCGCTAGGGGCCTGGCAGTCTTCAGGTTTCACCCCCGGGGCACTGCTGTACAGCCAGGCCAGTGAGCTGTACACCGGGACTTTCTGGTTCTCCCAGCACTTTGGGATTGTATGGAACACTGCACATCAAAGTGTGAGGTCTGGCTTCCTGAATAGTTGCCCAAGGGGCAGATGGTGTGATTTAGAAGCATAGGGGAGTTAATCCCTACAGGATAAACTTTGACTAATAAGAAAAATGGGCCATGTATTGGATCACAAATACTGTCCTGATGTCCCTCTCTTAAAAGTTGGAAAATGAAGAGTCATTCTCTGCATATAATAAATAAAACCAAAACAACTTTACTAGAAACTTTATTTTTTAATCTTTATTAAATTTATTGGTACATATTAGGTACACAACGCAGTTACATTCATTATTGGGATCTTGTACCTTTACATGACAGGTCTTGGTTTTCATTTTTTCCCCATACCCCTGCCCTCCCTTCACCCCTTCCACCCTCTCCTCTTTACAAAGACTTTGTTTCCATTTTTCCCTTTTCTCATATTTTTGCTTTTCCCTTATTTACTTTCCCCTACCCTTCTCACTTCCTCTACTCTTTTAGACTTTTCTTTCTATTGCACAATATCAATTATACATTTTAATCCTTATTTACACTTCTACTTTTTCACACCAGAGAAGCTATTTGGTATTTACACATGTGTAACTTATTAATTTACTTAAGAGTATGGCCTCGGGCTGGGGATTTAGTTCAGTGGTTCCGCTGCCTGCTTTGCAAGCACAAGGTCCTGAGTTTGGTCCCTGGTACCAAAAAAAGAAAAAAAAATCCCAATAAAAAAGAGTATAGTCTCAATGTACATTCACTTAGCTATAAATCTTTCAGTTTCTTATTCTTTATGGCTGAGTAGAATTCAATTTTATAGAAAAACCACATCTTTATCCAGTCTCCAGTTGGTGGGCAATCGGGCTGTTTCCAAGTTTTAGCTATTACAAACTGTGCCGCTATAAACATAGGTGAGCATATATTGCTGTGGTATGATTCTTTTAATTCTTTTGGAAAGATAACCAGCAGAGGGATAGCTGGGTCAATGGAACCTCTAATCCTAGTTGTTTGATGTATCTCCATATTGATTCCACAGTGGTTGTGATAGGGAAAACTTTTAAAAATAGCAAAATCCTAAAAGTGTTACAATGTAAAATGGCTTCTGCTGTCTCTAACAGCCGTTTGTTTTGTTTAGCTCAGAGCTAATAGGCACCAAAGGCACGAATTGCTGAATGAGGCATTTGGTCTGACCCTGAGATAACGGCACGTCAAGGTCTTGAGCTCTGAAGAGAGTGGAGCCACATGATTGTAACAGTGCCTAGATGAAAGAACCCATTGCTAACACTTGCTCCCCTGACCTTGAACACCCCCTTCCTATGGGCTAGAACAGATAACTAGGTGAATCTTAAAGGTAAACTCCCCAACTGCAAAGAACTGCTATATCTGGGTTGAAAGTTAACTATCCTGTGACTGTGATCCCCACCTGCAAAGAACTGTTAAATCTGGGTTGAAAAGTCAACTATCCTGTGACTGTGATTTGAATTGTGAGAATGAAATGTAATCACCCAAATGAAGTCAAGGCTGTGAAACCCTATAAAAGGAGTTGTAACCCAGTGGGTCGTCCATCCAGGCACAGCTTATGTGCAATTGACCCTTATTGATGAGTAAATTTGTTATTTTGCTTCCATTCTGCTGCCTCTCTGTGTGTCACTTACTGATTCCTTCCGTAACAGTTGCACCAGTCTGCACTCCCACCAGCAATGAAGAAGGGTTCCTATCTCCCCACGACCCCACCAGCATTTGTTATTGGTTGATTTCTTGATAGCAGCCATTCTTTCTGGAGTGAGGGAGAATCTCAGTGTTGTTTTCATCTGCATTTATTTTTTTTTCTCATTGAGTTTATTGGTACATTTTAGGTATACAGTACAGTTACATTCGTCATTGGGATCTTGTACCTTTACATGGCAGGTCTTGGTTCTCATTTTTTCCCCTTATCCCTGCCCTCCCTTCCCTATTTACAAAAACTTTATTTCCATATTTTCGTTTGCTCATGTTTTTTTCTTTTCTCTTATTACCTTTCCCCTACCCTTCCCACTTCCCCTGCACCTTTAGCCCCCTTTTTTTTCCCTATTTCACATTGTCAATTATATCATTAGGATCTTATGTACAATTATAGTTTTTTTTTACACCAGAGAAACTATTTGGTATTTATACATGTGTGACTTATTTATTTCACTTCGGAGTATATCCTCAATATGAATCCATTTTCCTATGAATAACTCTAATTTCTCATTCTTTATGGCTGAGTAGTATCCCATTTTATAGAAAAACCACATCTTCTTTATCCAGTCTCCAACCGATGAGCAAATGGGCTGTTTCCAAGTTTTAGCTATTACAAACTGTGCTGCTATAAACATAGGTGCGCATATGATATGTGATATGTTTCTTTTAATTCTTTTGGAAAGATAACCAGCAGAGGGATAGCTGGGTCAATGGAACCTCTAATCCCAGCTGTTTGAGGTATTCATTTGCATTTTTTTCTTTTCTTTTTTTTTGTTTTTTTGAGACAGGGTCTCACTATGTAGTTGAGACTGACCTGGAACTCACTATGTAGCCTAGGCTGGTCTTAAACTCATAGTGATCCTCCTACCTCAGCCTCTTGAGTGCTGGGATTACAGGCATACGCCACCACGCTGGGCTTTCATCTGCATTTCTTGAATGACCAATGATGTTGAACATTTTTTCATATTATTTTCTGCTGCTTTTACTTTTTTGTCTGAGAAATGTCTGTTCATTTCAGATGTGCATTTTTGAATTGGTTCTTTATATTTGGGGGGGTCTGATTTTTTTGAGTTTTTTTTTTTTTTTTTTGGTACTGGGGATCAAATTTAGGTCCTTGCGCTTGCAAGGCAGGTAGCTGAACCATTGAGTTCTTTATATATTCTAGATAGTACACCTTTGTCTGAGGAACAGCTGGTAAATTTTTTCCCACATTGTAAGTTGTCTCTTAGCTCTGCTTGTGATTTCACTGGCAGTGCAGAGGCTTTTTAAAAAGACGAGATCCCAATTGTTGATTCTTTGTGCTAGCTCCCATGCTACTGAGGATTTGTTCATAAAGTCTTTTTCTATGCCAATATCTTCAAGAGTTCTACCTAAGTTATCTTCCAGCAAGTTTAGTGTTTCTGTTTTAATATTTATATCTTTAATCCACTTGGATTTTATTTTAGTACATGGTGAAAGATACAGGTCTAGTTTTAATCTTTGACAAGTTGAAATCCAGTTTTTCCAACACCATTTATTAAAGAGGCTATCGTTCCTCCAGAGAGGCTGTTTAGCTCCTTTGTCAAAGATGAGGTAGTTGAGTGTGTCAGGAGATGTTTCTGTATCTTCTAATCTGTTCTGCTGATCCTCGGGTCTGTTTTTTGCCAGTACCATGCTGTTTTTATCACAGTGGCTTTGTAGAATAGTTTCAAATTGGGCATTGTGATACCTCCTGCCATGTCTCTGTTGCCAAGAATTGCTTTTGCTATTCTAGGTCTCTTCTGATTCCAAATGAATTTTTGTATTGTTTTCTCTAGTTCTATGAAATAAACTGTTGGGATTTCAATAGGGATTGCATTGAATCTGTATAGCAGTTTTGGAAGCATGGCCATTTTCACTATATTGATTCTTCCTATCCAGGGGCAAGGGATGTCTTTCCATCTTCTTATATCCTCTTCGATCTCTTTTTTAAGAGTGCTGTAGTTTTCAGTGTAAAGGTCTTTTGTCTCCTTCATTCGATTGATTCTGAGATATTTCATTTTTTGGGGGGCTATTGTAAAAGGGATTGTTTCCCTAATTTGATTCTCAATGAGATTGTTGTTTGTGTACAAGAAGACTATTGATGTTTTAGTATTTACCTTGTATCTAGCTACTCTATTGAACCTGTCAATCAAGTCTAGAAGTCTTTTGGTGGAGTTCTTTGGGTCTTCTATGTAGAGGACCATATCATCAGCAAATAATGACAGTTTAACTTCTTCCTTTCCTATCTCTATTGCTTTTATTTATTTCTCTTGTCTAATTTCTGTGGCTAATGTTTCCAAAACTATATTGAACAGGAGTGGTGATAGTGGACATCCTTGTGTCATTCCTGATTTTAACATGAAGGTTTTCAGTTTTTGACCATTTAATATGGTGTTGGCTGTTGACTTTTCATAGATAGCCTTTATCAATTTGAGATAAAGACCATCTATTCCAATTTTCTGTAGGTATTTTTTAAAATCATGAATGGATGTTGAATTTTGTTGAATGCTTTTTCCGCATCTATTGAAAGGATCATATGGTTTTTGTCCTTGATTCTGTTAATATAGTTACACGTATTGATTTACGTATGTTGAGCCATCCCTGCATCCCTGGGATGAATCCGACTTGGTCAGGGTGTATGATCTTGATGACCTTCTGTATTCTTTTTTTTTTTTTTTTTTTGAGTTTATTGGTACATTTAGGGATACAGTACAGTTACATTCATTGTTGGGATCATGTACCTTTACATGGCAAGTCTTGATTCTCATTTTTTCCCCTTACCTCTGCCCTCCCTTCACCCCCTCCTCCCCTCCCCATCTACAAACACTTTATTTTCATCTTTTCATTCAATGACCTTCTGTATTCTGTGTGCCAGTATTTTATTGAGGATTTTTGCCTCTATGTTCATTAGGGAGATTGGCCTGTAGTTCACTTTTTTTGTTTGCATCTTTCCCTGGTTTTAGAATCAAAGTAACACTTGCTTCCAGGAATGAATTTGGAAGTATTGCTTCTCTTTCAATTTCATTGAAAAGTTTAAAGAGTAGTGGCAATAGTTTTTTGGTAAATGTCTTGTAGAATTCAGCAGTGAATCCATCAGGACCTGGGCTTTTCTTTGTTGGTAAATTTTATTTGTTCGTTTGTTTGTTTGGTACCAGGGATCAAACTCAGGTCTTTGTGCTTGCAAAGCAGGCAGCAGAACCACTGAGCTAAATCCCAGCCCTGTTGGTAAATTTTAAATTATGTTTTCAATTTCACTTTGGGAGGCTGAGGCAGGACAGTTGCAAGTTTAAATCCATTCTGAACAGCTTAGGGAGACCCTATTTCAAAATAAAAATTAAAGCAAAGCTGAGGATGTAGCTCAGTGTGAAAGCCCTGCATTCAATCCCTGGTTCCACAAAATAAAATAAATTTAATTTACATCAAAAACCATTGTCAAAGACTACTTACTTGAAGTTGGCTCTTTGGACTAACTTGTCTACCTCCCCACGAGTCCTCTGAAATGACAGGAAAAGATTTCATAAAATACTGAGGACAAGAGAGGGTGCCATCTGGGGACCAGAAACTATAAGAAACTCCTAAAAATAAGCCAGGTGTGGTGTTGCCTGCCTATAATTCCAGCACTCTGGGTGGATGAGTCAGGGGAATTACAAATTTGAATCCAGCTTAGGCAATTTAAGCTATTTAGAAAGACTTTGTTTCTAAGTAAATAAATGAACAAATAAATAAATGGCTGGGGATGTAACTCTGGGAAGGCCTGAGTTCAATCCCTGGTACTGGGGGAAAAAATCCTAAAAATACAAAGCAGTTCAGATGAGATTATAAGTGTAAAGAGAATCACAAATCAAAACAAGCAGGAGAGGGGCTGGAGGTGTGGCTCTGTGCTAGAGCACTTGTTTATCACATACAGGTTCCTGGGGATTCCCTTCCCAGCACTGCCCCCTAATACACACACAAAAGGCAAGAACCGAAATTAGGAGAGCCGGGTAGGCTCTCAGAGCCCTGGTCCTTAACACAGGGCAGGGAATGTCCTAATGACAGTGAACTCCTTACCTCCTGCCTAGAAGGGACAGCCGGGACAGGTATGAAGAATGTTGGGAAAGAATCAGCATTAGGACTGGGAACAACTTCAACGGTTTGTAGTATAATGAAGGAAACAGGTTTGTGGGAAGGTATTGTGTCTAGCCTGTACCCTGTGGCCAGTGACTGAAAGCCAAGTGTGGACTTGGTAAGTGACGGGCTGCCTGACTGGGGAACCGCGCCATCCTTCTGCCTGCCTGCTCTTATCCAGCTGAAGGAAGAGGACTTCCTGGTGCACAGTCTTTATTTAAACACGTCCCAGCCGGGCATGCTGGCTCACGCCTGTAATCCTAGCATCCGGGAGGCAGAGACAGGAGGATTGCTGTGAGTTCGAGGCCAGCATGAGCTACATAAAGTGAGACCCTGTCTAGAACAAAACAAAACAAAAAACACAAAAGCAAAAAGCAAAAAGCAAAAACCAAACCAAACCAAACCAAAACAAAAAAACACTGTCCCTTCACTCGGGCTCTTTTGTCCTTGATACTACTGACACATTGGGTTGACTAGTTTTGTTTTTTTTTTTTTTTTTTTTTTTTTCTTTCATGATGCTGAGGGCTAAACCCAGGACTTCATGCCGGCTAGGCAAGCACTCTACCACTGAGCTACATCCTCAGCACCAAGTTGGCTAATTCTGTGGTGTGTGTGTGTGTGTGTGTGTGTGTGTGTGTGTGTGTGTGTGTGATTACCATGCAGTATAAGATGTTGAGCAGCATTCCTAGCTTCTGTGCACTAGAAACAAGTAATTTCCACCCCCAGTTATGACAGCCAAAAATATCTGTAGACATTGCTAGATGTTCCCTGGGGCAAAATACAAATGTTGTTCCTTGTGAGCCGCTGGATTAGGCAGTCCCCTTCCTTTTTTAGTTTCAAAGTAGAGGATTGAACCCAGGGCCTCTGCACTGAGCTATATCCCCAGCCCTTTATTTATTTACTTGTTTTTAAATTTTGAGACCAAGTATTGCTAAGTAGCGACATTGCGGAGGCTAGGCTTGAATGTGCACTCTTCCTGTCTCAGCCTCCCAGAGTGCTTGGATTATGGGTGCGTGCCACCACTCCCGCTTCTGCTCTTGCCTTGGCTGGCAGAGAACCACGCACTCTTGCAGTCAGACTTTGCAGCTGGATGAGCCAGTTCAGGCTTAGCTATGCTTTCTCTTTCTACCAGGCCACTGCTGTGGCTGCTGTGTCCCCGCATGCTGGAGATGGGGGTGTTGATAATGTGGAGAACCCTGGTCTGAGTGGGATGGACAAGTAGCTCGAGCCACAGACAAACTGAGTTCCCACCTCTGTGCATAGCCCAGCCAGCTGTGACCTCGCCTCTCTCCTACCAGGAGCTGAGCCCCCTGAAAGCTGCCTCTCCTCCCCTCCTGATTTCCCCAGTCAGGGGCAGAGAAAGTGGAAGCCTACAGGTCACCATCTTGGGGGAGCCTGGCTTGAAGGCATCAGGAGGTTTCCCTGAACCTTCCTTGTAGGACTCTGAGCAGGGAGGCACTCACGGATACCTGCCAAGACCTTGGCTAAAGAAAGGTGGGTCCTGAACAGCACTTCCTTTTAAAAATGAATTCCAGGGAAATAACAGCACATCATAGAAGGGAACGGAATATGCCTGAGTGTATCACAAGTAGGAAAGGCAAGGCAGTAATTTTGTGACTCATTTATTTTAGGATCATATGCAAAACGTGTTTTTTTTTTGTTTTTGTTTTGTGTTTTGGTGTGGTACTGGGGACTGAACCCAGAGATGCTCTACCACTGAGCTATAACCCTAGCCCCTTTTATTTTTTTCTTTTGGGACAGGGTCTTGCTAAGTTGCTCAAGCTTGTCTCAAAATTGTGGTCCTCCTGCCTCAGACTTCTCAGTAACTAGGATCATGGGTGTGCACCCTGCTTGGCTCAGAATTTTTTTCTTTTTTCGATGTTGGGGATTGAACTCAAGACCTTCACACTGAACTAACCCCCAGCCCTTTTCTTTTTTATTTTGAGACAGGGTCTCACTAAATCTGAATTTCTCAGGTTGTCCTTGAACTTGGGATCATCCTGCCTCAGCCTCCCAGAGTACTGGGATTAGAGGTATGTGCCAACATGCCTGCCTACAGAAACTGTACTCTATTGGGTTTTTGTTTGTTTGTTTTGTTTTGATTTTTTGAGACAGGGTCTCACTATGTAGTTAAGCCTTCTGAGTGCTGGGATTACAGGCATGCGCCACCGCACCTGGCTGTACCCTACTGTTGATGTTGATGAATAAAGCTCAGAACTCTTTTTCTCCTGATGGACCTACTATTCTCTCTCACTTGTCCCTGCAGTTTCAGCAGTTCTCTACTACGAACGGGGATTAGCTTTATAGTCAATTTAACAACTTATCAAAAAACAAACCTGGGGGTGGGGATTTAGTTCAGTGGTTCCGCCCCCTACCTTGTAAGTGCAAGGTTCTGTGTTCCATCCCCAGTACAAACAAACAAACAAACAAAACAAACAAACAAAAACAAACCTAAGAATGGAAGGCATAAAAAAGTGAGTCTGGATCTTCATTAGAGGAGCACAGCTGTCCACACTGGATCCCGGTGTTTTCTTTTTTCTGAGTCAGGGTCTCACTATGTAACTCAGGCTGGACTCAAACTCACAGTGATCTTCCTGCTTCAGCCTCCTGAGTGATAGGGGTCAAGCAAAGCCAGAGTGTCCTTCATCACAGAGTTCAGATCTGTCAGTGATAGGAGGGAGAGGAGCAGAGGAGGAGGAGGAGGAGGAGGAGGAGGAGGAGGAGGAGGCATGGGTGCAGGGAGCTCCATTTGTTCATGGAACCAAATGCAAAACATCTTCTGTGGTGATACAGAATCTTGGAGCCACCCTTCCTTCCCTGAGCCAGTCTTGTGCATTGGTCAATCCAATCACACATCTTGTCTTCCCAGGGAGAAAGAAAAAGTAAATCTCCAGCCGCAGAACATACAGCTGTGTAACATAAAAATAACTGGGAGGTATGGGGAATGGAGAGGGATATAGGCTGAGGAACTTTGCAACCAACTACAGCTTTGTATTTTCTGGAGGCACTATTCCCAGCACCCTACTTGGGTTAAAGGTCCAGCATCTTATTTGGAGGTCAGGAATGATTTCAGGGTCTCATTATGTAGTTTAAATTGGTCTGGGCTGGGGATTTAGCTCAGTGGTTCTGCTGCCTGCCTTGCAAGCATAAGGTCCTGAGTTCGATACCCAGTACAAAAAAAAAAAAAAAAAAGCGATGATCCTCCCAGCAATCCCCTTGTCCACCGGAATTACAGGGTAGGCACACCACCAGGCCCAGCTGCAAGCCATGTTTCTCATCAGCTCCAAGCCCAAGTGAAAGGTCTCAGGAAAGAGTATGGTAAAGAGAAGCACAGTCCAAGTGTTGGAGAATGACAAGAAGTTTTCGGCCTTTTTTGTACAGACTGACCATTGAACATAGTGTGCAGTCACTTCCATCTCAGTAATAAAGCTGTTTACACACACACACACACACACACACAAAAAAAAAAAAAACAAACAAATGAACAAACCCAACTTTATTGGGCTAGGCACAGTGGCCTATGCCTATAAATCTCAGCTTCTGGGTAGTCTGAGGTAGGAGGATCACAAGGTTGAGTCCTGCCTGGGCTACTTTGCAAGATTCTGTCTTAAAAAAAGAAAGTGCTGGGGATATAAGTCAGTGGTAGAGCGTCCCTGTGTTTGATACTCAGTACCGCAATAAATAAACAAGGGCTTTAGATGTAGCTCAGCGAACTCTCTGGGTTCAGTCCTTAACAACACGCGCGCGCACGCGCACACACACACACACACACACACACACACACACGCAAACCTATAATCTCAGCACTCTGGGAGGCTGAAGCAGGAGGAGTTCAAGTTTGAACCCAGCATGGACAGCTTAGCAATTTAGTGAGACCATGTTTCAAAATAAAAAAAATATTAAAAAGTTTAGTGTGAAAGCCCTGGGTTCACCACCCAATACACACACACACACACACACACACACACACACACACACACTTATATTGGAGTAAGATGGAATTTGTTTTCCTCTGAACCATAGGTAAAGCCATGTCCTTGCTGAGCTGGGAGGTACCCACAAAATAAGATTTTTTTATTTTATTGAGTTTATTGGTACTTTTAAAGTATACAGTACAGTTACATTCATCACTGGGATCTTGCACCTTTACATGACAGGTCTTGGTTCTCATTTTTTCCCCATACCCCTCCCCTCCCTTCACCTCCTCACCCTCCCCTATTTACAAAGACTTTGTGTCCATTTTTTCCTTTTCTCATATTTTTCCTTTTCCCTTATTTCCTTTCTCCTACCCTTCCCACTTCCCCTACAGCTTTAGCCCTTTTCTTCCTATCTCACATTATCATTATACAATCTGGATCTTATTTACAATTATAGTTTTTCACACCAGAGAAACTATTTGGTATTTACACATGTGTGTCTCATTTATTTCACTTAAGAGTATGGCCTCAACATCATCCATTTTCCTATGAATGACTCTAGTTTCTCATTCTTTATGGTTGACTAGCATTCCATTTTATAGAAAAGCCACATCTTCTTTATCTGGTCTCTAATTCTGAACAGCCTTTCAATGGTAGTATCAGAGACCTGCCCCCCCTTTCTGAAGGTATTTGGCAGGAATCATATTGATGGGATGCGGAACCTCCTGGCACTGGTTGTGGTATTGCTGCAGCCATGGCCTGAGCTGGGTGGGGGCTTTCCCAGAGATTCTAAAGCATGCTCTCTCTGCAGCAGAATAGTCAGCAAACCCGTGTGGTGGTCCGTGTGGAGGTGGAATCCACACACAGCGGCAAGGGTGCCCAGGACGCTGTCAACTTGATCTCTATAAAGACAGCACAGCTGCCCAAATGTGCCTTCGCCACAGTCCAGGAGCAGAGACTTATCAGGGCTTATGTCAATAAGCATGGCTCTGACATTCTGAATCTTTGTAGGGATGGCAGACCCTGTTCCAAGGAAGGTGATTTCTGGATACTGGCTTTTTTTCTCTGTGGGGTTTGGACCATCCTGTATGCTCTGCCTATATTCCTGCACACTCTCCTAGAAATTGGGAGCTCCTGGGCCTCAGCTATGAATTAATCAGGGATGCACGTAACAATGGCAGCCCTCTGCCAGTCCCTCCTGGGACGGAGCTGGTACTCGAGGAGGCATTCACCCAGGACAGTGGTCACACTGAGGTTCAGGCCTTCCTCCTTCCTGTGGAAACTGGTGGGCAAGGGAAGAATGTCTGGATGGATGAGGTTGAGCTGCATTTGTATCTTGCGGCTGCGAAGGATGTGGACTGACACAGTTCTCATTCGGGATCAAGTGCTGGGTGCCAGGCCCAAACCTCCCCATCCACTTCTGGCACCTGCCGTCCACAGGCACAGGTTCTGGGGCTGTGTGAACCACCACGGCCACAGGGCCATCAGTCTCTCCTTGGTACCTCTTAAGGGTGGTACTGTCACAAATGGGCTGGATGAATCTTTCACCTGGACATTCTACCACAATAAATGCAAGACCAGGATCCAAGGGGCGTGCAGAGCTCTTCAGCCAAAATCTCTCTTCCTTTGGACGTGACACTCTTCCCATCCTTGACAGCAGTGAGGATGGGTGCGATGGCAGCCATCCAAAAGGGGAAGCCCAGTTCTTTTACTTTGAGCACCAAGAAGTCTCTTCTCTTTGACTGAAGCTTACATACAAAAGCAACAGCCAAAGAAGGGTCCCTGCCATTTATTTTCTGGCTAATACCTTTCCAGCAGGGTTTGTTCATACCATTGCCATCTAGAAGGTGCTGCTTACTTTCAGCTGATCCGGAGTTAGAAAGCTGTTCTGGGCTGAGCCTGAGGAGGGACCTTTCTGGGCTCTTCGAGGGCTGGTGGTCTCCACGCCTGCATTCACTGTATATGGGGACTTGGTGAACTGTCATGGTTTCACCTTTGTATTCCGGAGCAGAGTGGGTCTGCACAGCCAGGTCTGTTCCTTTCAATGGGTCCAAAAATATTTTGATTGCTTCCAAGTACTTTTTCAGTTGTGGAGGTCCAGAAAGTGAACACTCTGGAACCCCAGTTTCTTTAAAAGCAAGACTCATTCCACACAGTCCCCCAACGTTCCACCAGTGCATTCGCGTCAGGAACATGTTGTCCAAGAGAGAAACCTTCAGTTTGTGTTCTTGCATGAGTTGATGGACGCCTTCTCCACAGTTGAACAGATAACCAGTGTACTCTGAGAAGACCTATCGCGCAGCGCTAGCATCCTGGCCACTGGCCGCCACTACCTGCGGGTACACGGTGATCGGGGTCCCAGGCTCCAAGGACACGCCACGCTTCTCCCACACGAGCAGGTGTCGCAGCGGGTCCTCGGGCTGCCGCTGGCGCCGGGCGGGTCCTTGAGACATGGTGCGCCTGGCCGCAGACTGCAGCAGTGAGCGGAGAGCCCACAAGCGCTCATCCTTAGCTGGGCTGAGAACACAGCCGGTCACTTCGCCCGCGTGCCCCTAGTACAGTCCCTCAGCTCCGCAAGGGGAGCCCAGCCAATCAGAGAGCCGAGAAACAGGCAGCCCACCTGCGAGAGGCTATGCATTCCCTGGGCCTGAGCTTGAGGGCTCCTCGTCTTGAGAAAATGGCCCCACAGAACTGGGGCACATTTCATTCCTTCTTCCCTTAGTGTCTGTGAAGTCAGGGTGGCTTCTGACCCCAGCCCTCCTGCACATGCTCGGGAAAGACACCTAACACCTGTTTCGGTCTCCATCTCACACCTGTGACTCGGTGACAATAAATGACTGCAGTGTCTGCCTCCGGAGGGTGGGTGGGAGCTGAGAGGCCGAAGTCAAACAGCTCCAAACCTGCGTATGCTGGTGGTTTCTTTCTGTGTTACTGGGGCTTGAACCCAGGGCCTCCGTCATGCTGAGCATGCATTCTCCCAATGAGCCACAGCCCAGCACACAACTGGGGGTTTTAATGTTCCTTAACACAAAATATTTTGTTCCAAAGTAGAGCCCCCCTTCCCTTCCCCAGAGCGATCTCACACCCTGCATGGACCAGCTGGGAGAGGGGCGCCTTTGTTTCCCCATCCCACTCCCCAGCCCTGGGTTGGGAACCACTTCATGGACGGTCTCATGCCCTTGTCCTGGGGTCTCTTCCATCTGTTGCCCTCCTGCTTGGAGACCAGAGTGGTCTCTCTCTCTCTGTCCACCACCTGGCCACAGTGGACACTCTCTCCCAATTTCTTCATGTTCCCAGTTGATGGTTTCACTTGCCTCCTCCCACACATTCCCAAAGGGTCATACTCCGTGGCTGAGGGTTTAGGATTTATCCACATCAGAGGGGAATGTCCTCCAGTGGAATATCAAGTTCCATGTGCTCTACTCAGCATCTGCTCATTAGGTGTTGAATGAATGACTCCTTTGATGCAATAAATGTGCTTTTTTTTTTTTTGTACCAGGGATGAAATTTAGGACCTTGTGCTTGCGAGGCAGGCGCAGTGCCACTGAGCCAAATCCCAGACCCAGCAAAAGTGCTTTTAAGAATCTGTTCTAAAAACAAAAAATTTACTTGCACACATGCATAGCATTCTGTGAACAAGAATGACAGGATCCACCAGGTGTGGTGGTGAGTGCCTGTGATCCCAGCACACAAGGAGACATCATGAGTTCAAGGTCAGATTGGGCTACATAAAGAATTCAAGGCCAGCTTGAACTACATAGCGAGACTCTGTCTCACCCTCGCCCCAGAAAAGAGGATCCAACAACTGGGAAATGTTGCAAATATTTATTGTCAATAACCGATACAAGGTAAATGAAAGCCAAGACTTCTCCATTCACCTTAGTTTAATGAGCAAAGCAGACAGATAACAGGTATTCACAGGGGTACCCCATGGGCTTGTGTACATGCAGAGAATAATCTGGAATTAAGCACCTAGAACTACCCTTGGTAGTCACATCTTTAGCGAGCGATGGGTAGCACAGAGAAGATCAGACAATACTTTTGCTTTAAATAGATGCATGGGCACACAGACAGAAATATGCATGAGGTATATGTGTTACTTGATAACATCTAATATAAAAACTAAACTAAAATGTTAATGTCTAACAGAGGGCCTATCACACAGTAAAAGTAGTGCTAACAATGCTTATCAAACAGTAAGAACAGTGCTAACAGAATGCTTGGCACATAGTAAGACCAAGCTTAATTTTTATCTGCTGTGAACTCTTCTTTTCACTTCCCGTAAACCTGGTGGCCAGGAGTTTACAGCCATGTCCGTGATTGCTGATTGCCAAAAGCCACCAGGTTTTCTCTTCACGGACATCCCTGAGTCTGAGTCAAGGAGAGAGAAGGAAGACAAGTTACAGTGAGCTCGCACCGCTCAGACTTGGCTGCCAGCCCCTCCTCCTGACCTGCGGAACTATAAACTCCCATTCTTTCTGACCCCAGGACCTCTGCTCTTCCAAGCAAGCCCTCTGCTGGGCCACAGTGACTTCCCCACTTGGCCTGTGCATTCCTGGGTTACAGTAAGGTGCGGCCCATACCCCAGGAATGGCCTGGGGTTGGAGAGCCTACAGCATTCAGGTTAAAGAGTAGAAAAAGTGTGGGAAATCTCATTTAGCCTCCGTGTTGCACCTCATGGAACTAGGAGAAGCAGATGATTTGGAGGAACCAGGAACGTGCGGGGTCACAGGAACATAACAGAACAGCACACCTGCAGTGGTGAGGGATCCGTGTCAAAGGGTCACTTACAGACTTAGTTGTCTTCTTCCTCCTCGGGCTCGCTGATCTCTTCATACACCACAAAATTCTTCCGTTCATGCAGCCGGTGGCTCCAGACATTGTCCCCTCTCTTGAAATCTATGATGGAGAAAGGCTGGTAAGTGAGGGTTGGGGACACGGGGAATGTTAGGTCTGCTTTGTCAGAAAAGGAAATGCTTTGCCCTTCCTAGTGCCTGCAGGCTTTCCATGTGCTCTGGTTTTCACATCTCTGGGCTTCCAGAGGCTGAGATTTTAGACCCAAACTAGTAGAGATCAAGTGTCAATTTAGGTGCAAGCATCTGGACTCTCCCACTGTTAGGTTTAAATTCCCAAACTCTTCTCTCTCCAGAACATCCCCTCTCACCCTGTGTCATTCACCATGCATCTGTGAAGGGCACACTGTGTGCCAGGCACTGAGCTGTGAGACACGCTCTCAGGTCACCATGTGGAATCATTACCTGAGCAACTTTCATGTTGTGAGGCCTCTAGATTTAAAAGGTAATGTTTCCTACCAACTTATGAGCCATCATTTTAAATTCCATCGTATGGACTAAGAATCTGGAGCACAGAAAAAATTTTAAATTTATGATGCTGAACATTGAACCCAGAGCCTTTGCACCGAGCTACAACTCTAGCCCTTTTAAATCTTTTTTTTCTTTTCTTTTTACATTTTGAAACAGGCCTCCCAAAGCCACTAAGTTACCCAGGCTGGGCTTGAGTGCATGGTCCTCCTGCCTCAGTTTCCAAGAGTGCTGAGGCCGGGCCAGGGATGTAGCTCAGTGGTGCCGTGCTTGCCTCAAAAGCGCAAGGTCCTGAGTTTGATCCCCAGAAGAAAAAAATAGTGCTGGGGTTACAGGCATGCACCATCATATCCAGCTGGGAAAACTTAGAAGATGTGCCCAAAGTTTAGATGTGTGACAACTCAAGCCTGTGATTCTGAAGTCAGATTCTAACGTCTTAGCTGGTGGTGCTGGGTGAGGTCCTCATCCCAGTTTGGGTCCTGGGACCATGCCACACTCCCAGACCACGCCCTGACAGCCAGGGAAGCCCAAGGGCTTGTTCCTGAGCTGTCACCTCTCACCTGGTATGTTCGGATTTTTCTTCCCAGAGGTGCTTGCTTCTTCTGGGCGGCTTTTCACTCTCCCAGCCTGTTCTTCAGGTGCTCCTGCCACTATCTTCTGATCATTACCTTTGTTTTTTGGCTCCTTTTTAATATCAAGGACACATATAAGCAGTATCAATGACATTTTTTTAGTACTTTAGAACCTATAGTGTCTTTCCATGCTTTTTCTTCTCTTTTTTTTGGGTCCCACTATGTAGCTTAGTCAGTCTGGTCTTGAACTCACTATATAGCCTGAGCTGGCCTCGAACTTGTGGCAGTCTTCCTGCCTCAGCCTCCTGAGTGCTGGGATCATAGGCATGTGCCCCTGCGCCTGGCCTGAATGCTTTACCTTAATTAATGCTGTCATCACCTCTGGGAGATCATAATTTTATCTGTACCCAAAATTTGAGAAACCTGGGAGATTTTAAAAGAAGGGAATGGCCTAACTGAAATGTATTCTCAGGACTAGGATCTGACTCTATGTTGTATCCAGACTGATACTGCAAACAGAAAAAGTATCCATATAATTGAGATTGTGGTACCAGAAGATTTGGGAAACAAAAGCATTCTATACATCTGTGAAAGGAAGGGCTTCTATAAAGCATGGTGGGCCACATGCAGGCTCGTAGCTCGCTAGTGGGAGAGTAAATTTGAACCTGAAAAGAGAGGGCCCGAGTGTTGCTCAAGGTTTGTGCACTTTCCTGGCATGTGTGAGGCCCTAGGGCCCAACCCCGGCATTGCAAACAATATATCTTCATTATTATTTGGAGATAATAATAGAAACAATGTCAGAGGTTTCTTTAATGATTAAATAAATTAATCCATGTGACATGCTTAAAATAACATCTGGCATTACTATGAAAACAAAGTATTGGCAGTCACAACTGTCACTAAGTATTGTTAAGCTGTGGTGGTGGCTCCATCCAGCATTGTGATAAAGCAATGAGGAGGGGCTGGGAGTGTGCTTTAGCGGGAGGGTATATGCTGGGCATGCATGCAGCCCTGGGTTCAAACCCCACCACAAAAAAGGGAGGAAGGAAGGAAGGGAGGGAGGGAGGGAAAAAGAAAGTGAGGAAAAGGAAAGAAAGAAAGAAAAAAGATGAAGAAGCAGGCAGCAAGGACCAGGACATTTAGCTACTCTCCCCCGTAGCAATACTGACATTTAAGGAGAGGAAAGCTGTTAGATTTGGGAGACACTTACCTTTGGACATGTTCCAGTCGTCTCAGGTTCAACTAAAAGAGGGTGAGAAGTCAGAACTTTCCTTCCTTGGTAAACAGTCCATATCATCCTGTAGCTTTACAGGATGCTGCGGCGAAGTTTCAAGAGCACGCACAGTGCAGGAGTAGCTCCTGAATTATCTTTAGTGGGGGCTTTAGCAATTATTTGCAGCTTTCAAAAGTTTCCTTCTAATGATTTATAAAATGTGGACTAAAAGCTGGGCATGGTGATATATGACTGTAATCCCAGCACTCTAGGAGGCTGAGGCAGGAGGATTAAAAGATCAAGCGCAGCCTGCACAACTAAGTGATTTAATGAGTCCTTGACTCAAAATAAAAAATAAAAAGGTGGGCCAGGGATTTAGCTTAGTGGTTTCGCTGCTTGCCTCACAAGCACAAGGTCCTGAGTTCGATTCCCCAGTAATAAACAAACAAACAAAAAATAAAATAAAAAGGTGCTGGGGATGTAGCTCAGTATGAAGGTCCTGGATTCAATCCTCAGTATCAAAAAAAGAGAAAAGAAAAAGAAATCAAAAGAAAAACTAGGGCCAGTGATATACCTTAATGCAAAAGTAGGCCCTGGGTTCAATCTCCAGTACTGAAAAAACAAAACAAAACAAAACAGAAAACTGAAACCCCAAAAAACTGTTGCAGAGACTAAGGCCCTAGATTTTCAGACCTTGTCCAGTGACTGTGAGAGCTTGGGGATCTGGCCTGTTCAGTGAAGTCACTGATCTGTTGGAGAGTTTGGAGATTCTGCCCCCATCTTTTCACAGCTTTTTGGTCAGCAGAAAGGAGCAAGTAAATACCTCTTTCTGAGACTACACATTACTCAGATGCACAGGGACCTCTACTCTAGAACCGATCCCCCCCACCTTTTTTTTTTTTTTTTTTTTTTTTTTACCAGGGATCCAACTCGGATCCTTGTGCTTGGGAGGCAGGCGGTGGAAACACTGAGCTAAATTCCCCGCCCTTGGTTTTGAGACAGGATCTCACTATGTAATTGAAGCTGACCTCAAACTCGTGGTAATCCTCCTGCCTCAGCTTCCCGAGTGCTGCGATTACAGGCAAGTGCCACCACAACCCATTCCTTTTTTACCTTATGATGTCTCTGCTCTCTGAAAAGTGGAAAAGCTTGGTATACAAGTGTGTGCATGTGTGTGTGCGTGTGTATAGGCAGGATCACTCTCTCAAACTCTTTTAACAAGAACCACATATTCTTTAAAAAAGAGAAACATTTCAACATTCAGAAAATGATGAGGAATAATATCAAATCCAGTAGGATCTCAATATTATCCCTCAAGTGCTTCATACTGCTTTATTTCTTTATTCAATATATTTAAAAAACTACAGACAAGTTACTGCTGTACAGCCCCCACCAATTCCTGCCATCCCGCTCCACTTATAGCCCCTTTGCTGAATTTGGTGGCATTTCTTGTCACTCAGACTTTTTAATTTTTAGTTTTTTAGAACAGGGTCTCACTACACAGGCTAGGCTGGTCTTAAACTCCTGCCTCAGCCTCCCAAGGGCTGGGGGTATACATGTGCACCACCATGCCCAGCCTCATTCACTCAGGTTTTTATATATTTGCCATTTACTTATTACTTATCAAATATACATTCTTCTTTTGTATGTTTTAGAGTTTAACATGGATGGCCGCTGCATTTGACCTTCTGCATCAACTCTTTTTCCCCCAGGCTTGATGTGTGTGAGGAAGCAGCAGGACCAAAAAGCAGCCTCCTCCCATCTACTCACCTTTAGTCCCATGGCTGGAAGTTTCACCAGAATTATCCTTAGGGGTTGAATTGTCCTTTTTCTGGTTGTTCCTGAAAGTCGGCAGAAAGGCTCTGAGACCTGGAAAAAGAAAAGTATCAGTTTCTGAGAGGAGGAGGGAAGGGCAGGCTGTAGGAGGTTGTAGGGATTGGAAGGCTCAACAGAGCCATAGCCACCAGAAAGAACTGTGGGGGACACACATTTAAGCTCGTGCTGGCTGGTCCCTGTCCTCAGTCCTGGGACATAAAGGAACAGGACACCCAGAAACAGGCTTGGCATTTATCTCTACACATAAAGAAGTGAGAGGGCACTCACTGTCTCCCGAGAAAGAACTATAGTGTGGGAGAGGCCTGAGCAATGCCCACAGGTCTCCAGGCTTGTCTGCACCCACGATCCATTACCTAGACTAGACATGGTGATGTAGTTTCTTTTCAAATACACCCAGGTGATTTTGTCCGAATAGCTCAGCTTTTCCCACTGGCTCTCAGAAAAGTAGTTGGAAATTTCCTCAAAGACCTAGAAAAGGAGGAAAAGTAAAAATCTGGCAGCCTCTCCTTGGGAAGTGGGTGCCGTTCAGCCCGGGCCACTTCTGTTGCTGCAGGGCCTCTGTGGTGGACCTGGGAAGTAGAGGTGCTTCCCCTCGGTGACGCTGTGACTAACTGAGACATCAGGGTGAACAGGGAATAGTTCTCCCTGGGCACTCGGGGGGTGGCTTAATGCGGTGGCTTGCTCTCCTCCCATCTTCCACAACAGACTGGGCTCAGTCTCTGTTCCCAGCCACCATGTGTGGCACAAGGCCATAGACCTAATCTCTCTGGGGGAGGACAGCAAAGCTGGGAAGCTCCAGGAGCTCTGCATAGCCTTGTGTCACCAGTGCCTCTGTTCTTACATCCAGAGAAGTCTAGGTGCTCTGCACTGTCATCTGGCCACTCCTCTCCCCTTCAGACCCCTCTCACCTTATTTATCTTCTCTGATTTCAGAGTATTTTTCCCAGGTCCCTTTGCAAAGGAGCTGTCTCCATTCATGATTCTGGCAACAGTCTGATCTGGAAGGGACACAGCCTGATTATCTCCAGGCACAAGACCAAAGGTCTTGTGGAGGGAGAAAGCACAGAGGGGTGGCCACAAGTGTGGCCAGTTACTTGGCATCAAGTTCTACTTTTCCCCATTTTGGGCTTATTTGACTCTGAATAATGACATGGGGTGGGGGGATGTCAGGTGAGAACAAGTGGTTAGGAATGGCAAGTTTTCTGTGGGGACGAGCAAAGCAGCTTTGAGCCTCTGAGAGAAGGTGGCTGCTGTTGTTAGTAGCTCACTGGAGTTTATCTTAAATTGACAGAAAAAGCCAGGTATGGTGGCACTTGTAATTCCAGCACTCCGAGAGCTTGAGGCAGGAGTATCTCAAATTAAAGTTACTGAGACCCTATTTCTGCCACCCCGCCTCACCAAAAGCTCGGAATACAGCTCAGTGCTAAGGCTATGGGTTCAAATCCCATTTGGAATAAACAAACAAAAGAAAATTAAAGACCAAACCAAAACAAACAAACAAACATGCACAAAATCTAGGTATTCCAGCACTTGTGAGGTTGATGCAGGAGGATTGCATATTATCATCCCATATGGGCTACACAGTGACATCCTGTTTCAAAAACAAAACAAAACACCCTAAACAGCCCAAAACAACAAAACCCCCCAAATGAAGGAGAGCCATAAAGATATTTATTGGATAGCCCAGGCACAGGAGGAAAAACATTCCCTGTTATATCACTCACCTGTCAAAGGTGAGCCCAGACTGGGCAACTGAGTGACTCAGTGAGATCCTGTCTGAAAATTAAAACAAAGGGGGGTGGCGTTGGAGATGTAGCTCAGTGCAAACATACTGGGTTCAACCTCCAGTATATACAAACAAACAAACACATAAAGAGAGAGAGAGAGAGAGAGAGAGAGAGAGAGAGAGAGAGAGAGAGAGAGAAGGGCTAGGAATACAACACACTTAGATGGTACTGGATTCAATTCCAAATACCATTAACACACACACACAATAAAGAAAAACAAAAAGGAAAATTCATAGTTCAGTCTGAAGGCCCTGGGTTCAATTTTACAGGAAGCACACATATGGGTATGCACAAGCACACACACACATACACAAGTGTAAAAATAGAAAATAAAGCTGGGCGTGGTGGTGCACACCTGTAATCCCAGCACTCAGGAAGCAGGAGGCAGACGCAGAAGGATTGCAATGAGTTCCAGGCCAGCCTGGGCTACTTAGTGAGACACTATCTGAAAGAAAAAAAGAAAGAAAGAAAGAAAGAAAGACAGAAAGAAAGAAAATAGAAAAAATGAGGCTAGAGTTGTAGCTCTCTGTGAAAACCCTAGATACAGTCTCCACTAACACATGTACAGACAAAGAAAGAAGAGAAGAAGAGAAAAATGGGCCGTGGAAGTAGCTCGGTGACAAAGTCCTGGGTTCAATCTCCAGTACAAAAAAGTTACATAAAGAAAAGGAAAAACAAAAAAGGAGTGTGGCTATAGCGCGCGCGCACACACACACACACACACACACACACAGAGCATAGTAAAAGAAAGAAAAGAAAAAAGGACTAAGGCTGTAGCTCAGTGTGAAGAACGGGGGCACAATTTGCAGAGACACATGTGCACACATACACATACGCACACACACATTCATGATAGTAAAAGAAAGAAAAAGGGCCGGGGGTGTAGCTCAGTGGCACTGTGCCTGCCTAGCAAGCACAAGGTCCTGAGTTCGAACGCTGCTACCAAAAAAGAAAGAAAAGAAAAAGAGAGGCGGGACTGGGAATGTAGCTCAGCATGAAGGCCCTAGGATTAATTTTCAGTAACACACACACACACACACACACACACACACACGCTAATAAAAGAAAGGAGAGATAAGAAAAACAGGGCTGAAGACTTAGCTCAGTGTGAAGGCCCTGGGCACCACCACCAGGAAAAAAGAGGGGGAAAGAAGAAAGAAGAAGAAGAAGAAGAAAGAAAGAAGAAGAAGAAGAAAGAAAGAAAGAAGAAGAAGAAGAAGAAGAAGAAGAAGAAGAAGAAGAAGAAGAAGAAGAAGAAGAAGAAGAAAGAAAGGAAAACAAAAGGGGAAAAAATTGCTGGTGACACAGTTGGGGGTGAAGGACCTAAGTTAAATTTCTAGTAACACACATACACACACACACACACACACACACACACACACACACAAGAATAAAATAGAACATAAAAAAAATGGAGAACATAAAGAAAATGGGAAAAAAACCAAGCTGGAATGTAGCTCACAGCAAAATCTCTAGGTAAAATATCCAGTATCCTCTCATAAAAAGAGAGAAAGAAAGAAAAGATTGAATGAAAAAACAAGGAAAGCAAAGCAAATTTAAAAAATGGCTGTAGATGTAGCTTAGTGCAAAGGCCTTTGGTTCAATCTCCACACACACACACACACACACACACACACACACACGCGCGCACAGAGTATAATAAAAGAAAAACAGAAAAAAGGGGGGAAAGGGCTGGGGACATGACTCCGTGAGAAGGTCCTGGTCTCAGCTGCCACAGGACTGAAAAACTGACCTCACCCCTGACCAGAGGGGAGTAGTGGTCACTAGAGGCTGGGGTAGTCAGCGGGAGAGAGAGGAGAGAGGCTGGCTTGCAGGTGCGGAGATAGAGAGGAGTCAGTTCCCCGAGGGAGCGGTGGAGTTTCCAACAATTCCTTGTTTATTCACAAAGAAGAACCAGGAGAGAGGGTTAGAAGGCCACAAGCACATTATAAATGTTCAAGCATACGAAAAAATGCTCATCACTTTATTTGACGCAGTATGCATTGCATGCATGCACTGAATTTTCACACCGTACCCCATAAAAATGTGCATTATATCAAGTAAACTATTAAGCCGGCAGTGATGGCGCTCACTCCTATAACCCTAGCCCTCGGGAGGCGTCGTGAGTTTGAGGCCGGCCTGGACTACATAGTGAGTTCAAGGCCAGGCTGAACTACATTTGGAGCCCCTGTCTCACAAAATTAAAAGGAAAAAAAAAAGTCAGGATGAATTCCTGTTGGAAAAGCAGTGAAATGAGTGTACAGTTTTGTTTCTGAAGATAAAATTTATTTATGTAAAGTTAAATTCAGAATGAATTTAAATCCAGGTGCGGTCGTGGATGCCCGAAATCCCAGCGCTCCGAAAGGCAGAGGCAGTAGGCCCACAAATGTAAACCAGGCCTGGGCAATTTAGCGAGACTCTGACAAAATTTTGAAAAAGAGATGCGAGGTAGCTCGCTGCCAAGGCTCTGCGTGGAACCCTCAATACCGCCACGACCCGCCTCCCCCGAAACGCTTTTCATTCGGCCGGGCACAGTGGCACACGCGCGGATCCCGGCTACTCGAAAGGCGGCAAGAACACTCCAAGTTCCCAGCCAGCCTGGGCAAGGTACCAAGACCCTGTGTCAAAGTTAAGTGAAAACCTGGGCTGTGGCTCAGCGCGGAGCCTGCCTACCATGGGCGAGGACCCGGGTTCTCGGACTTGCCGGAGACACGCGGGTAACCCTGCGCGCGTGCGCGCTTTGTTAGTACATTTTGCCCGACTGGAGCTTGAATCGAGGGAGTGCTGCCCCACACCCCCAGCCCTTTTTATGGTTTTAAATTTTCATACAGGGTCTTGCTGACTTTCCTCTGCTTCTCGGCCGTGTTTGATCTCCTGCCTCATCTTGCCGAGTAGAGGCGATTACAGGTGGTAAAGGAGTCCCGTAGGGAGAGAGATTACTGCGAATGATCTCTGAGGAATTCTAGGAACACCTGACTGATTTTGGGGGTTTTCAGGCTAAAAAGAACTTTGCATCCACCAGGAACGGCAACTAAGAGGTCCCGAAGATCAAATATAGTTTTAGTACTGTCTCTGCTCCGAGTGGAGAGTCCCGAAAAGTTTAGGTTAACTCTCAGTCGCAAGGATTTTCAGGACCTCGGAAGCCACAAGGACTTGAGTCAACTACAGAGGCTCTTGGTTTTCTACCTGTTCCCCTTTCCCTTGTACCGGGTGTCCCTCATGGCACCTACCTCAGACAAGACGGGTTGGCACCGAAATGGCGAACTGGCGCTCCCCATCAAGAGAGAAAAGCCGGAGTTACTCAACTGCCCCATGACAATCAACAAATCAGGGGAGCTCATGTGAATTTGATGTAGCCAATGAGAGATTGGAAACTGGGTGGAGCTACTGAGGCCAAAAAGTGGCCCATTGGCTAGGCTCCAGGGCGTGAAAGTGAGGGCACCACTCTTAGTTTTCTTACTGAAAAGGCACTTTCACTCACCTCATTGGCTACTCCAGGATCACTTGACCTGTAAAAATGCATGTCCCTATTCATGCTCAGATTTTCTTTTTCCCAGTTCGGCCTCCATCTTCCTACCATCGCTTGTGCACTTATTAAATTTTTTTTTT
>NW_022900951.1:42485629-42488748 GCF_012274545.1 Fukomys damarensis | reverse complement strand
TTTTTTTTTTTTTTTGCTACTGGGGTGAGAACTCGGGACCTTGCGCTTGCGAGGCAGGCGGTGGAACCACTGAGCTAAATCCCTGGCCCTGCACTTACTAATTTTAATAAATGCTAAAAGGACTGATCAAAATATAGAGTGCATGTAAATGAGAAAAAAATGAAGAAAAAGGCACGTTGCAGTTAAGCCCTTCCAAAATACTCCGCTTCACTTCAAACACACTCATCCTGTCGCTCTCGCCGCTTTCCCAAGTAGTTCTGGAAGTCCTCTTTCACGAATGTCTTCAGGCAATGTGATGGGAAACACTGTGAATGCTCCTGCCATCCAACAGAACAGCAGGCTGGCAAGCACACTGCTGATGTGTCCTCGCCCACCTTCACCAGACCTGACAATGTGTGACTTCTGGCTCTTCCCCAAGGTCACAATGTCCATGAAAGGTAAACATTTTGAATCAAGTGAGCACATCACGGCAGCCACGGCAGCCACGGCAGTGCAACCAAAGACCCTCATGAAAGATGACTTTCAGGACTGCTTCAGAAAGTGGCAAGGATGATGGGGTAAGTGTGTTGGGAGCAAGGAGTAGTATTTTGAAGGGGATTAAGGGCAGTGTGTCTTTCACTGTAATAATTTTAAAACATTTTAAACATGCACCATTGTCTATCACACCTGTATATAGGCAGATCATTCCCAACCCTTCCCATTAGTCTCTAATTTTCTTAGATAAGAGCATCTTTTCTAGGATCTTTATAATAACTGAAGGAATTTTTAAGTTTATGAAAAGAAATTATGTGAGTTTAAAAATCTATGTATGTACCTGCCTGGCAAGCACAAGGTCCTGAGTTTGATCCCGGTACCAAAAACAAAACAAAACAAAACAAAACAAAACCCGAAAGCTACCTATATTTTCCTTCAAGACATAAGAACAAGAAACATATTTTCTTCTTTGATACTCATTATATTTATAGCAATGATACTAAAACAGTAGCCCCATAATTAGGAGTATTAGCCATTTTCTCATTGCTGAGACACAATACCCAATGCCCATGATGTGAAAGAGGCAAGGCTTAATTTAGCAAATGGTTTGGGGAAATTCAGTCCATGGTCACCCGGCTCCAAGGCAGGAACACTGTGGCAGATGGGTGTGGTAGAGCAAAGTTACATGGTTCATGGCGGCTGGGAAGCAGAGAGAAGGAACAGTGCAAGGGAGGAAGGGGCCAGGGACATAGTACCCAAGGGTTAGATTTCCCTTGCCTTTAGATGACTGCCGCAGGGAATAGCAGCCTCCATGTTAAAATATGACTTCTCCCAGCAGGGCGTTGTGGTGCACTCCTGTAATCCCAGCACTCGGGAGGCTGAGGCAGGAGGATCTCTGCCTGGGCTACATAGTGAGTTCCAGGTCAGTCTCAGCTACACAGTGAGACCCTGTCTCAAGGAAAAAAAAAACACCCAACCAAGCAAACAACAACAACAACAACAGCAGCAGCAGCAGCAACAACAACAACAGCAGCAGCAGCAGCAGCAGCAGCACCAGCAGCAGCAGCAACAACAACAACAGCAGCAGCAACAGCAGCAACAACAACAAAACAAAAATGACTTCTCCCAACAAAGGACAGGCTTCTTCTTCCCATCATGCCTCTTCTTCCACCACAAGAGTAATCTGATACTTGCTACCTCCTAGCAGTTAGTGATGTCACAGGATCCTCCAATCTCTTAATACTCCCTCACTCAGCTCCACCGCAGCTCAGGCTAACCCCACCCTGCTCCTATAAAAGGAGCTCCCTGTCCCTGCCATGTGGCTCTCTCTCCCTTGTTCAGAGACAGCCCGGCAGATCCTCCCTGTAAGAAAGGCTTCTTATGGTCCTGGTCTGGTCCTGGTTTTTTGCTCTTTTTACCTGACACCAAGGCCATGCCTTCATGATCCACCCAGACACACCCAGAAGTGTGCGTCACCAATCCTCAGGGAACATTCCAAAGCCAACCAAGTTGACACTCCACCCTATCCACCACACGAAGGCCTTGTTGTGCTGTTGGCGGTGTGGAAAGTCACTTTCTTCAGGAGGACTTTCCTACCCCTGCCAATAGTGCCACTTGTGGGCCCCAATGTACTCTGGGCTTTCCATCTACAGCCCTGATCTCTCTAAATTTCACCTCTCAGAATAACAAAGAACTCTCCTGTGGTAGGGAGAGGGCAATGACCCTTGGGCCCCAAACAAAGTCCCCTCCGTGCATCTTCTCATTTAATTTTCATTACCTTTTCTTGAGTTAAGTACAGTTATCATTGCCCTTGTAAATATTTTTAGACAAGCTCAGAGAATTAAGCAACTAGCTTAAGGTCACACAGTCCGTGGGTGACGGAACTGTGATTTACTCCCAAGTGGAATTAAGTGCAAAGTATGGTCTTAATCATTCTTCTCCTTTTGTGTTTACTTTTTATTTTTGGTACTGGAGATCGAACTCAGGCCCTTGCACTTGCGAGACAGGCAGCGGAACCACTGAGCTAAACCCCCAGCCCCTTACTTATTCTTTTATATTGCTTCAACTATTTGTGAAGTGGGAAAGCACGGTCTCACCCTTCTCTTTAGGATGGCTTTCAAGCCCCTTCCTTTCCCTACCCTCAAGCATGACCCAGCTGATAAACTCCAGTATCTTCTGTCTGGGCTCTCTTGGCTGCCATTTGCCCTTGTAGCCCTAGCCGGAGCTGTGGCTAGGATGACAGCCACAGTGCCTCTCCCTGCTCCAGGCTGCTGAAGGGCTGCTGCCAGCTCTCTGAGGAGTGGCTCAGAGGACCACGCTGGACAGAGCAAATATTGGAGATGGACCTGGCCCAAGGCCTCAATCTTTCCAAATCCTACTGAGGTAGTATAGAGGGAATTAAAAAGTTAGAAGGAAAACATGAAGTCATAACTAAAGGCTGTATTTTTAGCTGGGAGTGGTGATGCTCTCCTGTAATGCCAGCACTCGGGAGGCTGAGGCAGGAGGATCAACTTAAGTTTGAGGACAGCCTGGGCTACATAGTGAGTTCGAGGCCAGCCTGGACTACATAGCAATACCATGTCTCAAAAGCAAACCCAACCCAAAATAAATAAATAAATAAATAAATAAAACACACTTTTTTTTTT
>NW_022900951.1:42482690-42485601 GCF_012274545.1 Fukomys damarensis | reverse complement strand
TTGAGACGGAGGGAGCTCACTATGTAGCCCAGGCTGGTCTTGAACTCACAGCGATCCTCCTACCTCAGCCTTCCGAGTGCTGGGACTACAGGCAGCTGCCACAACACCCGACAAGAAAACATACTTTTAAGAGGACTTCAACTTCCAGGATTCAGTTGAGGTCACCTAAGACAGCCTCATGTCAACAATCCTTTGGTTTGATGTAAGACTCCTTCTCTACCAGAGCCATCATTAAAATAAATCGGCTCAATGAAGAAAGAGAGGACGGTGGGTGTGGTGGAGCACACCTGTTATCTCAGCACTCAGGAGGCTGAGGTGGGAGGGTTGTTGTGAGTTTGAGGCTACCTGGGCTACAGAGTGAGTTCAAGGCCAGCCTGACCTTCATAGAGAGACCCTATCTGCAAGAAAAATGAAAGAAAGAAAGAGCAACAGGAGCTTTACTCTAAGATAAAGAGATGGTTAAGAAAATCCAGAAAATGTTTAAATTACCTATTAGAAAAGAAACAATATCACTCATGCCTTCGGAATAGGGTAGTACCTTTTTTGAGGGGGCACTTTTTCTCAGGCTTTTCACTCCCTAAAAAAATAATATTCCTAGTTCTAGTCTGATGCATCTCATTTCTCTGAGCCCCCCAACCCCAGTTTTTTTTTTTGGTACCAGGAATTGAACTCAGAGCCTCTTGCTTGCTAGGCAGTCACTGTGCTGCTGAGCCACATCCCTGCCCCCCAAACTCCTCTTTTGAGTGTTTCCTAGAACTCCGCCTAATAAACCCTTCTGTTGCCTGTTTCTGACAAATTCTGAAAATTCTTTTTTTTTCAGTGAGAGTTAGTGAATATGCTGCATAAAGGATGGGTTAAGTTCTTTATTTCAGCTTCTGGAATCTCTCAGACCCAGCTCCCTGACACTACTGGGCCATAATGAATAACACTGGTCCTGGGAACTTGTGGAAAGCTGCAGCAGTGAAGACTTTAGCCTTGCCCTTCCCATGGAAGCTGCCAGTCAAGCAGCTGCTTCTGTAGTTTCCCCGAGCTGGTACTATTGAGGGAGGAGATTAGGTAATGGTAGGCTGGCTGGATGACAGCATGTAACCTGAGCCGAAACAGAGGCTGAACAGTAGGGTGTGATCTGTTAATCATAGCTAGGCTGGGTGTGGTGGCGCATACCTGTAATCCCTGCACTCAGGAGGCTGAGGAAGGAGGATCACCACAAGTTTGAGGCCAGTCTAAACTACATAGCAAGACCCCATCTCAAAAAAAAAAAATCATATCCAGGATGTGTAGGCAGAACAACTTTTGATGGACTGGATCTGGGAGGCTATAAAAGATGGTGCCATTGACTTCATTGGCACTGTGATCTTGCTGTTCTGCTGTCCTCCTGTTTCTGCAGTGGCCTGTGCTGCTTGTGAGAGGTATCTCTTCTCTTTTCTTCACTCTTCCTTTTTCTTCCTTTCCTTCTCTTTTGCTTTTCTTTCTTTACTTTAAATACAAGTTGCACTTCCCTGTTCATTGACAATCCTGGCCAATTCTTTGGGTGGGACAGAAAGCGAGTGGAATCATTGGACACAGTGCTATCTGACAACACCATGGCACCTGAGGCTATTTTAGACACCTCAGGGGAGATAGTTGCTTTGGCTGTAGCGGGCTTCCCATAAGGACTTATCCCAGATGACTGTCCCACATGCCCCTACTTTGAATGTTCCAAAACAGGTCAGCAAAATGCAGGTAACTGACCATGTGAGGGCCTAGCCTTTCTCTACTTGAATAGCATTTCCTCACACTCCTTGGGTCAGTCCAAGAGGGCTCTCACTTGTGCAACACCCCACCCCCATGCCACAATAAAGCTTCACAATGACAGTCACAATAAAGCCTCTTTAGAGAGATCTTATTGCCTATTGGTCATTTTTAACTCTTGTAGAGTGGGCTAAGAGGACTGCAGTAAGAGCTGATAACACTACAGGCTATTAGCCCTGAGCATGATTAGCAGTCAGAGCGGGGCTGAAGACCTCCGGAGACCTGCAAAGACCTGGGGAGAATTTCAGAGTCCTGCAGAAGAGCCCTAGAGAGGTGCCAGGAGCTGCTGAAGAGCTCCATAAAGCTGCCAAGGGGTGTGTGAACTCTGGTTGCTAAGTGGGGCAGCTGGGCACTGCCAGGAACTTTCATACTAAGACCTGTAACAGTAAGAGCTAAGAGTAAGTACCAGCACTCAAGCTGGGAGCTGCTAACATAAAGGTCGCTTGTCAATTTGTGACTTCCATCCAAACTGAGGAGGAACCCTCAGCTGGTTGGCAACCTCTTGGAAGCTGGTATGAGGGCCCTGAAGAAGAGTGTGGACCATGGCGATGGTAGCCTTTGGCATCTAGTGGGTAGAGGTCAGGGATATTACTAAACATCCTACAGTGCACAGGACAGTCCACAACTCCAAATGTCAGTGGTGCTGAAGCTGAGAAATTCTGCACTAGAAATAGACACACATACACAGATGTGCTCCTTACAGAAATATACTTTTATGCAGACAGCACAATGTGCACAGATGTGGCAGGGTACATTTAAATTTCACGTAAATTCCATCCTTGCCCCAATCCTATGACTGGATCTCCTCTTCTGGTGAGAGAGCTCATGAGCCTTCTGATGCACAGCCTCCCTTGTTGTAAAGTCAATGAACTGACATTATCAGGTCACCAGCTTGTCCCTAATGTCACCAGATTGAACTAGCTAGGGTAAATTCCTGCCATGAAATTTGATTCTCCATTTTATGAGGTATTTTCGGGAAATATTTTCTGATCCAGAAACTCCAGAGGGATGAATTGGAAGTGAAGAGCTGCTGGGCCGAGTCTCTGAAGGCTAGGCAAAATAAGCTTAGTAAAGGTCCCAATTCATGAGCACTTGTGGCTGAAACATTCTCCTTTTGCAA
>NW_022900951.1:42479747-42482600 GCF_012274545.1 Fukomys damarensis | reverse complement strand
TACTATGCAGTCCAGGCTGGCCTTGTAACTCACAGAGGTCTTCCTGCCTCAGCCTCCTTAGTGCTGGAATTACAGGCATGTGCCACTGTGCCCAGGTGCAAAACAATTTTTCAAGTTTTTTCATAATTGGCTAAATTTTATTTAGAGGGAAAAATTTTCACAATGAGGTGTTGTTGCCTAGGCTGGCCTTGACATCCAGGCTCAAGTGAGCCTTCTGCCTCACCCTTCTAAGCAGCTGGGATTACAGTTGTGCACCATCAAGACTTGCTTACTGGAAAATTTGAATTCATAGAGTTTTGCCTTTTCATATGGTTTTGTTTTTGCTTTTTGAGACAGGGTCTTTCCATGTAGTCCAGGCTGGCCTCAAACTCACAATCCTCCTGCCTCAGTCTCCAGAGTGTTGAGTTTACAAGAGTGCATCACCACACCTGGCTTAATTCACGTTTTTTTTTTTTAAGTTAGAGTAACAACTGCTTGTAACCTTTTATTTCCAACTCTTGTAGAATTCAGTCTAGAGATAATGACGATATATTGATCTCATTGGTGTATAGGACTGTATTAGTCTATATTCTGCTTCTACAGTTGAACACCATACACAGAGAAAATTGTAAACAATAGAAATTTATTTGGCTCAGGGCTCTGGAGGAAGGGAGGTCCAAGATTGAGCTGCCCATCTGATGAAGGCCTTCTTGCTGCTTCATATCATAGTGGAAGGGACCACACAGCCAGAGAGCAAGAGCCAGCAAGGGAGAGAAAGAGGCTAGAGTTCATCCTTTGTCAGGAGCCCACTCCTGCAATAAGTAGCTCCCTCCTTCTATGACAGATGGATCTAATCACTTCTTAAAGGCCCAACCTCTCAACACTGTTACAATGGCAACTGAATTTCAGCGGGAGTTCTGGAGGGAACATTCTTTACCTACCTCTGCCATACCAGGGATCGAACCCAGCTCTACCAAAGACAGTGCAAACAGCTCTCTCTCTTTGGGTTCTTGTCCAGAGAGCTATAAAGATTGAGGTGTTAGGACAAGACACAGGAAAGAGGCGGGAAACAACTAGAGTGTGGCTCATTAAAGCAAAAAAGAATGCTCTCACTGTCAAAAGAGGCTCCAAAAGATGGACACCAGACTTTTTTTTTCTACATTCTTTGGCGCAAAAACAGTGGTGAGAAAAAGCAGGGAGGCAATTGCTGTTTGCTGCCACTAGGCTTTTGAAGTCTGGAAAGCAGGCTGTATTATTTCTTTGTTCCTTGTATTCTAGCCCTCCAAGGCTTCTAGTTTACCCAGGGACTTGTCCTTTGTCCTTTGCATTCTAATTTCCCAAGGCTTGTCTTTACCTTACGTAGGTCCTGGCCCTTAGTTTATTTAATTTACTCAGTTAGTTTACTCAGGCCCTTTCTATCCTAATGTGCCTATCTTCCCTTTTTTCTCTTGGTCTTGACAGGATCTCACTGAATTGCCCAGGCTGGCCTTGAATTTAAGAATTTCCTGCCTCTGCCTCCCAAGTAGCTGGAGTTACAGGTGTGTACCACCATGCCTGGCAAACTCCCTTTCTTAAACCTAAATTTAAATAAAAGAGTGAAACTTCTCAATTTCTGGGTGATCCCACAACTAAGAGTACAGGTGAATTTTCCCACCCTCTTTCAACAGATCATACCCAGGGAATCCAAGGATCCAAAAGGTCAGGATTCTGGAGAAAGTTACTGCAGAAGAGAACTGGAACATGGAATCACAGAGAACTCACCCCTCAGGGTACACTTCCACCTGGAGTATGCAAACAAAATAATAATAAATGAATAGGGGAATAGGTAGCAATGCCATGGAAAGAAAGTTGGCTACCCAACTTAAACGAAAACTCTTATTTAGCATGTAAATATACATACTCACACCTGTGCATATATAAAGAAAAATAGCATGATGTTTTTTTCAACAGTTGGTGTTACCCTTGTGTGGGGGAACCCTAGAGGATGTCGAATATCACAGAAAACCCACTACACTGCTGCCTCTAGAGAAGAAATTGAAAATAAATGCACAGCAATCTCAATGACCAAGGTTACCCCGGCAGCAGTTTGCCTTACTAATAAATGTCTGGAAGCTAATGGCCACCACTTTGAGCACCTCTTGTAATTGTAGGGGCCAAAGGTAACTTGTATTAATCACGTGATGTCTCAGTATATTTAGTATTAAAATATTTATATACAATCTTTTCTTCTCCTGAACTGTGTATATATGTTTTTGGCAGACTCTGTATTTTCACTCTAAAGTCACTATATTACTGCACTAGATACACACACCCGCCCCTTACTTAAATCACTAACTCTAAGCTAGCTTTCTATAAGGCACCTTCAAACCAACCTGTAAATCCCAGAGATGAGGCCCTGACAAGGACAAACAGGCAGAAAGAAGTCAAATAAAGACCAAAACAACAACAACAAAAAACAACCAACAAAAGGAATGTGTAGGTAGACAGGGGTGCCTGGTTTAGGGATCCATCCAAAAACAGCCCCAAAAAATCAGATTGTGACAAGTTCCAGGTTTCTACCTAAGAGAAAGGGTCCCTAACCATAATGAAAGGAACTGAGGACAAAGGCCTACTATCTTTTCCGGACCCCTTCTGTCTCTTGAGGTCAGCTTCTTTCTGTCTTCTGCTTTTTCCTCCTTATAAACAAATTATCTTTCTTCCTTAAAGTCAGTCCCTCTAATTCATTATTGGTGCTGTTTTCTAGCCCAGCTGGTTTCTCTCCCTGGAAACTACAACTACTTTATACATATATGAGGGCTAAGCAAGTAAATAAATATGTCATAGATAATGAAAGCCTTCTTTCTTTCTTTCTTCTTTTTTTTTTTTTTTTTTTTT
>NW_022900951.1:42473666-42479702 GCF_012274545.1 Fukomys damarensis | reverse complement strand
AAACCTTTTTTTTTTTTTTTTTTTTTTTTTTTTTTTTTTTGAGTCAGGGTCTTGCTAAGTTGCCCAGGCTGGCCTTGAACTTGTGATCCTCCTGCCTCCCAGTAGATGGAAATACAGGTGAGCACAATCATATCCGGCATCTTTATTTTTTTATTTTGCAATTTTTTTGGGGGTGGGGGAGACTGGGTTTTGCTATGTAGTTCAGACTGGCCTTGAACTCAAAGTGAACCTCCCAGTTGCTGGGATTCCAAACATGTACCACCACACCCAGCTATTTTGTAATATTTTGTTAGTTATTTTTCCATCCTCACACCTCAGGAGAGGTCTTGCATCTTAACATTTTCTTAACTCTTGAAGCATCTGAGCTCCTCCATTGTATGGACATGAAACCTGAGACTGTCAAGCCTGTTACCTCCTTCTTGGTTGACCCCCCACAATCCAGCCCTTGGTTAAATCTTCTAAAAATCAATGCTGCTTACCTGGCCTTGTGTTTTTATGCTATTTATTTATTTATATTTTTCCTTTTGAGACAGGGTCTCACTCTATGCAGCCCAGGATGGCCTTGAACTCTCAACAATCCTCAAACTTCAGCCTCCCAAGTGCTGGGATTACAGGAGTCTGCCACGACGCTGACTGGCTCCTCTGACTCTTTTAACTCTTTTAGCTTTGCCATGGGGTGTAGGTGGCCACAAGGCCCATTTTAAATGGAGGAACGCGGAAAGCCCTGGGTGTGAGTGACCGTGTTCAAAGGAGCCAGGGGAAAGCCGGGCGGGCTGTGAGTGACAGAGTTGCTGCCTCAGGGCCCTTGGCGCGCAGAAGGGCGCGGACACCAGCTTGCTAGCGGCTGGCGGCTTGTGTGTGCGAGCCTCCGCTAAGTGAATGCATAGTGGCGAAGGCCTCCTCACTTTCCCCAGACTAGAAACGTGGCTTCCGTTAGGAATGTCCCAGGCCGTGTCTTTGCCATCTGGGCTCCGGCTGTGCCTCTCCGGAGCCCGGGAACTCCCACTCCCTCAGCTTTCCGCAGCACCCCTAGGACCAATTCCGAATAGCGTGTCTCCGAGCTGGCGCCCACACTCCCGGGTCCCCCGACGCTAGAATGGGAGCCTCAAGAAGCTGCGCGAGGCCCGGGCCGGCGACAGAATGACGCCGCTTTCCTGAGGTTAGAGCTCGGCCTCACGCCGTTTCTGAGCTTGCGGAAGATGAGCGACTGCATCATCCGCAGCCACCGGGGGCTGGAGGGAAAGGGCCTTTCCGGGTGTGTGTGTGGGGTGCGTTCAGGCTGGTGGGGAGGCCAGGCTGTCTTTAGGAGCTTTGGGGGGCTGAGAACGGAGCCGAGGTGAGGGGACGGCCGGGGGATGCGGGGGCTGTGATCCGTGATGGATGGGGACAGTGGAAGGACTAAGTAGGGATGACAGGGAGGACGGGGATAGGGGAGTCCGTGGGGCGCAGGGGTAGCGGTGTGTCGGCTGTGTCACCAGGAGTTTATGGGGTGAGTGAGGGGCTTAGGGTGAAAGGAGTCCGTGACAAGTGATGCTGGTCTTTGGAGTGAATGATAAGGGGAATCTGTGGGGTGAAGAGAGTTTGTGGGGTTCAGGGTGGTCTCTTCGGATGAAGTTAGGAATGTATGGGGTCAGTGTTGAGACTCTGCTTGAGATCAATAATACATCTGTGAATAAACAAATTCCAACCCTTGTGGTATCAACATTGCGATTTCTATTTTATTTATTTATTATTTTTTGTTTTTGTGGTGCTGGGTTGGAATCCAGGGCCTCATGCATGCCAGGCAAGCTCTCTAATACTGAGCTCCACCTCTAGCCTGACTTGTGGTTCAGATTTATGCTAGTTTCCTAAGCACCGCGGAGATTGAGTGCCTTTTAATTTATGAATTGATCACCAGGAAACCCTCTTTTGTGAAGTGCTAGTTCAGATTTCTTGCTCATTTTTCTGAATGAGCACTCCTCCCTTTTCTTGTTTTGTAGGAATTGTTTTTATACACATAATCAGACGCTTTTCCTTTATCAATGATTTATTTTGCAAATATTTCCTAATTTTTTACTCTTCTTTCTTTCTTTTATTGTTTGGTACTGAAGATTTGAGTCCAGGGCCTGGCACATGCTGGGCAAGTGCTCTTCCACTGAGCTACACCCCCAGCCCCTTCTCTTTTCTTTATCAGTTTTTTTAATATGAAGATTTAAAGTTAGGGCTCAGTGGTAGAGTGCTTACAAAGCTCTCTTGAGGGCCTGGATTTGATCCCAGCACCAGAAAAAGAAATGTTTAGTTAAACAGTTAATGTAAACATATTGATGTTGTTCCCTAGTTAAAAATAGACAATATCCTCTGAAATTTGGGAGGAAAATTAATTTTTTTAGGACGTGCAGAAGGCCAAGTGGCATATATAAAATTCTTGGTGCTACCACATCTAGGGAGGATTTCTTTGCTTTTTGTTCTTTAATCACCTCACCCTCTAATCACTGGGCGTACGGCCTTGGGCAAGCCACTTCACATTTCTCTGTTTCAGTTTGTTCACTGAAATGAAGATAATGGCAGGGCTTATCCTGTGAGGCTTGGAATGACAAGTGTGTTAATACCCGATTATTATGTTTGTTATAGTTTTGTAACATTGATTTTGTATATTTTTCATAAATCTTCCATGGCCTCAAGGTTATTACCATTCCTGTGCTATCCAAGAAAATCCAGCAAAGAAATAACCAAGGAATAAGATTTTGCCAGGTAGAGCTTAGGTTTGGAAAGCCACAAACCACTGTAATATCCAAGATTCTATTTTTGCCTATTAAGAATGCACAGTCAGGGCTGGGCCAGAGATTTAGCTCAGTGGTTCTGCTGCCTGCCTCGCAAGCACAAGGACCCAAGTTCAATCCCCCATACCAAAAAAAAAAAAAAAAAAAAAAAAAGTGAGGAACTAATTAAACATAAGCTTAAAAAAAAAACAAAACAACAACGCACAGTCAAGCTGCATGTGGTCACACACTGGCAAGAGGATCTCCACAAGTTTGAGGCCAGCCTAGGCTAAATAGTGAGTTTAAGGGCAGCCTGAAGTTCGTAGCAAGGCTCTGCCTCAAAAAAAAGCACAATCTGAGGGCCGGGGATTTAGCTCAGTGGTTCAGTGGCCTGCCTTGCAAGCGCAAGGACCCGAGTTCAATCCCCGGTACCAAAAAAAGCACAATCTGGCAGGCATGATGGCACATACCTGTGATCCCAGCACTCTCAGAGGCTGAGGCAAGAGGATCACAAGTTCAAACCCAGCCTGGGCAACTTAATGATTTAGTGAGACACTGTCTCAAAATAAAAATAAACAGCTGGGGAAGTCACCCAGTATGAAGGCCCTGAGTTCAGGCTTAGTGCTAAAAGCAAGCAACAACAAAAACAAACAAAATGATCCAAGGCAGACATGGTGATTCATACCTGTAATAACAGCTACTCAGAAGACTGAGGCAGGAGGATCATAACTTTGAAACCAACCTGGGCAATTTAATGAGACCCTATGTCAAGATAAAAAAGAGTTGGGGGCCGGGGATTTAGCTCAGTGATTCTGTCGCCTGCCTTGCAAGAGCAAGGACCCAAGTTCAATGTCTGATATCAAAAAAACAAAAAGCAAAAAACAAAAACCCAACAAACAAACAAACAAAAAACAAGGAAAAAAAAGAGTTGGAGATGTAGCTCAGTGGTGGAGCATACCTGGGTTCAATCCATTGCACTGTAAAAAGACAAAACAAAAAGAATGCATGATCCATATGGTTGTTCGCTATGAAATAATTGGGAGCATTATCTGCCTCTTCACCCTGCAGCGATAATGTCCTTGCCATTAACTTCATAGTACTGCTTAGTTATTTCTATGATAATGCTTAAATGAAAACCTCTCCTATGGAAATTTTTAAGCACCCACAAACTAGAGGGAATCATAGACCCCTATGATGCTTGTTGCTCAGTCCCACCAATCAGCAACTCATGACCAGTTGCATTTCATCTAGATTGAAAAACTATGGGTGATGGGCCAGATCTGACTTGTGGCCTTTTGTTTTCGAATGGGATCAAACTTGGGTCCTTGCACTTTTGAGGCAGGTGGCGGCACCACTGAGCTAAATCCTGGGCCGAAAATTGCAATGTTCTTGCACGGGCCCACCGGTAAAACCCGGGGCGAAAAAAATTTTTTTTTTTTTTTTTTTTTTTTTGGTAGGGGGATCTAACTCAGGACCTTGTCCTTGCAAGGCAGGTGCAGTGCCACTGTGCTAAATCCTTGGCCCTGCTGCCTTTTAATATAGCCATGAGGTAATGGTTATCACATTCTTTATTGGTTGGAAGGAGATCAAAAGAAGAATATTTTGTTACATGCAAAAATGACTTGTGAAATTAAAACTTCAGTGTCCATAAATAACATTTTTTTTTTTTTTTGTACCGGCGATTGAACTTAGGACCTTGCATTTTCGAGGCAGGTGGCGGCATCACTGAGCTAAATCCCTGGCCCCATAGATAACTTTTTTGCAGCAGCAGCAGCATTGCTGGTGAGTGGCACTAGTTTATGTACTGCTCATGGCTACTTACACTGTGCAGTAGCAGCGCCAAGACAGGCTGAGGCTCCCTAGTCTGAAAATCCGAAATATGAAATGCTGCCAAGTCTGAAACATTTTGAATGCTGACATCACGTACAAAGTTTTCTGGTTTTGGAGTTTGGGTTTTTATCGTGGTTCTGGGAATTGAATATAGAGCCTTTGCATCAAGCTACTTGCCCTGATCATTTTAATTTTTTGAGAAAATCTCACCAGGTTGAACTTGTGATCCTCTTGTCTCAATCTCCCAGAGTGCTGAGATTGCACGCATGCAGCATCTGGCCCAGCCATTTGGGATATTTGGATTAGGGATGCTTACTGGTAAAGTCTATGCAAATGTTCCAATCCCCCCAAACAACAACAACAACAACAACAACACCTCTGAAATACTTATGGTCCCAAGCATTCAATCAGTGTTTGGTCAGTTCAATGACACTTCAAAGCTCTCCCTCTTCTCCCTCTAATTTTATTTTAGCATTAAACTGTTGAACTTTTTTCTTTTGTACTTAGAATACCTAGCCACTGCAGTCAGATTTTTGAAACTTTCATGTATGCACTATTTTAAAAGCCTTGAGTGTGCTGGGCTAGGTGGCACAAATCTGTAATCCCAGCACTTGGAAGGTGGAGGCAGGAGGATCACTGTGAGTTCAAGGCCAACATGGGCTACATAGTGAGTTTGAAGCCAACCTGAATTACATAGCAAGACCCTGTCACAAAACACACACAAAAAAACCCCAACCCAACCCCAAACAAAACAAAACAAATACAAAAAGACAAACCCCCCAAACCCAAAGCAAAACAAAACAAAAACACTTGAGGGACTGTATTAATTTGTGTTGCCCCTACATGGCTGGCAAAAGCCTTTTTTTGGTAACGGTTGGGGGGAAATGTAGCTTTTAAAACCATTTTTGAATAGGGTGAAGTCTGAAGAACAAATTTTAAAACCATCAAGTTGAATCAGGACTTAAAGAAAAACAAGTCCTTCCCAGCTGTGGTCAGTCCCCGCTGTGAACTTCGCCTCCCCTGTAGCTGTAACTCCTTGTTTCGGTACAGATGAAATTGGCAACTATGTCCTGTAAACAAAGTTTGACTCTCTGTTCTCATATGATTCATAAGATACTGTCTTTCAAGGCAGTTACAAACCGTCTGCCCTTGTCTTGTTGCAGTAAACTCACTTGCTATCTCAGTAGAAAAACCACCTCCTTTGACAAAATGTAAAAGCTAGAATTTCTGTTTGTTTACCATTCTTCCTTGTACAGAAGTCCATTGAGCTGGTGTACATCTTAAACCTGAAATAAAGTCCTCTTGTTTCAATCCATGGGTTTCTCTAGTCTCTTGGATTTCCGAAACAAACTTATATGAACATATTTTTCGAGACCAGATGAGGAATAGGAGACAGAGAGAAAGAAAGGGGGAGAGAGAGAGAGAGAGAGAGAGAGAGAGAGAGAGAGAGAGAGAGAGAGAGAGAGAG
>NW_022900951.1:42432560-42473653 GCF_012274545.1 Fukomys damarensis | reverse complement strand
AGAGAGGGAGAGAGAGAGAATAATTGAAAAGAAATGGCTTTATTTTGGTTGTCTTTTCTTCTGTCATGCACAAGGTGAGTTTCTAATTTTAAAACAGAGAGCACCCAGGGTTTGACTATGTAGTCCAGGCTGGCTTTGAACTCACTATGTAGTCCAGGCTGGCCTCCAACTCATAGCAGCCCTCCTGCCTCAGCCTCCCAAGTGCTGGGATTACAGGCCTGTGCCACCACATCTAGCCCAAGAGGCCTGTTTTGTTTCTGGGGTGGTTAGGGCAGCCTAAGGCGACTGTTTCTTAAGCACAGGGAAAGCACAGGTTGTTGAGGGCAGGTTTTGTTTACCAGAACATCAGTATGCGCAGGGGATAGGATTTAGCCTCTTTCCTTGGAGGGTCACCCGACAGAGGCCTGCATCTGATTTCATTAGGAAATCCATCCTGACAGCTTTTGGTGCTGTTGGCTACTTTAGTCAAACAAACAACAGACAGACAACGCCCCACTTTAACAGCATTCTTTTTTTTTTTTGGTACCCAGGATCAACTTGGGTCCTTGTGCTTGCAAGGCAGGTGGAGGAACCACTGAGCTAAATCCCTGGCTTTCACAGCATTCTTAAGGGGCGGGGGGAAGGGAAAAGACCAAACGAAGATGCAAGTGCTGCTTTGTCATCAACGTGCAGTCTAACAATCCCATCGTCATCTTGCCGCTTGTTCCACACCTTCACAAGTCAGTACTAATCCTTCTTTTAAATTTATTTAGTTTAAGATCACATTTAGAGCCACTTGGAGGTCTCAAGTTCTTTTGGAATGTGAAAAATGCATTTGCGCCCATTTTGTCTATTTTTTTCTGTCCATGTTATGACAACAACAAAAAAATCTCATCCCTTTTGTACATATTCCTGTAAATTGTTTTAACTCTGTCCCTTCTCTCTCCTCCTTTCTCTTTCCTTCATTTTTTTTCCACCATCAGCTCAGTTAAAACTTTCTTTAATGTAAGAAAAATAGTCTTTAAGTCACCTCCCCGGAAAGATAAGAGTGAACAAGCCCCAGGCGCTCCTTAACAGTGAGTCCGGTGTGGCCACCTCTTCATCCACCGGCTCCTAACACTGAATGAACCTTCGGTGCTGGGCTGGGAGTGGGCCGTAGGCGGCAGGGGAGCCTCCCGGAAGCCCAGCAGAGCTCCCGGAGGAACAGACCACTCTGCGCCTCCTGCCCAGCACCATGCCTGCCCTAGCAGCGAACCAAGGGTCAGCGAAGGCTCCCAGGTAGGTACCCAAGGTGGCTGAAATGGCCTCTTGCTGGCTCTGGCTTCTTATTGCTCAGGCTGGGGACTGAGGGGTTGGTCTAAGGTCACTAGGTCCTGTGCAGCCCTGCCCCGCCTCCACCCCCACGCAGGGGTAGAGGAAGATAGGGAACGGAGGATGGGTGGTAAGCGGAGGAGGAAGGATTGAGGGAGGGAAGGAGGGGGGAGATGAGACCTCATCAGGCAGGAGCTAGGGTGACCAGCCAATCTGGGCTGTAATGGCTCCTGGCACAGGCTGGCATGTGGAGACAAGGGAGACAAAAACCACAGCTTTTGAACGACTGCTCTGTAGGTTACTAGAAAATTCGGTCAGGTGTGAAAAGTGTCATATTATAGAAGACCTAGCTTATACATTTTTCCGGAAGGCGCTCTCCTCCACGGCCCTGCAAAAGCAGCTGGGCCTTGCATCTGATGGCCCTGCTGGATGGGATGTGAGGGTTGAGTGTGTGCAGGGAAAGGTTGGCGCGTGAGTGTGGGGAGTCTTGGCCATCCGAGAGGCACAAAATCAGCTCAGCCCAAGCCCACGGCAGAGCTGGGTGCAGGAGGAAACTTCTGAGAAGGAACTTGGGCTCCCTATCCACAAGCAGCTCCCTGGGTCACCATTGCTGCCCATGCCGTCCAGCCAGGGACAGCGCACTGCTGGGATGGAAAGACTGGGACGGGAGAGAGGCTGTGTGTTCCTGGGGCTGCTCATGTTGTAACAAAAAGAAAAAAAAAAAGAAGAGAAGAGAGAATCCCACCTTCTCTAGATAGGCCTGTGGAGTGTTTCTCTCTCCCCTCCTCTTCCCTTCCTCTCCCTGCTCTCCTCTCCTCCCCTCTTCCCCACTCTCTTTCTGGCCATTCCGACTGGGGATGGAACACCAGGGCCTCAAGCATCCTAGGCCAAGGGCTCTACCACTGAGCCCTCACCGAGTACACTCCCAGTTTGTACTCAGCGTCTTTTAATCATTTAATATTGCTTTTAGTGGCCTTCTGCCTTTCTTCCTTAACTTATTTTCCCAGTCTTGACTGTTGGGAAAGAAAAAAAATATATATATATAGTACTAGGTATCAAACCCAGGCCCTTATGAATGCTAGGCAAAGGCTCTGCCTTTAAACTATACCCTAGCCTAACCCTTTCCTAAACTTTTATTTTGATACAGGGCCTCACTAAATTCCCCGGGCTGTCCTTCAGCTTGCAATTTTCTGCCTCAGTCTCCCGATTAGCTGGGATTATAAGCACGCACCACCATACTTGGCGGTTATTTTAGATATTATGGTTTTAAAGGCAAAATTCTGTTGACAGTGCCTGCAGTTAAGTCTCTATGCACATCCATGGTTATTACTTTAGGACAAAAGCTCCTGAAATGTAGTTCCAGGGTTAGATATAGCCATCAGAGAATTAACACGTTGTCACATCCAGGCATTGAAGAAGGTTAACCTTCTGAGCTCTGAAGACTTCCGTACCCCACCCCAACTCCAATTTTCTCTAGAGAGAAATAGAAAATGATTAAGTCTAAGGTAAATTATTTGTTCACTTCTCATTTTATTTTCCCACAACAGAATGACAAAGGGAAATTAGTTGGAAGTAAGATTTAGAGAAATTTAGAAAGACTAGAAGATCAACATACAGGCAAAATTGCTGAGATGATACATAAGCCATCTGGCTTCACTTCATACAAACTGAGCTAAACATTTTGGTGATAAGCTTCCTGGCAGCCACAGTAAAAAGGGCAACATGATCAATTATATGATTTACATTTTGCATGAAGGGAAACCAGTCTAGCTCCTCACCAAGTCAAGGTTTCTGGGACATTAGCCTAATAAGTTTTATTATTAGGTTTTCCTGAAGGCCAGAGGTTTTTAGCTGAGGGTGGAACAACTCATCAAGAGTTGTTCTAAAGAGGCTATTTTTAGTTAAAATTCTCTGGCAGATGCTTGGAAAATGGGTTGGTGTCCTGGTTTTCCATGGTTCCTTTGCTATCATCTCAGAGTTAGTGGGGCCATGACTTAACTCAACACTAGTTCCTTCTCTGCTCCTTCGTTTTTAGCCTTTATTTTTTAAATTCAAAAATTTTTTTTCCGGTACCAGGGAATCAAACTCAGGACCTTGTGTAGAGCCACTGAGCTAAATCCCTGGCCCCTTAGCCTTTATTTCTAACCTGCAAAGGTAACTTACAGAAAATGTAAACAATATAGCAAAGAAACTCAAAACAGAAATACAAAAAAATGGAATATTTCTGTAAATTAATTTCTGCTTCCTACCCTGACATACCTATTTTGGAAATGACCCTTTCAGATCCTTCTGATCTATGTGTAGATGTATATGTATAGATGTGTATAAATAATATTATTAGTGCCCTGTATTTTTCCTTACCACACACACAAAATGTGTACTTCTGTTCTGCAACATTTTCTTGGTCCATGGATAAAATGAATCCAGTAAATGTAGTTTATGCATTTTATCATGGAAAAATATTTTTCCATGTATTTATTTATTTCTGTGCTGGGGGATTGAATCCAGGGATGCTTTGCCAGTACGTCTCCAGCCATTTTAATTTTTATTTTGAGACAGTCTCACTGTGTAATTCAGGCTGGCCTCAAACCTATGACCCTCCTGCCTCAGCCTCCCAAGTAGCTTGGATTACAGGTATGCACCATAATGGATGACCTTACTGTCCTTTTAATGTCTGTTAAATAGCAGGCCCTTGCTGGTTGCCCTTTTTAATTTTCTCTAGTTTTTCTTTTATGTATAACAGTAATAGTAATAAGAATCACAGCTACCATTTACTGAGTCCCATGTGCCAGTCACTAATGTAATAAATTATAATGGAATCAACTTATTTAATTTGCCTAGCAACACTTTATCCTAAGTGCAGGCTCATCCACTCCCTGTGAGCTTGCTTTCATTCTTCTATTATTACAAGCAATACTGCAGTACAGTGTCTTCACACATGTTCTTTGCTCACATACGTATGTATATAGAATAGTTTTTAAAAATGGAATTGATAGCTAGAGATGGTGGCACACACCTGTAAGCCTCGCACTTGGGAGTCTGTTGCTCCAATTCAAGACAGGCCTGTGCTACACAGTGAGTTGAAGGCCATCCTGAACGACATAGGGAGACCTTGTCTCAAAAAGAAAAAGAGGAATTGATAGTGTATACCATTTAAAGTTTGGATGGATGTTACCAAAGCAATTGCCTCCAAAATGTATTGTTCCAGAATGCACCCAACTCACAATGCTTATCAAATGCTGATTCCTAATAAAATGTAAAGGAAAAATGATTTCTCGTTTTAGCTTGCATTCATCTTTGTGGCAGTTGAATGGGGCATCATTTCATATGTTTAAAAACCATTTGTGCCTTGCAAGTGAAAGGTCCTGAGTTTGATTTCTGGTACCCCCCACAAAAAAAACCCCAGAATTAGTATTTCCTTGTCTGTGAATGGATGATCATGTTCTTTGACCATTTTAAAAAAATGTGAGCCCTTGGTCTCAGGCTGGGGTGTAGCTCAGTATCAGAGCAGTTATCTAGCACGTGCAGGGTCCTACATTCAATATGTTGCACTGAAAAGAGAATAAACTATTGGTCTTTTTTTGTTTGTTTGTTTTTTGGTTTTTTGAGACAGGGTTTCACTATATAATTGAGACTGACCTGGAACTCACTATGGAGCCCAGGCTTGTCTCAAGCTTGCAGTGATCCTCCTGTCTCAGCCTCCTGAGTGCTGGGATTACAGGCATTTGCCACCACGCCCAGCAAAACTATTGGTCTTTTTGTTTTTGATCTCATAGGAACTTTCTCTAAATTGAGGAAATTTATGAGGTGAGACCAAATAGTACTTCAATTTTAAAATGTGTTATAATAAAAGACCCATTGCAAATTGAAAATATCCCCCTCACATAGAACACACATTGTTCTTGCTACTTTCTGAAGCAATTCTGGAAGTTTTTTTTTGTGAGTGTCTTTAGTTCCATTGTCATGGCTTCCTCAATGTCCTGACTCAGTTCAAAATGTGTACCTTTCACAGTCATTTTGATTTTGGAGAAGAGCCAGAAGTCACACAGTGCCAGATCAAGTGAATAAGGTGGACGAGGACACACCGTCATGTTTTCATGAGCCTGCTTTTCTGTTGAGAGGCTCAGGCAGAAAGCTGGGTTCAATCCAAGCAGTCTCCCATGTGCTTACACACACACACACACACACACGCACACACACACACACACACACCCCTCAATTCTAAAATGTTTTTTGAGGGAGGGTATTGCTAAGTTGCTCCGGCTGGCCTCAGACTTGTGGTTCTCTTCTCACCCTATTAGGAGCTGGGAATATAGTTGGATGCCAACACACATGGCTTCTCTAGTTTTTTTTTTTTTTTTTTGAGTCTCCTGCCTTTTTTTCTTTTCTTTTCGTGGTGCTGTGGCTGGAACCCAGGACCTGGTACATGGTGGGCAAGTGCTGTACAAGTGAGCTACACTTCTACTTCTCTCCTGCATTTATTTTATAGTTTCTCTTTTTCTTTATTTAAATTCTTTTTTTTGGCTTTTTGAGACAGGGTCTTTCTGTGAAGTCCAGCTTGGCTTTAAACTCACTATGTATCCCAGGCTGACCTCAAACTCTTGGTGATCCTCCTACCTCAGCCTCTTGCCTGTTGGGATTACAGGCATGCACCACCTCACCTGGCTTCTTTATTTAAATTCTTATTGTATCATATTATATTATTTTTTTGTGTGTATAGTGTGAGGTAGAAAATCCAATATCAGATTTTTATTATGGCTGTTCTGTTTTTGCACACTTATTTACAATGCTACTTTTATTATATATGTATTGCATTTCCCACTTTTATTTGTATCTATTTCTAAACTATTCGGTTGCACTAACTCTTCTTGCTAATGGCAGGATTGTGCATCATTTCACTCATAAATTATGCCACTCAAAGTGTATCCTGCATGTGTTACTGTGGTAAAAATGAGCAGATTGTATAGGAGTGTGCTACTATAGAAACCAGTGACATGTGAGGATGTTGCTGTGGACTTCACTTGGGAAGAGTGACAGCAACTAGGCCCTGCTCAGAAGACTGCACAGGGATGTCATGCTGGAGACCTACTGTCCCCTGGTCTCTGTGGGTAAGGGCAGATTCCCTGTGTGCCAAAGAATCAAATCTATCCCATCCTTCAGAGCTGTCAAGATCATGACCTTCATGATTTTCCCTTCATGGAATGTTTTAATCATTTCAGTTGTTAATGTTTATATTTTTGTTCTATGTGGAACTTATTTTTGTGTGGGGAAAGTTCAAGATCCATTTTTGTGTGGAGAATCTTGAAATTCATCTGTACTTCTTGAATTTCTAAGCTCCCAAAACCAAGGCCATTACTATTTTCTCTTATCAGAGTGTTCAGGTGTGAATCTGGATGCTCTCTTCAAGTTGCAACATGGAGGGGACCCTTTCTTCACCGAGAGTGAGTGCCAAGGTGATTCTACCCATGTAAGTAAAAACTGGGAGGCTGACAAGAGGGAGTCTTCACTGGGGGCGATGGCTCATGCCTGTAATCCCAGCACTCTGAGAGGCTAAGGCAAGAGGACTGCAAGTTTGAGCCCCACCTGGGCAACTCAGCAATTTAGCGAGACCCTGACTCAAAGTAAAGCATACATGGAACCCCTGTGGACACAGGGTCGGCAAGGACGGAGTTAATGATAGGGTGCCATTTTAGCAAAGATTTGAGAGAAGTGTGGATGTAGAAATGAGAGGCAGAGAGAACAGCAACTCTAAAGGCTCTGAGGCAGAGGAATACTTGCCTCAGGTTGGCTCTCTAATGTATTCCAAAACACTTCAAGGATTTACCTTAAATTATCCTAGCTTGTCATGGCCCAAGGAGCCTGAGAGATGTGAGCATAAATCTACGCTGGTGTTGGTGATCTTTCAACACGCAGATAAAATTCCAAGATATGGAGCTGAGGGTGTAGCTCAGTGGCAGATCTTTTGCCCAGTTGGCCTGAGGCCCTGGGTTCTGTTCCCAGCACTAGAAAGAAAACCAAGATATAAGAGCCTGCGGTGGAAAAAACATCACAAGGCACATAAGAAAACTGGGTACAAAACTTTAATAGCAAGACTCATAAGCAACAACAAAAATTCAAACCTAGCCGGACGTGGTGGCTCATGCCTATAATCCCAGCACTCGGGAGGCTGAGGCAGGAGGATCGCTGTGAGTTCGAGACCAGCCTGGGCTACAAAGTGAGTTCCAGGTCAGTCTCAACTACATAGTGAGACCCGGTCTCAAAAAACAAAAACAACAAAAAAAAAATTCGAACCTATAATACTTTACATATTGAAGTTATTGGACCTATATTATAAAATAAATATATATTTAAAGTAACAAGGGCCGGGGATTTAGCTCAGCGGTTCCGCTGCCTGCCATGCAAGTGCAAGGACCCGAGTTCAATCCCCGGTACCAAAAAAAAAGTAACAAGAAGATGTAGCTGGGTGCGTGGCACACACCTGTAATCCCAACACTCAGGAGGCTAAGGTAGGAGGATCGCTCTGTGTTTGAGGCCAGCCTGGGCTACATGGTGAGTTAAAGGCCAGCTTGAACTACATAGCGAGACCCTGTCTTTAAAAAAAAAAGTATTATTTTGCTAAGGCTGTCATAATAAATGTCTCAGACTGGGTGGTTTAAAGATATGAAATGTAGGGGCCAGGGATTTGGCTTAGTGGTTCTGCCTGCCTTGCAAGCACAAGGGTCTGAGTTCCATCCCCGGCACACACACACAAAAAGATATGAAATGTGTTATCTCACTGTTCTGGAGGTTAGAAGTCCTAAACCAACAGTATCGCTTCTTTTTGGAGCTTTTCAGGAAAGATCTGTTCCAGGTCTTGTTCCTGTAGATGGATGTCTTCTTTCCATGCCTCCTTGGGTAATCTCCCCTCCATGAATGTTGTTGTGTCCAGATTTCTCCTTTTTAGGTGGAGCCTGTGGCTTGGGTGGCAGGCACCGTGGCCCTCCCAGCTTCCACAAGGGGAACCAATGCCCCCCCTGCCACAGCAGTGGTGGGCTCCAGGTTCCCCTGCACTTCAGGGCAACTACGAGTAAGCAAGCTGTTGCAGGTCGTGCAGACCACCATCATGTGCACCATGCACAGCTGCAAGAAAATCCTGCCCAATAGCCTGGCGCTCAACACACACCTGAACAAGAGCCACCGCCCGCAGGATGGCATAGTAAACCTAACAATAAGAAAAGATTTGAAGGGCTGGGGATTTAGCTCAGTAGTTCTGCCATCTGCTTCGCAAGCACAAGAACCCGCGTTGGATCCCCAGTAACCCCCACCACCACCAAAAAAAAGGAAGATTTGAAGTCCATACCGAAATTCTACCATTGTCCTATTGAAGGATGCCCCAGAGGCTTCGACAGACTATTTTCAGTTTTCTCTCGGAAAATAGCACTTCATGAAGATGCATGTTGAGAAGAAGCATAAATACAGCAAGGACCTGAAGAGGCAAATGCAGGACTGCAGTGAGACCTTCCAGTGCATATGCAGCTGTCCCCACGCCAGCAGGATGGCGCTGCAGCCGCACATCTACTGCACTGGCTGCAAGATCCCTTTGGAGCACAGGGATCCACTATAAATGGAAAACTACCTGCAAAACCAGAAGTTGTCTATGAAGACCATCAAATCCTTGAGCAGCCAACCAAACCCTCGGCCAGACGCCCCAGAACTAGGCTTCAGAAATAAAATTTGTGGCCTCTTTGGAAGACTGTCTTGGCTCCAGGAAGCAGAGCATCACCACACCTCCAGGATACCTTCAGAAGCTGCTCTTACCAAAGCCCAGGGTAGCTCTGGTGAAGCTTCTGCTCGTGCAGCTCTCATCTATCCTGGTCTTTGAGCCTTTGCCAACCCTGAGGCCCACCCTGTGGTGTTGTGAGTGGATCAGGGCTCTGGCTTGGGTGCTGTGCACCTGTGCTTCATCTGTGGGGACCCTGATCCTCTGCCTAGATTCAGACACGTGCTACCTTAAGGAGAGCTTACCTCTCTCGAAAGCTGTAAATCCTGGTGTTGAGCTGGTTAGTACAAGTGTTCCGGTGAATGTGGGGGAAGAGTCTGTCTAATCCTTCCCAAGATTTAGGGATCCCATGTCATAGGAATGGCATTTCGTCCATCAGCCTGCAGATGGATCTGTCCTGTGCCTCACAGCACTTGATCCCCTCTGTTCTGTGGGTTGGTGCTGACTTCTCCATGTTGTCTTGCTCTCGGAGTTTGATTCACAAATGTTCCTTCCCTTTAGTGTCCACACTCAGATGCTTCTACCCAGCTCTAAAGCAAAATCATCCATCGATGTTCAGACAGATGCTTTCATTGACACCTGTCTCCAGCCTGGTGGGGTCTTCCAGGGAAATGCAGACCTGCAGGGTGCTGGGTCCTGTAGACCACCGGATGCAGATGGACCAAGCTGGGATGTGTGGGGACATTTTGGAGAGTGCTCATCCCATGGACAATAGTAAAAACAGCAGTTTTGTAGCAGAGACAGTTACTCATGACTTTTAACCTCAGAATGACCCTAAAGCTTTAAGTGAAGATATTGATAAATTCACACTCATCTTGAACTTCATTGCACAGAACAGTATGCCTCCCTCACAGAGTACGACAGATAATCACACCCAAACCATAGATCTGTTAAGTGACTTAAAAAACATCCTGTCAAGTAATCTGCCCGATCAAACTTTTGGAAAGCTGTGGTCTTTTGTCTGACACCAATCCTGGTCCTGATACCCAGCTCCCCTTTGGCCACATCCAGAACCCCAGCATCTATTTTGATATTGAAGAATTGTTCTCTGCTGCCAACATCCAGACTCAAACTGAGGAGAGTGGACTTGGTGCTCTGAACATGGAGCTAATCCAGGAGTCAACAGACATAGAGACCCAGACTGACTTTTTACTTGCAGTCCCGCTTGCCTCCTTATAGGTGCTGGGGTGACGCTCACTTCCTATGGGTGGAGATGTCCAGTATGCAGACCCAGATGAACAGCAGCCCTCACCTGCTCCTCTGCAGCATCCTAAAACAGCTTTTCCATGAGTACTGATTCGTCTGACACCAAGCCCAAGACGGAAGGACTCTGCCAGAAAAGTCCCTGCTCAGAGAGGAAGGTGCATCTGAGCAGCAGCAAGACACAGGCCCCCAAGCTGAGTCTGGAGGTCCTGGGAGCTTCCCCAGCAATGAACCACAGACAGCCATGGATGACTTCCTGCTGGCCAATTTGACCTGGAACACAACAGAGTCTCAGTTCAGGTCTGTGGAAACCCAGACGTGTGCTGAGCTGCACAACTTCTAAAGGATTAGGCCGCGTGTGGGTGGCACTTGCCATTTCCTCCCCGACTTAAAAAACAAACAAAACAAAACAAAAATAGGGAACAAGGATGACAGTACTAATGTTGTTGAATGTAGTCCATGATGCGGTTGCTTGCGTTCTTTGGGATTCTCTGCCCTTTCTGCTTGTAAACAAACACAAAATTTGTGCATAAATCTGAGTGTATTATAAAGTGTAAGATGTTGATCTGAAAAAAGAAGCAAAGTTCCCCTTTTAATAAGGGGACTAGTCATATTGGATTAGTTTTATAACCTGATGGCCACATTTAACTTGATTACTTTTGGGTTTTTTATAATTAACTTGATTACCTCTGTAAAGATCCTCTCTTGAAATATCATGATATGCTGAGGTACCTGGGGATTAAGACTTCAACAGATGAATTTTTTGAAAAACAATTCAACTCCATAACATAGAAATGGAATATGTAAGTAAAGAGCAAGAAAATCCAAAATGACCAAACAGATTTTTGAGATTCTAGCTGAACTTATAAAAATGGAAAATATAAGAATTGGAAGTACAACTTGCCCAGATAAGTTGAGAACACATGAGAACTGCTGAAGAGAGAATTGGTAAACTTGAAGACTAACCTGAAGTGGTCACTGAGAATTCAGGATCACAAGTCAAGGCGATGGAAATTTTAAAGTGCTTAACAGGTTTGGTGATAAAAAAGTAAGCAGATCTTGCATGTGTCTTAGTCAAAAGTCCCTGTAGGAGATGAGGGAGAAAATGGAACAGAGGCATTATTCAGAAAGGTGATAGTTGAGAGTTTTCCAAAACTTTTTTTTAAAATTTTTGAGGCAGGGTCTCAGTATGCAGTTCAGGCTGGCCTTGAACTCACAGTGATTCTCCTGCTTCAGCCTCTCCAGGGCTGGGATTACAGGCATGTGCCACCACGCCTGGCTAAGTTTCCTAAATGGATGACATCAACCTACAGTTACAAGTACATTCTGAAGTGACTTCTCAAAGCAGGAGTGGAAGCCAGAAGACAGTAGAATTTTATCTTCAATGTGCTGAGAGAAAAGGACTGTCAATCTGGAATTACAATTAAAATACCTTTCAAGGTGAAGATGAAAATTAGGGTGGTTTTAGACAAATCAACATTTAGGGAGCTTTCCCCCAGAGTACTCTCCCTAAGGGAAATTCTAAAAGATGTATCTCAAACAGAAGGAAAATGACCCCAAATGCACAGCTTGAGCTGCAAGAAAGCATGACAAGCAAAGAGTCCAAGAGTAAACCTGAATAAATAGCCACAGTGCAACAAGCCAGGGGGGACAAATCATGAGGATAAGAACAAAGAACAAAAGAGAAATAAAAGGGTGAAATGACCTCAATTAGGAAATATACTAAGCTTAGATTTTGGTAAATTAATGTATGTGCTATAATTCCTCAAATAACCAGTTAAATAGTAGAGTGTGAAATTTTCAAATTAATACAGTAAAGAAGTAAGTGGTCTGTTACTGTTTTTTATTGCTATTATAACAAATTACCACAAACTTTGTGGCTTAAGAACAACAACAGCAAAAAGGATTATTTTACAGTTCTTACAGAAGGTCAGAAGTCCTACCTTAGTCTTAAGGCATTGAGAGAGCTCCATTCCCTTTGGGGTTCTTTCAGGGAGAGGCTGTTACCTTGGCTTATTTAGCCCCGAGAAGCCATCTGCATCCCTGTGCTCATAGCTTCCTGTCTCTATTGTCAAAGCCAGCAATGTAGCATCTATCTGATCCTTCTTATATTGTCACATTTATTTCTCACTGTCTGGGAAAGGCTTTGCCCTTTGACGGAGTCATTTAATCAGAGTAGGCCCACTTTCATAATGAAAGGTGATTCTCCCATCTCAAGGTCCATAACCTCAATCACATCTGCTGAGACTCTTTCCACATAAGGTACCATAGTTACAGACTCCGAGGACTATGGAATGAGCATCTTCAGTACTGTTGTTCTGCCTAACACAGGTGGATTAAAAAAAGAAACCAACCACCAGAAAATCCAAGAAGGGAAACAAGAGTAAATATTTGAAAAAAAAAAGAGTTATAAATAAAAAGCGCAAGGGCTAGGGCTGTAGCTTAGTGTTAGAGTGGTTGCCTAGCACGCACAAGGCCTTGTGTTCCATCCCCAGCACCAGTACTAGCACCAGTACCGGCACCACCACCACCACCACCAACAACAACCATAAAATAAAATGGTAGGAATAATACAAATTTATCACTAATTATTGTAAGTGTGAATGAACTGTACTCACTCATTAAAAGAGAGCTGTCAGATTCAATAACATAAAATCCATTACATGGTGTTTCCAGAACAACATTAGAGGATAATGCTCCACAGTATTATTTTCCCATGAAGCACTATATAAACTTTTATTTATTTATTTATTTATTTATTTTGATTTTTGAGACAGGGTCTCACTATGTAGTTGAGACTGACCTGGAACTCACTATGTAGCCCAGGCTGTTTTCGAACTCACAGCGATCCTCCTGCCTCAGCCTCCCGAGTGCTGGGATTATAGGCATGCGCCACCGGGCCTGGCTTATATAAACTTCTAGTCAAGAGAAAAATAGTGCATCATGACAAAGAATTATCTATCTTCCTCTGTTTTATTGGGAGTTTTTTTAAAAAATTAAGAATGGATAATGTAGTGCTGGGGAAGATGAGGCAGGAGGATCACGAGTTTGGGAATAGCATGGGCTACATAGCAAGACCCTGTCTCCAAAACAACAACAACAACAAAAAAGCATGGGAATTTCATCAAATTACTTCTCAGGATCTTCCATTTACATAAATTATATTAATAAATGTCTTTATATCGAACCATCCTCAATTTCCTAATGCAAATTCCATTTTTGCAGGGCACGTGGAATGAACCCAGGGCCTCATACATGCTAGGCCTGTACTCTGTTACTGAGCTACACTGCAAATGCCAAACTTCATTTGTTTATGTGGTAGACCACGGTGCAGCAGATGACCTTTGGCTAGTATTTTAGTCATTTTGCATTGATATTAACAAATAAAACACATTGGTAGTTTGGTTTTTTTGTCCATACTTTTCATGCTTTGTGCTAGAATTATGCTATCTCCCTGAAAACCCTTGGGGAGTGTCCCTTCCTTTGTTATACCCTGGGACCAAAGGAATCCACTCAAGACAATACAAAGGAAATGCCAAACCACAGGATGAAAGATTAAAAGACACAAAATCGATGAAAATAGTACATTACAGGAAATATGCTGAGACACTGAAGACTACATAGCTCTGCCATGTCCACAAACAAAATCTGGGTAAACTTATGTTCTGAAAGGCCAAGTACTCACAGTTTGAACCACAAAGTAAAACCCAAAACGTAAGAGTTTGCCCAACACATAGGTCTGAAAATAGAAGAATATGCATAGATTCATATCCAACAATTGCAAGCAAAAGGAAGTTGAAGGAATATTTTAACATCTGAAAAGATTGAATTTATGGAAATAAAGAACCAATAAGAAAATATAGGAAGTTTTACATGACAAAGTAAAGAATTCAACATGAAGCTCTAAATAGCATCCCAAATAGCATAGTATCAACAAATATAACAAAACAACAAAACTGTTAGAACTATGAAATTAATGATGCGGTTAGGTAAATGATGCCAATCATGTCCAAATCTACCATAAAGCAAACAGCAGGACAGAACATTTAGTCAATTTCATTGTCAAGGATATATAGAATAAATGATCAGTACACTCATTTCATATAACACTGCACACCAATAGACAGGCTTGTACGTGTATTAATCAAAAGTCTGACAGGATCCTGTTCAAACCAGATGATCATGTTTGTGTTTGGTTAGATGTCAAAGGTTAGATTATGGAGGATTTTCCTTTTCCTTTTCCTTTTATGTAGGCTTTTCTTGTTGTAATATTTACCTATTTGTGTTGTTTATATTTTTGCTTCATGTTTAGTTTTTATCGTGGGGGAAAATAATAAGTGGAAGAACGCAGGAGGAAGGATTTGCCTTGAGTTGGGGCATGAACCTTCAAACAGAGACAATGACAAAGAAGCTGTAGAGAGCCATGAAAGATCATCTTTCACCCTGTAAACATCTGCTCTAAAATTTTAAACTAAAAGTGGCTTTATTGGGAAAATTCTTAGCTGAAAATCACTGACCATAAAAAGAACCCAAGGCCTAAGCGCCTGAAAATCTTTACTTCTTAGCAAGTTGAGCTCTTGTCTCTTTCTTTGTGCAGAATGCAAATCCTGTAGTTGATCACGTTGCTCTTTTCACTGTGGTTGCCAGGAAGCTTATATACAAACGTTCAGTTTATATAGAAGTAAAGTCGTAAGCTTTTATTTTTTCATTTTATCTAAGTTTCTCTGATTTTGTTTTTCAATTTTTATTTGTCCTTTTCCATTTTGTCATGTGGAAAAACAAGTGAGGAATATTGTGTCAGGGGTCTTTAAGACCATTCTCAGACTTGATGACTCATTTGAAGGACTCACAGAACTTAGAAACAGTGTTATATTCATGCTTACATCTCTCGACAGTGAAAGATACAGCTTCAAATAATCAAAGGAAAAAGGTGCATGGAGAGCAGATTTCAGGAAAAACTAGGTAGGAGCTTCTATATATTCTCTTTGAGTTGCATGCATAGCACTTACTTATCCCAGCAATGATGTCTAACTTCGTGTAAGAAGAGTAATTAACCAGGGAAGCTCACCTGAATTTTGATGTCCAAGATTTTTATGGTAGGGGGTATCAGGCATGAATTCCACATGACTCACCTCAAATCTTAGTCTCCAGATCCCCAGAGGTCAAACTGATAACAGTGTGACCCCAAGTCCCAAGTACACAAAAATAGACATTCACATAAACCACATTGTTAGCATAAATTATCTAGTATGGCCCAAGGTCTCAAATGTACAAAGGCACTCTTATCAGGCAAATATTCCAGAGGCTCAGAGGCTATCTCCAGGAACTTTGTCAAAGGCCAGCCCTGAAGACATTTAGAAAGTGCAGGATTTGGGCAGTTTAGGCTTGCTGAGTTAACCCTTTTAATGCATACTCCGCATCCCTCAGCCACCATCTGTCACAGCAGAAGTGATAATATTTATTCATGTACCTACCTTTAGAGTGGTGTTTAATACAGCATATACCAGATACAACAACAGTATCCGTATGGACTGTCCTAACTATTTGGAGGAGCCAGTGTGAGGTAGGGGTAGATTTAAAGAACTAACTAAACTATCCTATAAGGCCATTACATTTTTGTACCATTTCAATTACTTGCTAACCCTCTTGACCTATGTCTATTTGTATTTTATGACAAATGTGTGCAGAACTATTTATTGGAGAAGTTGGCCGATAGCTAAATACAGTTCTCCCTCAGGCTAGTATTATATCCTGAAGAGATTTCAAATCGATCTCCCAGTAAATTATGATCAATATATGTATTATCAAATGATATTCATGTAAAGTCATTGACTCTTACTAGTAGCACCAGTGTTACACTGTATCACAATGGTCAAGATAAAATTCATTTTAATTCATTTCAAATCACTAAGGATTACAGAGGTATTTGTTAAGCCTTCACAGCAGAATCAGCTCTGCCCATAAAACAGACATTATTCTAGGCAGGGGTTGAATCTGGAGTGCTTCCTGAAAGGCTCATGTATTGAAGGCCTGGCTCCCAGCTCATGTCGATGTTGGGAAATGGTAGAACCTTTAAGACAAGGAGCTTAGTGGAAGGAAATTAGTTTAATGGGGGCTGGGCCCTTGAAGGGGCTGTTGGGAACCCAGCCTCTTCTGGCCTGTCTCTTTGCTTCCCAGCTGCTGTGAGGTGAATAGCTTTGTTTCACCACATGCTCCCCACTCTGATGTTCTGCCTCTCCACAGGTCCTAAAGCAACAGAGCCAACCAATCCTGGACCGAAACCTCTGAAACTGTGAGCCAAAGTAGATCTTGCCTCCTTTCAAGTTGTTTATTTCAGGTATTTTATCAATGGCAGGAAGCTAACACAGCAGGCATTATTAAATTTGATCACAATTTGATTATTTCTGGGTTTTAAGTCAGGTGAGGACAAATTCAGTTATCTATGTCATTCACAGACCTGTACTGGGACTGGTTCCCATTATGTGCTGTCAGTAAAGCAGGGGTTACCTCCCTCCAATGGGGAGGACATGGATGGTATTCAGGTATAATTCTATCCCTGCTAACTCTACTATAGGATGCGTCCTGTTCTGATCTGTTCTTAGCGAAAGGACAGTTGTGGTGCATAAATGCACATTACAAGGGCCCCCAGAGACCTGCCATAGGTTTGAGGGCCCACAAAATTACCATAGGTGTGCTCCTAGAACCTAGGCAACTGGATGAGGGCTATTTCCCCATGATCATTTGGGCCTCTATCTGTATTAAAACAGTTCAGAGGCCCTTTTGGGTGAGGGTACAAACCCTTTCCAATGCTAGACCCTAACATTATGCAGCATTATTTATTGAGTCTGCCTGAGCCACTTCAAGGAAGTTTCATCATCTTTTAGGGCATCCTCTGCCTTCCTTCTGAAGAAAATCCCTCAGGCCAGAGGTGGCGAACCTATGGCACATGTGTTATTTGTTTTTCTTTTAAGACAAAAGATGTTAATGTATGTGTTGTTGTTGTTTTTTCTAAACTACAACCTCAGTATTCAGGTTTAATTGCAGTGTTGGCACTTTGTGATAAGTAAGTCGGTTTGGGGTTGCAGTTTTGCCATCACTGCTCTAGTCTGGATATTCTAGTTAATAAATCTTTTCTTCTGAATGCTTCACTTTCTTAGAAATGAATTCACCTTGTCTTATGATGCTTAGATCATGACCTATCTCCTCTAAAGCCCTTTGCTGTCTATCTCATGGGTCAATGCTGCTTAATCCACTGTGCATATCATCGTCACTGAGCACTAATGTCCTGAGTTAGGAAGTATGTTTTGTATCCCAAAATACTGGGACTTCTAGACTAAGGTTAGATAAATAGTAATCATACCTACATGTTTTGTTGTTGTTTGTTTGTTTTTGGGTGCTTTGAGACAGGGTCTCACTCTGTAGCCAAGGCTGGCCTAGACCTCTCAGCGAACTCCTGCCTCAGTTTCCATCACTCCTGGCTCATACCTACATGTAATTTAGCCTGAGCATCACATAAAGCTTTTGATAGCCTTCCCCATCTCAGTATGAGGTTTTTCCTCTGAGAATTTGAGCTCATCATGTGATGCCTACTGCTTTGATCCCATCTGAAGGCCATTTGTTTTCTATTCTTTTTAATAGCTTTCCACCCACAAAACAAGGATGATATATGCTTGTATAAAACTCACTGGGACATAACAAGCCTACTACTGCTAAATGTTATCCACTACAACCAGAGAACTTTCAAAGCATTCTATTGTCAAAATCCATAGTTATATAGTAATCAGTTCACTAGGAACTGTACACCGTACAGTCTAATGGCTTGGTAGGGGGTAGATCCTGGAAATTCCTTCCCAAATGGTATACTGTGTAGTAGATATAACTAGAAAAATAAGAGTCACAAGGTACTGGCATGTAGTGTTCCACTCATCAAAAATCGGTTCAGTTCATCATCACATGTGACCAAAATGTACAGTAACTCTCTGACTTATAAACATTAGAGTTGCTAGCTTTCACAGATATGAGCAGACTTTGCATTACAAACTTTGGTAGATGCAAACAAATTGAGGAAGTAGCTCACCTGTCTGCCGAACATTGTCACAGTTGTGCTGCTGTGTGCTCACTGCAGTGCGATTGTGTACAGTAGTATGGGGCTCAATCAGAGCCCAGGATGTCGAGGAGCAAGAGGAAAAGCAGTGGGGATGTGGCAGGGACTGCTAGGAAGCGCAGAGCAATATACATAGTCTTTTTGTGTCAAAGGCGTATGATTTATGAATGAATCCCACTTACGAATGTTCTCCCAGAACAGAACTTGCTAGTAAGTCAGGGAATTACTGAATCTCAGAGTAATGCCATTCAGATTCACAGGCATCTGTTTGCCTTTGTCAGGTTCCAAAATTAGGGGTGGTCTCGAGTGATACGATGTCACCTTTCAGGCATGTGATGGAATTGCGCAAGCTCTGCGCCCCTCTGAAGATACCAATGTGAAACTGTTTCCCTCACTGCACAAACCGTCTATTCTTTCCATCCTTATACTAGTTCTTCTTCTCTCCATTTGTCATTGATTTCTACCCAAACTTTTCCACCTTTGGAAAAGAAGTTAGGTTAAATCTCTGTCTGATCCAGATTTCTTGGGCAGCAATATCAATCTAACAAGTGCCCCTCCATGTCAGTGTGCATTCATATGGAGTAAGGTCATATACAGTAGTTCCCCCTTATTTGCAGTTCACATTACCCATATTCAACCAACCATGTGCTGAAAATATTAAATGAAAAATTACATAAATAAACATTTCATGAGTTTTAAATTGTGTGCTGTACTGAGTAGTGTGCTGAAGTCTCAAGCCATTGCTCTCCATTCCACCTGGAATTGGAATCATTCTCTTTCCAGCGTGTCCATGCTGTATACACTACCTATCTATTTATTACTCAGTAGCCATCTCAGTTATCAGATCTACCGTTGTCGCACTGTAGTGCTTGTGCTTGTCAGCCTTATTTTATTTAAAATGTCTTCAAAGCATAAGAGGAGCAACGCCGGCAATTTTATTAGAGTATATTATAATTATTATATTGTATTCGTAGTCTTATCTAATTCATAAATTAAACTTTATCATAGGTATGAATGTAAGGCACGAAAATGTGTGGAGTTCGGTATAGGAGTAGTGGGCCATTTCCTCTCTAAGTAATACAGCTGTATTCATTGACAACTCCCAGTTTTGGTGGGGGGGGTCATATAGCAGGTGTGAGGGATTTGAGGGCTGATGGAAAGAAAAGATATGACTGTGAGTGGCAGAAGCACGCACTGCTTTTTTGGCAACCCACTGAGAAGCTTGCATGCGGCAGAAGTCCCCTGCAGCAGGAATCTGAGTAGTGGGGGGTGCTACTCAGAGGAGAAAGTGGACAAGGGACCCTTGGGAGAAAAGGGATCCAATGGGAACTTAATTGTCTTAGGTTGTTGCTCATTGGCCTGTTGTGGGGTGGCAGAAGCTTGGCCTTAGCTTATCATTGCCAATAAGAGGGAAGTGAAGTTTTACAGGGGTTGCAAAGCAGTCAGGCTCTAAGTGGCTAAAAATCTGCTTGTTTGGGTCACTTTAAAGTAACTAAGAGTGCAAATACATATGATGCTAGATTTATAATGGGGTTATGTCTTCTTGATAAATCCATCATAAGGTGAAAATATTTTAGTTGCTGGAGATTTAGCCCAGTGGTTTCGCTGCCTGCTTTGCAAGTGCAAGGTCCAGAGTTCAATCCCCCGTACCAAACCAAACCAAACCAAAATGTTTGGGTCACTTTAAAGTAACTAAGAGTGCAAATACATATGATGCTAGATTTATAATGGGGTTATGTCTTCTTGATAAATCCATCATAAGGTGAAAATATTTTAGTTGCTGGAGATTTAGCCCAGTGGTTTCGCTGCCTGCTTTGCAAGTGCAAGGTCCAGAGTTCAATCCCCCGTACCAAACCAAACCAAACCAAAAACCTATATAAAAGAAACTCATTGAATTTTGTATTTGGCACATTTTGATGTGAAAATTTTGTGCCAATTTGGATTGCTTGGTACTCAATCAATGAGCTAGAATTTGTCACAGACTTGCTACCTTTCCAGCCAAAGCAGTTTGTTTTGTACTCATTGCACCTCCTACCTCTCAGAACCAATCAATGAGGCATACCTAGGTACCGCTGTAAGTGGCAAATGTATTTAACACATCTAACCTACCAAAGAGCATGGCTTAGACTAACCTTTTTGTTTTGCAATGCAAGGACTGAACCCAGGACCTTGCTCAAATTAGGCAAGTGCTCTATCTCTAAGCTGCATCCCCAACCCTTTTTAAAAATTTTTATTTTGAGACAAGATCTCACTAATTTGTCCAGGCTGGGCACAAATTACAATCCTGTTTGCCTCCTGATTAGCTGGGATTACAGGCATGTGCCATCATGTCTGGCTAGCCTAGCTTATCTTAGACACTCTCAGAACACTTGTATTAACGTATAGCCGGGCAAAATCATCAAATGCAAAGCTTATTATAGTAAAGTGTCAAATATCTTATGTAATTTTTTAATACCCTACCAAAAGTGAAAAAATAGAATAGGTATGCATTTGCATTATTGTAAAATTGAAAAATTCTGTGAGAAGTCTCATCTTTTTATACATTCAATAACATACTGAGGAGAAACTCTGTGAATGTGCTGAGTGCGGGAAGACCTTAATCTCTGAAAGCATAGCTCAATATGCCTCAGAGAATGCACGCAACATAAGAAGGACCTGTGTCTAAGTTTGGGCCTGGTGGGCTTTTGAGATAATGGATCTCAGCCTGCAACAAAGAAATGACTTGTGGACTAACACCAAAAAATCATCTTTGGTTTATTTATATACCAATCTGTCCACTGACCTTCAATTTTTTGACCTTCAGTTGTTTTATAATATTAGTTGTATGTTATTTTGTAATAACTGAGTTTCGAGCCAGTTAAAAAGGCAGCTTTAAGACCCCAAGTCCCTCAAGGAAACAAACTACAATTTCAAAGGTTGTTTGCAGAGTTTGCTCATCTAGTAGGGGAAAGCCAGGACACATGAGAAAAGGAGCAAACATTGTTTAGTCTACACAGTGCTAGTATGGGCCCCTTTGGTGTGTGTCCCTGGCTGTCTGTAAAACCTTGTGTGTTATCTATCGGACCAAGTGCTCATAGTCTCCCATTACAACGTCCTGTGTTTGAGTCAGGCTTCTCTTTCCCACAGGTTCTTAAATTCTGTTTGTCTCAGGTCTGAGCAATCACTACCAAAGTGAAGCATGCCTTGGTCTCTGCTTTTCCCTGAAAATCTGCTCCACACTCCACTGCATATTTCCCCTTGCATGGCTGGCTTCCTCCCCAGGGATTCAGTTGTGCTCTGCTTGCCTCTTCCTTGCCCCAAAAAGGCCTCTTTTTTTTTTTTGGTGTGGCTTTTTTGCGGGGGGTGAGACAGGGTCTTGCTATGTAGTTCATGCTGGCCTCAAACTCCAACTATAGTCCAGGTTGGCCTCAAACTCATAGCAATACTCCTGCCTCAGCCTCTCAAGTGCTGGGATTACAGGAGTGCGCCACCACACTCAGCTTGTATGGCTTTGAGACCCTTCTAAACTTTCTAGTCACAGTGATCTACCAGTTGCAGGTGTTCCCCTCTCCTGTCAGTAGTAAGTCACTTTTGCTTGCAATGATCTTTTATTACATTTTTTTTGAGACAGGGTCTTGCTATGTAGTTCAGACTGGCTTTGAACTAACTATGTAGTGCGGGCTAGCCTTGGACTCACGGTGATCCTCCTGCCTCAGCCTCCTGAGTGCAATAATCTTTTAAATAAAAGCCACTCCTTCATTAGATTAATCCCTAAGTATTTCATCTCTCTTGATGCTACTATAAAAGATGTTGTTTTCCTAATTTCTCTCTCAGTGACTTTATTATTTAATTTTTGAGTTGACTTTGTATCTTGCTATGTTACCGAGTTTCGTTATTAATTCTAGGAGTCTTTTGGTGGAGTTTCAGGGTCTTCTATGTAGAGTATCATGTCATTTGCAAATAACGATGATTTAACTTAAAGACCTTTACATTGAAAACTACAGTACTCTGAAAAAGGAGATTGAAGAGGATATCAGAAAATGGAAAGACATCCCTTCTCCTTGAATAGACAGAACTAATATAGTGAAAATGGCCACACTTCCAAAGCTGTTATACAGATTTATTGCAATCTCGATCAAACTATCAATAGCATATCTCACAGAACTAGAGAAGACAATCCTAAAATTCATATGGAACCAGAAGAGACCTAGAATAGCAAAAACAGGGGCCAGGGATGTAGCTCAGCAATGCCACTCCTGCCTGGCAAGTGCAAGGTTCTGAGTTTCCCAGTAACCCCCCCCCCCCACAGCAGAAGCAATTCTGGGCAACAAAAGCAAAGCAGGGGCATCACAATCCCCAATTTGAAATTATACTACAGAGTTACTGTGATAAAACCAGCGTGATACTGGCAAAGAAAGAAAGAAAACACATGCACACAAAAACCCCCACAAAAGACACAAAACAAAATAGATCCGAGGATCAGTGAAACAGATTAGAAGATGCAGAAACAACTCCAAACACACACAGCCATCTTATCTTTGACAAAGGGCCAAACGCCTTCACTGGAAGAAAGACAGCCTCTTAATAAGTGGTGTGGGGAAAACTGGCTTTCCAATTGCTGACGATTAAGCCTAGACTCAGATCTCTTATCATGCTCTAAAATAAAATAGAAGTGGAGCAAAGATCTAAATATCAAAACAGAAACACTAAATCTCCTGGAAGAGACAGCAGAAAAAAAACGTTGAAAATACAGGTGTTGACAAAGACGTTATGAACAAAACCCTTATCACACAGGAAATACTAAAAAGAATCAACAACTGGGATCTCATCAAACTAAAAAGCTTTTGCACAGCAAAAGAAACCACCAACAGAGTGAAGAGGAAACCCACATGTGGGAAAAAATTTTTACCAGCTATTCCTCAGACAAAGGACTAATATCTAGAATAGATAAAGAACTCAAAAAAGCCTGACTGCCCCGAATTTAAACACCCAATCCAGAAATGGGCATCTGAAGTGAACAGACATTTCTCAGATGAAGAAGTACAAATGGCAAGTAAATATATGAAAAAAATGTTCAACATTACTGGTCATTCAATAAATGCAAATTAAACCAAGACTGAGAGTCCCTCTCACTCCAGAAAGAATGGCTGTCATCAAGAAATCAACCAATAACAAATGCTGGTGAGGCTGCGGGAAAAAGAAACACTTCTCCGCTGTTGGTGGGAGTGTAAACTGGTACAACCACTAAATCAGCCTGGAGATCTCTCAAAAAACTAAAACTAGAGGTTTCACTTAACTCAGCTAGTCTCCTTTTTGGTATCTTCTTGAAAGAGTTAAAAGCATAATACCACAGTGATACATGCACACCCATGTTTAGTGCAGTGCAATTTGTAGTAGTTAAATCTTAGAAACAACCCAGATGCCCATCAACAGATGAATGGATAAAGAAAATGTGTTTTTTTTAATTTAAATTTTATTGAGTTTATTGGTACATTTTAGGGATACAGTACAGTTACATTCATTGTTGGGATCATGTACCTTTACATGGCAAGTCTTGATTCTCATTTTTTCCCCTTACCTCTGCCCTCCCTTCACCCCCTAAGAAAATGTGTTTTTTAAAATATATAATATTTCAGGAGACCAGCTTGAAACCACACTGAGCAGGCTTTCGATATTATTAATTTGGCTTATGAGTTCTGCTATTGATGAAGATTATGAGTCACTCCAAGACCTAAGTATGAATTGCTAATTGACCTTTCAGCTGGTGTACAGAGATAGACTTCCCTATGACAACGGTCACAATTGAGGTCTCAATGATGGATGAGGTTGTGACGTCTCTATAGCAAGGAAACCCTGCAGCTGAGGCTGTGCAGCTATTCTCTAAAAGCAAACGTTAGCTAGATAATGCAGGTGGCTTGTTAGCTACAACTTTCCAGATAGCACAGGTGGCTTGTTAACTGTGACCTGGCCTTCACAGGTATACATAGTTACTCCCTATTTCCAAGCCTGGCTCATTAAGTGCATTAGTTTTCCTGTTCTCTACGTCTGCCTTTACTCCCCCTTGCTGTGTTGTATAATCACAGATACTGACTAATCTGGTACTCCCAGTCTTAGCCAGGGCAGCTAAGATCAGGTGGTCTTTAGCCAGGTGAGATCTAAAGATAAATTACTGCCCCCCAAGTAATACACTATCATTCATTCTTTATTCTTTATCTCTTCTTCTTTGTATATTATTTTTCATCCCCTGCTGTCCCCTCATCAGGTGACTGGGCATCCCCCAGTAACTGATCAGGCTCTCAACCCAACACAAAGAAATACTGTTCTGCCATAAAGGATAAACTTGAGACATTTTTAGGCAAATGGATACACTCTGAGACTGTACTTTCAAGTGAAATAAATAGGACAAACATGTTTAAATATCACACTGTTTTTCTTGTGTGAGAAACTGAAAGGGTAAATAAGGACCAAAATAGATAATAGATATTGGGAAGTAAGAAGGAAATGTTCAACTAGGAAAGGTACAAGGGAGGAGGAAGGGGAAGGGAAGAAAAGGAAAAGGGAAAAAGAATAGAAGGAAAAATGGAAACAAAGCTTTTGTAAAGAAGGAGGGTAAGAAGGCTGAAGGGGAGAAGGGGAATGGGGTAAAAAAGAAGAATCAAGATATGTTATGTACAGGTACAAATTCCCTATAATGAATATGATCATTATACGAAAAGTGTACCAATAACATTAATTTAAAAGATAAAGTTCAAGGGCCGGGATTTAGCTCAGCGGTTTGGTGGTCTGCCTCGCAAGCGCAAGGACCCTAAGTTCTATCCCCGGTACAAAAAAAAAAAAAAAAATTCAGAGCCAGGTGTGGTGGCAAGCACCTGTAATCCCAGCACTCAGGAGGCTGAGGCAGGAGGATGGCTGTGAGTTCAAGACCAGCCTGGGCTATACATAGTGAATTCCAGGTCAGTCTCAACTACATAGTGAGATTTTGTCTCAAAACAAACAAAACAAACAAAAATAAAGTTCAGGTTAATGGTACTATCTGCATACTGGAGAGGGATTGGATCAGGGGAGAGCAGAGTTATTTCAATTAATAATGTTCATGATTTCTTTTTAGAAAAACATATTGTGCATATAACTTTTTTCTTATACTTTTACACTGGGTATAACTTGTATATTTTATATCATTGTGACTCCCATAATAATAATTCAGTGATAACATATACAAAGCATATATCAGTACCTGTCCCAAATAAAATGCAGAATAAAGGGTATTTCCCTTATGAAAAAAAAAAAAGAGTCCGTCTTTACTAAGTCCGAATGTGTTTCTGAGTGTTGAGAGTGTATGACTTGGATAGAGTGCTGACTGCCCCTGCGATCCAGTTGTCTTCACTCATGTATTCACGCTGGCTGCCTGAATCCTTTGTTTCTTTTTCTGCCTGGAAAAATCAGGATCCATGACGGCGAGTCACATCCCCTACTGTAATCCAGTATCTTGCACGTTTGTCTATTGCAGCCTGGTGGTAAGGAGTTATTTTTATTTTTTCTTGAAGAGACTTTTCCTTACCCATTCGGTGAGGCCTCTTCTGTTCTTTCTTGGGTCCCCAAACCGGAAGACTGTGTGTGAGAATTTCCGTAGCTGGCCGTGGGCGTGTACCGGGCCCTTCACGGTGGAAGTTGGATGTAGGAGTCCTCCCGGCTCTCTGCCTGGGAGCGTGCAGGAAGCGTTGCTTCTGCTCTCCTGTCTTGGCTTAGTTATCTGTTAGTTCCACAGTGAACTCATTCTGTCAGGCACCTTTGTCTTCTTCCCTGCTTCCTATATGCTTTACCATTATGGTCCCAACTCAGTTTAACATATTCATAAATAGCAAAATATTAGCAGTGGCAATTTGGAACTTCAGTAGCCTCTTTGGACAATGAGATTTCTTGAAACTAACTCACTTAAGACCTTTCTCTTCCCATTACCCCTGCTCCGCCGTTCTCATCTTGTCACATTCCATCTTCACTTCAACTCCCTTGGATCCCTCAATAACGCCCCCTTCAAACCTCTACTTTTGCTGCCTCTCTGTCAATGCTTGCCAGTCCTTTCCTTCTCTTTTCAGCCCGCTCCCACTTCCTATAGTCCTTAGAGCCTTACTACCCCTGCCACCATCAGGAGCTCTCAAGGGGCTCTGGGGCCCCAAAAGTGAGTACCCTAGCCTGAAAAAGCTAACTGGAAACAGTCTGGATAGTCTGTCCACCTAGGAGATCTTTGGTGATATTCAGATGGCTGCTTGCTGTCTATCCATCCCTCCCTAAAAATTTAGTCAACAGCTTCCATAAAGTCACACATCAAGGTGAGGAAAATCTTAAATAATTCCTCCACGAGTATTGATGGGAAGCTTTAATCTTCATACTGAACAGGTAATCCCAGTTTGTCATCTACCAGAAATACAATCCTGAAAAAAGATACAAAGTAGAACAAAGACCAGAGCCAACTGTTATGTCAATCAGTGAGTTTTGCATCTTTATGTTTATGTTTATGCCTGACTTCTGGCTAAAATTTTGTGGGGGTTGTTTATTTAGTTTTTAGGCAAGGTTTCACTAAGTGCCCAGGCTGGACTTGAATTTGTGGACCCTCCTGCTTCAGCTTTCAGAGTAGCTGGGAATACAGATGAGCACTATCATGTCCAGCTGTCTAAATTTTTTTCTTTTCTTTTCCTTGTTTGTGGTGCTAGGGACTGAACCCAGAACTTTGCACACACACTAGGCAAGCATTCTACTATTGAGCTACATCCTTAGCACATGGCTAAATATTTTGTATGAAAACTAGATCTTAATTTGCATGCAGGTATGTTTACATATGTGTTTTACTTTTCTACCTCTTGATGGTATTACCAAATTTATTTAAAGATTCTTAAAAAATGTTTTTGAGATATGGTCTCACTTTGTAGTTAGGCTGGCCTTAAACTCACTGTGTGCCCCAGGTTGGCCTCAAATTGGGAGCAATCATCTTGTCTCAGCCTCCCTAGTTTTGGGATTATAGCAGTGTACCACCACACCTGGCCTCAAAAATGTTTCAGAGGAACTCTATTCTGTTTGCTTTAGAGATAAATAAGCACTTGTATGAATTAAATAGTACTAAAACTATCAGAAATAAAAACAAAATGTGAACTTTTAATACTTCCAAATGTGAAGAAAAAAATATTCCCTAAAACTTAACACAAATGTTTGAAAATTCAAGTTACATAACTTAGCTAAATCTTTGGCAAATAAGGCTAGCTTCATATTGTTGGTTTAATAAAAACAGCTATGTCTTCTGAGTAATCAACATTAAGTATAATATAACATACATTTTTATTCCACTGGGGTATACTTTTCCTAAACATGTACAGGTTTGCTAGCCAAATAAGCTGCGATTATATCTACTAGAAGATGTTTAAGATGATCACAAATATAAATTGGAATTTGGTCAAATTGAGTCACTATTATGACAAACTTTATTGCAACAATAATTATATTTTATAATATGTCTGCTTAAAACAGTTTTCAAAATCTCCTTGATAACTTACCATCTTAGATTTATGATAAATAATAGATGTTCATCAAACTAATTGATCCTTTTTTTTAAGAGTGAGAAAAATTTATTGAGGGAAAGGTAGCTTCTGTCTAAGAGAGACAGAAGGGGGCCAACAAAGTGAGTTGTCCCACAAGTAGATCATTTCTAGGATAAGATACGGGAGCCTTAATTACTAAGTGTAAGTTTAAGCCTATATGCCTTTTGCTTCTTATTTTTATATGGCACAAAGAAGCTAAATATATTTGAATCTGTTAATAAACATTTTTGTTTTTGTTTTGTCACACTGAGAAATTGTACTATATGGGTACATATACAGCGAGTCCTCCATATTTGTGGGGTCTGGATCTGTGGATTCAACTGAGGATTGAAAACATGAGGAAAAAATTCCATGTGTACTGAACATATATGGACTTTTGTCCTTGTCATTACTCTCTAAATAATATAGTACAACTATTTTCATAGTATGTATATTATATGAGGTACTATAAATAGTATTAGACTGATTTAAAGAACATGGGAGGATGTACGTAGGTTCTATGCAAGTTTGACACCATTTTATATAAGAGACCTGGGCATCTGCAAATGCTGGTATCCAAAGGGGTCTTGGACCCAGTCTCCTGTAGATACTGATGGACAACTATACCTACAAAAATTGTGAGATGCATATTCATAAGCTCTGCTGCCTATTACAAAATGCTGATGCATGACAGTTCACAATTATCTACTTCCTAATTTTCTTGCAAAATGAAAGTTATAAGTGGTTAAAAATGATAATCAATGTAAATACATGTAAGCACTAGGAAAAGTAACGGCAGTGGGAGACAACTTTGTATGTAAGGCAGGCCAAATATTTTTTTCTAACATTTTATTATGAAATCTTCCAGCAGACAAAAACTGTTTTGTTTTTTTTTTGCCATTATTTTTGAGACAGGATCTTGCTATGTATTCCAGGCTGGCCTTGAATTTGAGGTGAACCTCCTGCCTCAGCCTCCCAAGTGCTGATATTATAGGTGTGGGGCACTGTGCCCGGCTAAGCAAGTTTATAGGAAGAATTGTTTAGTGAGCATCCACATGCCCTTCCCCTGGACTAGTGCATGTTACTAACCTTGCTTTATCCCATCTCTGTTCATCTGTCCACCAATCCAGCTTATTGTTGGTGCAGTTCAAAGTAAGAAATATAAAACTCACTTCAGAACACTTCAATCCTAAGTAATTCAGCATGCATATTGTTAGAGTTCAACATTTTTTTACAGTCTTAAGTAAAATGTATACACAGTGGGATGTACAAATGTTAACTGCATCATTCAAAGAGATCTGACAAAGATAAAGAACAGAACAGGCCCAGACAGGTCCCTCATGCCCTTTCTTTTTTATGAATGCAAACCCCAAATTTGGTTTCTCTCCATTAAAGTGAAAAGCTTTTCTTGCATTGCTGCTCTGCTTTTGTAAAGGTTTAAATGTACCTTCTCAGTAATCTGCCAAGAATGCACAGATTCCTTGCTATTTTTGAATTTGGACTTGTGAGGTTGGGACATAAGAAATATAAATTTGACAACTGCCCCTCAGTTGCGGTCACAGTGCTCCTAAAACCCTTGTAGATGGTGGCATGGTTCTGAATTTGATCTCTGTCTCTCGTTCCTGGCATAGCGCTCTTAAGATCTTCATAATTTCCTGAGTGGTAGAAGTATGACAGAGCCCCAAAATCCTTTGGAGTCTCCTGGGTGACAAGAGATGACCTTCTAATGAGATGAGCCTGGGCAGGCTCCTGGATAGCCTCAGGATGGGGGCTGGTTGCCTGGGAACCGACTCTGGGATTAGAGGGTTGGGACTTTCAGTCATACTCCTCAACCTCCAGGAAGAAAGAAAGAGGCCAAAGGTTAAACTGATTACCAGCGGCTACTGGCTATTGATGTGATCAGTCATGCCTGCTAATCCTCCATGAAACCCAGAAGGACCAATCTCGCAGAGCTTCCAGATGGCTGAATGCGTGGAGGATTCTGGAGATGGAGAGGGTGTGGAAGCTCCGCACCCCTTCCCACATGCCTTGCCCTGTGTGTCTCTTTCATCTGGCGGGGTGTTCATCTGTACCCTTTATTACTGCTTTTATTAACAAACTGGTAAATGTAGATAAAGGTTTCAAGCTCGGTGATCCTCTGTAGTAAGTGGAGGGAAGTTTGGCGGTCCTTGGTTAGAAGCATGTGTCACAGTGCAGACTTGCGCCTGGCATCTGAAGCGGGAAGGGGTCATTGTACAGGCCTCAGCCCTCACCCTGTGCCATCTAGTGCCATCTCCATGTTGATAGTGTCAGAAGTGAGTGGAATTAGGATACACTCACCTGCTGTCTGCTGGAAAATCTGTTGAAGCTTTGCTTGTCGCTGGGGAGAAATCTGCACACACATTTTGGTGGCCAGAGGTAAAGTATTGAGTAGGAAAAAAAAACACCATTTTCTCCTATTGTTTTATAGCTGTGCTTTCTGCTGACTTTATAGTAGTACCCTGAATTGTTTAAGAGAACCAAGGGTTTTTTTCTTGTTTGTTTGTTTTGCATACTAGGGTTTCAATCCAGGGTTTTTGCAACCCAGCTCTTTTCTTCTTTTTTGAATTAGGATCTTGCTTAGCTGCTAAATTAATTGCCCAGGCTGGGCTTAAACTCGCTATCCAACTGCCTCAGCCTCCTCAGCCTCCCAGAATGCTGGGATTACAGGCATGAGTCATGAGTCAGTAGTGCCCCATGGTTTTTCCACCTTTTTTTTTTTTTTTTTTTTTTTTTTGGTACTGAGATCGAACTTGGGTCCTTGTGCTTGCGAGGCAGGCAGCAGATCCACTGAGCTAAATCCCCAGCCCATTTTGTTTCGTTTTGTTTTGTTCTGGGGATCAAACTCAGGACCTTGTGCTGCGAGGCAGGTGGCTGCACCACTGAGCTAAATCGCCGGTCCTCTTGCTTTATTTATTTATTTACTTAGGTACTGGGGATCGAACTCAGGATTTTGCGCTTGCGAGACAGGCGCGGTGCCGCTGAGCTAGATCCGCGGCCCTCCTCTGTTTATTTAGTACTTACAGCACAGTGCCTGAAGCAGGGAGTTAAAAAACCTGGGAAGAAAGAACCAGGAGCCCTCTATGCAGGCGTGGCTGGACATAGGTTCCGTTTCGTAAGGGTGGGGAATCATTTTTGTACCCTAACAAGAGGCATCCAGTGGTAATCTAAGCAAGGAGTCTCTGTAAAACATGACATGTATTAGAATGAGTGGGCCCTGTGGGAAGGTAAGAGGATTTCAGAGTAATACTGGCCCATCAGGGCCGAGGAATACGGACGGTTCTGGCAAAGAGAGTTCCACAGACGAGACAGGCAGCCAGGGAAGAGCCAAACCAGACAGGGAATCGGGAAAACTTAGTGAAGGACAAGACAGCCACGGTCAGGGCACCAGAGACTCCACAAAGGTCTCATTGTATTATAGGGTCGTTTCTTTAGAAATGGCTCTGTTCTTCTTGCCTCGAACAAAGAATTGGACAAGCCAAGCCAATAACGGTGCCAAAAGTTTATTTGAAAAGTGAGGGGGTATATGGGTGTGGGAGAAACCAGCTTTGCAGAGCAAACTTGGGCCAAACAAAGAAAAACAGAGGGTAAACACAAACATGAAAGTACACGCCAGGTCTGAGAAACACTGGGCGGGGTTATCTTGCAAAGTCACCCACGATAGCGGCTTTCCTTGACGACCGCTTTTTTTTTTTTTTTTTTTTTTGACTCCTCCATCTGGTGGGAGCTCCTGAGAAGTCCTACATATGGGGTCCTTGTGTCACCCTGGGATCTTGTGGTTGACAAGTCCCGCTCCTTTCCCCAGCTGGTTTTGCCCTGCCCTATCTCCTGTATCTCGGCGGGGTTTTCTTGCTCAGGAATAAGATAGCACTAATTTCTCTCGAAGAATGCCTTTGTTCTGTTTGTGCTGATAATTTTAGAAAAGTTTGATGTAGCCACATTTTTGGGGAATAAAACCCTGGACAGAGAGTACCTGTGGCAATCAGCTAAGGTCTCCAGGGTTCATTGCCCGAGGGCATTTTGCTTTTGCTTTACAATAAATGCTGCTTTCCACTTTCACTCTACAAGAAATACTTTTGCTCAGTCCTTTTTTGATTCTCTGTCTTATAATTCTTTCTGGGTTGGGAGAAGAACCTATGAACTGGACAGAAACGGTGCCTATCTCATATCAGGCACTAAAGAAACAGCAGTATAATACTACTTTAACCCTTGCATAATTACTATCAGAGTACTCTCTTGATCATGGTTATCATTATCATAAAATGTCAGTCTAGCCGGGCATGGTGGAACACTCCTGTAGTCCCAGCATTTGGGAAGCTGAGGCAGGAAGATCACAGAGAGTTTAAAACCAGCCTGGGCTACATGATAAGTTCAAGGCAAGCCTGAACTACACAGTGAGATCCTGTCACAAAGCCAAAAAACCCAAAATGTTAACCTACACAAATCAATGAAAGAGGTTTAAATGAGATAACAAAAATGTCAGGAAGACTATAGAGACTCATGATAAAGAGGATTAGACAGCCTGGTACTCTATGAGACCCCTGGGGTGGGAGAGAAAAACTCCAAATTGACTAAAATTAAGTACCTTTCACCATTATGGACCAGAGACTCAAAACGGAGAAGGCATAGTTGTAGAAAGCAAAAAGTACAGTTCTCACATATTAAATGGTAGGCTAATGTGTGTACTCTATTTTCATGGTACTGGTCAGACAAGCTTTCAGGAAAGCTTCACAGGACCTGCAACATCCCTTTATCCTTTCTATACGAGTCTTTGATTCTTTTCAAGGGCTTAGAAAAAGCATAGATCAGTTCCTTACCCATCTCATTGATCAGAGTACAGGCAAATGGTCCCACCCAGCTGAAGGCATGCAGGGGAATGCAGTTCAGCATAGAGAAAGGAAAAAAAAAAACCACTATGTATTGCTACATAACAAATTACCATGAAAGTTAGTGGCTTTAAACAATATTATCCACTCAATTTCTGTGGGTCAGGGATTTGGGGGATATTGCCTCGAGGTCTACTGAGACTGCAGTCAGCTGACCAGGACTGCAGAACCTACTTCCAACGTGGTTTATTCCACAGCTAACACATCACTGTGGGTTGGCAGGCCTCAACTTCTCTCTAACTGATGCATCCTAGTGGATTGTGCGTCCTCAGCCACAGCAGCTGGCTTCCTTTAAAGTGTCTTAGGCTGTTCTGGATATGTAACAGAATACCATAGACAGGGTGACTTCTAGACAACAGTAACTGATTTCTTGTTGTTCTGGAAACTGGGAAGTCCAAGGTCAAGACTCTATTGAGGGCCCTCTTCGAAGTTAACGGATAGCTGTCTTCACACTGTATCCTCACATGGCAGAAAGAATGAGGGAACAGTCCAGAGTCTCTTTTATAAAAGCACTAATATTATTTCTCTTCACCTAGTCACCTAGCAAAGGTCCCTCCTGGCATTTGGAAGATTATAAATTTGGGGCATGGCTACAAACAATTGGTTGCAATGAACAATCTAAGAGACCATGGTATAAAGCAGAATGCCCTTTGTGACCTAGCCTCAGAAATGAGTCACTTCTGCCACACAACTGGTCCAGAGGAAGAGACTTGATTCACTGATATTACCTAAGGATGTGAATACCAGAAGTGGAGATACCGGTGGGCTGTCCTGCAGACGGGGACCACATGAAGTTTGGGGAATATCTGCCACAGGACAGTTTCAGGAAGAGAAGTCATGAACAGAAGCAGCAAGACAACTTAGTGATTGTCTACCTGACTTATTAACTGTGGCTTGTGCCTGAAGTTAGCAGACTTGACTCATACAAATGCTTCTCATTTCGTTGTGTGGCACAGATCCTTCCAAAACGCTTCCCCAGACCTTCCTCAATATAAAATATAGAGCCAAAAGAAACACTAGGGGAAAAAGAATTATTTTTATATATCATGTTAGGGTGGGAAAGGCTAATAAAACAAAATTTAAAATTGATGTATTAACTACACAAATATTTTAAACACCATAAATAAAGGAACAGATTGGGAAAAATTACCTACCACATACAAAGAGCCAATTTCCCTAATCCCCCTCAATTATTCAAAAATCACTAAAAACAAGGAAAAAAACCTAAATGGTTTTGAATTAAGTGTGTCAATACCCCACTAAAATGACAGTTTTAGTGATTAATAATGGAAGAAATCAGCTGAGTGAGGTGGCACGTGCCTGTAACCCCAGCACTCTAGGAGCCTGAGGCAGGAGGACTACAAGTGCAAGCCCAACCTGAGTAATTTAGCAAGACCTTATATAAAGGTTTAAATCTAGATGTCCCTTCAAAGCCTCATGCGCTCCTAGGTGGGGCTTTTGGGACTGACTAGATCATGGGTGTGTGATAATGGATTAGTCCACTGGTTGGTTTAGAATAGTTCTGGGTGTGGATGATGGATTTACTGAAGAGGGTAGACCTGCCCTGGGTATCTGTGGCATCAACCAATAGGCTTGGACTGAAAAAGGGTTGCAGCAGTTTATATGCCCACCAATAATGGAGAAGAATGCTCCCTCCTGCTGCCTCCATAACATCTGTTATTGGTTGATTTCTTGATGCCAGCCATTCTTTCTGGAGTGAGATGTAATCTCAGTGTTGTTTTCATTTGCATTTTTCAAATGACCAGTGATATTGAACATTTTAAAATGTATTTATTGCCCATTTGTACTTCATCAACTGAGAAATGTCTATTCATTTCAGTTGCCCACTTTTGGATTGGGTCTTTGTATTTGGGAGGGTCTAAATTTTTGAGTTGTTTATATATTCTAAATATGAATTATTTGTCTGAGGACTAGCTGACAAAATTTTTTTCCTATCCTGTAGGCTGTCTCTGCACTCTGTTGGTGATTTCCTTAGCTATGTATCTTGAGAGTGTTTTGTAACACTGGTTTAGTGGTCTTGAATTTCCTGAGGTGCTCTTTGTCATGGAAATATCTTATTTCTCCATCAATTTAAAAGGGAAGTTTCTCTTGATACACTGCACTCCAAACCCTCTTGGCTTTTAAGGTTTGTGGAGAGAAGCCTGCTGTGATTTTAATGGGTTTAACCTTTAAATGTAACTCATTAGTTTTCTCTAACAACTTTTAAAATTTTGCTCTGGTGATGGACTTCTGGTACTTTAAGTATAATGTGACATGGGGAACTTCTCTTTTGGTCATGGCTGTTTGAGGTTCTGTATGCCTCACTTAGCTATGTATTTGTTTCTTTTCCTGTATTTGGGGAGTTTTCTGCCATTATTTCTGTGAATAGGGGTTTTATGCCATTTGTGTTGTCCTCTGATTTTTGACTTATTACAACTATTTTTAGTCTTCTTTGCGTCATCTAGCAGTTGTTGAATCCAATTTTTTCCAGTTCTCTAATTGTTTTTAAGATTTATTTGAGTAGTTGGTCTTTGAAGACATCATTGTCTTCTAGTTCTGAAATTCTGTGTTCACATTGGTCAGTTTTGCTGCCAATACTTTCAATATGATTTTTTCATTTCCCGAGTTTCAGATTGAAACCTTTTCATGAACTCTATTTCTTTGGTAAACAGATCATGTTTTGTATCAGCATTTTATTAGTGTCTTTTGAAAGCACCTGTATCTTTTTGGTTATTACTTCAATTATCTGTTTGGTTATATCTTTACTAATCCCACTGAGTACCTCTTTGAGCTATTTTATAACTTCCTCTGTTATCCTTTCGATTAACTCAGGTGCGTGACTCATACTGTTCTGTCCCTCAGTACCCCTCTGAATGGTTTTGGAGGAGTTGGGAGATTTGGGAGGCATTTTATTGGCTCTTCTTCTCATGTTTCTATTGCTTTTGTTTGTTTTGTCTTTGCTGAGGTTTGTGGATGCTTACAGTCGGAAGACTTTTTTTTGTACCGGGGATCAAACTCAGGACCTTGCACTTGCTAGGTAGGCGTGGTGCCACTGAGCTAAATCCCCAGCCCATAGTCTGAAGACTTTATTTTTTAAACCAATAACAAAGTCATTTATTGTCATGATCTAGATTATATACTGTATATAACTGTAGCTGTTATTTTCTAGGCATGGCAGCAAAATAGGTTTGTTCACACCCATATCAGTACCAAAGCATGTGCAATGAATTGCACTGTAATGTTACAGTGGCTACAGTGCTACCAGGGTTGGGTGAAACATGACTATATATAAACATGCAATATAAGTCTTTATTTCCTGTACCATTGAACAGGTTCCATAAAAGGGCTAAGGATGCCAACATGTCATCCCATTGTAACCTCAGCATCTAAGTAATGTCAGGCACATGATAGGTCTTCTGAATGTATTTTTATTGGTACATTTTAGGTGTATAATACAGTTACATTCATCATTGGGATCTTGTACCTTTACATGACAGGTCTTGGTTCTTATTTTTTCCCACAAGACTTTGTTGCTAGTGTAGAGATCACTTTAGTTGCTTTTCAACAATGAACTTTGGGCATGGCTAACTGTAATCTTGTGCTACAATCCCAAGATTCAACAATATTGGTTGATTTGGGAGAGGAGTGTGCCCTGTAGGGTACACAATAACCAAGTTCTATGAAGAGGTGCTCTAGTATTCTCAGTGTCACAGATGCAATCTGAACATTGCCTTACAGATAAATAGCAACAATGATGTGTTCCTGTTAATATCAAGGGAATCAGCTTCCATATTAGCATCCAAGACAAATTCATATTAATATACTGTAAAAACCAATTATGTCTCCTGTGGCTGTCCCTCACCCAGTCACTGTGGGAGTGTAGCACTGCTACACTGGGAGCCCTGAAATAAAGGCAACCCACAGCTTCTCTGAGTCCTAGGTTCAGTTGACCTTTCTCTGGAATGGTGTCTAACTACTCTCTCCAGGGGATGACAGGTGCTTGGACTAGAGTCACTCACTGGCTATCGCAGCAGATAGCATCTACTGATCTGTTCCACTGTTATATTTCTCCGCGAAGGCCTCTGGACTTCCTGCTTTTACTGTCTAGGTAGATTTGGTCTTCCTGTTTTGCAAGCCGCAAGCCAGGAGATAGGGAGAAAGTGCAGATTGCCCCTTCCTTTTTCTGCACTGTATTCTGTCTCTTCGATTTCTTTATGGCCTCCATTTTTCTCATTAAGTCCTTCCTGGGTCCTGAGTATCCACTCTCCTCTTTCTTTTTTTCCTCAAGTGTCTGTAATTTATTTTCCAGTGTCTGTAATCTGAATCTTGGAGAGGCTGAGTTGTTGTTTACCACTCCACCATTTTTCCACAGCTGGTCCAAAACTACTTTCATCCCTTCCAAATTATCCCAAGAGCCCAGGCAAAGCATGTGAGTGGGACATAAAGTATTATTTCTAGACTCAAAACTGCCACTTTCTGGTTTGATCACATCAATACTCCCATGTTCTTAGCAATGAGACAGTTAAATTAGAAAGTCTTTTCTTGGACTAATATTTCAACTTGATTTCAAAGTTAAAGATAAATTTATAAACTCTTGTGATTTGTCATCAAAGACCAGTCACATCATTTTAACAGCTCAATGTTCAAATGATGTGTCCTTCTTGGGAAGAAAATAAAAGAAACTTTAGCTGGATTATAGCTCAAAGGTAATGTTTGCCTCGCATGTACAAAGACCTAGTTTTCATCCTACCCCCCCACCACACACACACAAAGCAAGAGATCTCCAAACTTATGAATCCATGTTCCTACATTCCAACACATGTATTTCTTTAAATAGTGCATCAATTCAGAGACTGAACCATGTAACTGTCTTTCATTATCTAAAAGGTTTTATAATTATTTTTCAAATCTCTCCATACACAGGCCAAAGTAAGTGTGCTGTTTAACATGGTGGAAATCCTTATCTTTATCCTTCCCTAGATTAACACTGGAGCCAAGCCTGGTGGTACATGCCTACAGTCTCTGCTGTACTTGGGATGCTGAGGCAGGAGGATTGTCAGTTCCAGCCCAGCTTGGGCAATTTAGCAACTTAATGAGACCCTATCTCAAAATAAAAAATAAAGGGCTTGGGATGTAGCTCAGCGCAAAGGCCCTGGGTTGTATGTCCAGTAGTGAAAAAAAGTTGTTTGGGTAAAATGTTATTAATACAAATATTTTAAAAATTATATAGCATCCCTAGATATTCTTTGCCTTCACTGTCCACGACATGTTTCTTTTTATTAGTATAATAGTATTCTTTTTGTGGTACTGGGAATTGAAGCCAGGGCTTTTCCACTGAGATACATCCCAAACCCTTTTCATTTATTTATTTATTTTTATTTTGAGACAGGTTGTCACTGTTTCTAAATTGCTCAGGGTAGGCTTGAACTTGTGATCAGCCTTCCAGAGCCACCATGTCCAGTTTATTTCAGTACTGATTCTACTTTACCTTACACTACACAACAACAAGGTAAATGTTATCAGTCATAGTTTCAATTATTTAAAAAATGTTAATTTGGTCACAAGTTTACTTTTTAAAATTCAGACTATTCTGGGCCAGTGATTTCCACTTGGAGATTTGCATTGCTCACTTACAGAAGTTTGTGGATATATAGATGTTTAGAACATTTTCTTCATCTCTAAATTTTCATGGTGATCATTATTCTCTTACTATCATAAGAATGTTCTCTCTATAGTTTAAAACTGCCCCTTGTTGGCCGGGCGTGGTGGTGCACACCTGTAATCCCAGCACTCGGGAGGCTGAGGCAGGAGGATCGCTGGGAGTTGGAGACCAGCCTGAGCTACATAGTGAGTTCCATGTCACTCTCAGTACAAAGTGAGACCCTGTTTCAAAAACAAAGAAACAAACAAACAAACAAAATACTTCCCCTTGTTAATGGGTTGCTGCTACTATTGTTGCCCAACTTTTATCAGGACAAGTGTTTTGCACTTGGATAATTCTGCTGGCACTTTTCAGTGACCGAGAGACCCATTTCATAAGTAAAGCCTTCCATTAAAAAAAATCCAACTGCTCTTCTTTTATCTCAAAAGTACACTGTTTCTATGAAAATTTAAAATGTTGCTTCCATATTTGTGCACAATTCCAGAGTACTTTATCAGTGATCTATATACTTTTGTACAGGTCCAATTCATTTCTCTGAAGTGCGCTTTTTGTTGATTTGATTATTTTTTCTTTTTGGTACCAGATATCGAACTCAGGTCCTTACACTTATGAGGCAGGAAGCGGAACCACTGAGCTAAATCCCCGGCCCTAAAGTGCGCTTTTTAAAAATGAAAGTAACTATAATCTTTTCATATCCTGGGAACTGCTGTTTACCTGTCTCAGCTTTTTAAACTTACAGTTTTCAAGACTATTTGGAGAGAGAAAACTCCTTATTTACTAAATTATACTGAATAACAGTTTGGGCTGTTAGTAAGTCCTCGGATTTTATAAAAATTTAGCCTAGTCTGACAGGTTTTTCACCATTCTGGTTGTATATCAAGAATATAAAATAACCGCACAATTCATTTAAATGTCTAGATTTTCTTACTAATATGTCCTTTTGGGGGTACTTTGTTCACATGTATTTTCATCACTAAATTGAAAAAGTCTTCAGCTTTTCATGTTGTTGGTAATATGAACCATTTTTTTTGTCAGCTTTAATTGAGTTTATTGGTACATTTTAGGGATACAGTAGTTACATTCATTGTTGGGATGTTGTACCTCGACATGACAAGTCTTGGTTCTCATTTTTTTCTCTTGTCCCTGCCCTCCCTTCACCCTCTCCTCCCCTCTCCATCTACAACCACTTTATTTCCATCTTTTCATTATCTCACTTTTTTTTTGTTTTCCCTTTTTACCCTTCCCCTGACCATCACACCTTCCCTACACCTTTAGCTCCTTTCTTCCCATTTCTCAATGTCAGTAATCTTATTAGGATCTTCTGTATTATTGCAGATTATTCACACCAGAGAAACTATTCGGTATTTATACATGTGTGCCTTATTCATTTCACTTAGGAGTATATCTTCAATATGTATCCATTTTCCTATGAATAAATCTATTTTCTCATTCTTTATGGCTGAGTAATATTCCATTTTATAGAAAAACCACATCTTCTTTATCCAGTTTCCAACGGATGGGCAAATGGGCTGTTTCCAAGTTTTAGCTATTACAAACTGCGCTGCTGTAAACATGGGTGTGCATACTTTTCTGTGATATGATTCTTTTAGTTCTCTTGGAAAGATACCCAGCAGAGGGATGGCTGGGTCAAATGGAACCTCTAGTCCAAGCTCTTTGAGGTATCTCCATATTGATTTCCATAGTGGTTGCACCAGTCTGCACTCCCACCAACAATAGAGAAGGGTTCCTTTCTCCCCACAACCCCGCCAACATTTGCTATTGTTTGATTTCTTGATAGCAGCCATTCTTTGTGGGGTGAGGTGGAATCTCAGTGTTGTTTTCATCTCCATCTCTTGAATGATCAGTGATGTGGAACATTTGTTCATATATTTACTTGCTGCTTTTACTTCTTTGTCTGAGAAATGTCTGTTCATTTCGGATGCCCATTTTAGAATCGGGTCTTTATATTTGGGGGGGCTGATTGTTTTGAGTTCTTTATATATTTTTGATAATAGTCCTTTGTCTCAGGAACAGCTGGTAAAATTTTTTCCCCACATTGTAGGTTGTCTCTTAGTTCTGCTGATGGTTTCTTTTGAAGTACAGAAGCTTTTTAATACGATGAGATCCCAGTTGTTGATTCTATCTGCTAGTTCCTGTACTACTGAGGATTTGTTCATAAAGTCTTTTCCTATGCCAATCTCTTCCAGAGTTCTGCCTAAGTTACCTTCCAGCAAGTTTAATGTTTCTGTTTTAATATTTAGATCTTTAATCCATTTGGATTTTAATTTAGTGCATGGTGAAAGATAAGGGTCTAATTTTAATCTGTGGCAGGTTGACATCCAGTTTTTCCAACACCATTTATTAAAGAGGCTATCTTCCTCCACTGAGGATGGTCAGCTCCTTTGTCAAAGATGAGGTAGCTGAGTACATCTGGGTTTGTTTTTGTGTCTTCCAGTCTGTTCCACTGATCCTCAGGTCTGTTTCTTTGCCAGTACCATGCTGTTTTTATCACAGTGGCTTTGTAGTATAGTTTCAAATTGGGAATTGTTATACCCGCTGCCATGTGTCTGTTGCTTAAGATGGCTTTTGCTATTCTAGGTCTCTTATGGTTCCAAATGAATTTTTG
>NW_022900951.1:42419702-42428168 GCF_012274545.1 Fukomys damarensis | reverse complement strand
CTGGATATCTGTTTGAATCTGGTTTATGGATTCCATTTCTTTCCTCTGTTGAGCATTCATTGTTTCCATTTCTTTCTTATGCTGAGTCTTCATGGCTTCTATTATGGTCTTGAGCTCATCTATTTTTTTGTCAGTTTCTGTTCTAGAGTCTCGAATCATGACTTCCATTTTGCTCATCATCTCTCTGGTTAACTGGGAAATTATTTCTGATTTGAATTTTTCTAGAGCCTGATTGATCTGTTTTGTTACCTCCTGTGCTATGGGTCCAGGGTGTCCCGCTGGTTCACTATCAGACTTTTCATCCTCATTTGTCCTACTGTTTGCCATTGGTGAACTGGAAATCTGTCTTTGTGTCTTGCTTAAGTATTTTCTCATTTTTATTTTTGTTGTTGGGTTGTCCTTGGTTTAATTTCTGGGTATTACTTAAATCTTCCTGATATGGTTGCATTTTAGCTTTTGCGTTTCTAATGACTCATAGACATCCTCATTTTCATAATATCAGAGAAAACAACTCATTAAATCAATCACAATCCTTTATCCTAATTGATACATTCCACAGCCCAATAGGATCAAGCACAGCTTGCAAACTGACCACTTGTGGTAGTCATTAATCTATCACCTTTAAACCATGTGAATTAAATTAATGTCAAGAAGCAGCCCAAAATATGTTTGCAGTGAATACGCTTTTCAATATAGCATCTTTACCATTTAGGATGGGGGCTTAGACTGAGTTAGGATGAGAGGAGTAGATAAGTGAAAGAACTGCAGCGGGTTTGAAGTGAAGCCAGAGGTTGTGGAATGACCTTACTATCTTTACAAAGTTATTAACTTAAGAGGGGATAGACAGAGTGAAGGAATAAGGACAAGAATATATCCCTTTAACAGTAACAGGGGCTTGCCTTCCCTTGAAGCTACGGAGCCATGAGTGAGGTAAAATGACTGGAGAAAAGAGCATAAAGAAAAAAAAACCCAAAAAATGAAAAACAAGAACAAGAACAACAACAACAAAAACAAACAAAAAAAGGAAAAAGAAAAATAATAAAAGAAGAAGTCTGAGTTAGGGCAGGAGCAGGAATAAAAAGGGAGATGAGGGATAATATGGTGGAGCAAGAGACTGAGTTGGAGAAAGAGGACAGAAGAAAGAAAGAAATTTTAGGATAGAATGAGGAAAAGAAAAAAAAAAGAATTTGAAGGGCTTCTTTCAGACTATGTCTCTACTGTCATATTATACCACCTGTACAGTCATGTGCAGACCTGAATCCCCTGATCTCGGCTAGCCAATGGCAGGTCCCCATGACTCAGACTGACCTCAGTCCACAAGGCCTAACTTGAGTTTCCCAACCCGCAGGGTTGAACTCCAATCATTTCTATTACAGGTTTCCCCTGCCCTTTCTTTAAAGATGTTCAAAATTGGGAGCTCAGAAAATTACCCTTCATGAGGACCTATGCCTCTGCAGAGTGGGTCCAAGGACTGGCCCAATCAGGAGGTTTGAGAAGGGGGGGCTACCTTCCTTACTGGATCTGGTGGCACGCAGTCTGGGAGGTCGCGCACCTGCTGAATGGACCCGGGCAGGCAGCTGGAGAGACCTCCTCTCGGGTCCTTGGGTCCTTACTGTATCTCATGAACCATTTTTATTATGTTTTTGGGGAAAGGAAGTTTCAATATAATTTGTACCTAAATCAAACAGCTCCTTCAAAATGCTCACTTTCAAATTTCAAAATTTGGAAAACCAGGGCTGGGGTGTAACTCCATAGTACAGCATGTGCTCAGCATGAAAGAGTCCCTGGGTTTCTTCTCTACTATCACAAAGAAATTTTTTTGTGAACCATATGTCTTGGACATGAAATTTCAGTTTGCTTAAATTTAAGTAGTGTCTAGAAAAGGAGAACATTCTGGGACTTGTTATTATTAAAGCTCTATTGAGAGAAATTGCTAAGACTGTATTTTTATCAGTTGAATAGATAACAACATGACTGTGTGGGAAATGTTTCTTAACGCTTGTTTATGCATTATTTTGATTCATTTTGTGACATTTGTTGCAATAAACCTTTTGAATCTAGGGATCTTGGGGGAAAAACCCAAATCATTGTCCTTAACATCACTTCATTCATCTGGAATGATAGTGCTAATGGCTAATTAAAGCTTGCTAAACTGATGGAGACACTCTATTTCCCCGGAACTAAGGTTTTACCCTTAGTCTGATTACCTTCTGATCTTCTATTGAGTCTCACCAATCGTGCCCATATGAAATAATCATTGGCCAGCCCATGAGAATTCCTTCTTCTGTCTGTTTTCTCAAATCTTTTAACCTGGCCAATTAAGATATCCTAAAACACTACAAGGGCCTTATTAATTATACCCAAACTTATCTTCAACAAGTTGAGATTGTTAGTTCTCTGCTCCATCCAAACCACTGTACTACCTGGAAATTGGAGAATTAATTCTTTAAAGGCAACATTACCAGAAAACTAATCTTGGACCCCATTAAAAGGGCCCTGCAGGGTCAGGGATGTAGCTCAGTGGTGCTGCACCTGCTTGGCAAGTGCAAGGTCCTGAGTTTGAACCCCGGTACCAGAGGAACAAAAACAAAAATAAAAGGGCCCCGCCTTGTTCTTTTTACATCACTAACACTGCTGTCAACTTCCAGGGGCTCTAAACCTGGTCTGGTGTTTCTCAGTTGAAAAGATGTGAAAAGCTGCTCTCAGAGGAAGTCTGTCCCAATGGAAGCCTTCAAACTCTGGATCCCTAAAGAGCCCTTCAAGAAATGATGCATGAGGTAGACCACTTTCCCAGGAACTTCAGACCAAGTAGCTAGATGACCATGAAGTTGTCAGCTGCCGCCCACAGTGCTGGAACACGCCCTTGCCTACTTCCTATTCTCACCAATTTTACTGCCCTTCTTTACTGTGTCCTCTTCTTCCATATCCCCTTCAGCATCAACAGTGCTAGTCACATAACCATAGGTTTCCACAATGAGAGCTGCTTTGTCTTTTCCTTCAGCCATCATTTTGCACCTTAACAATTCCACCATGCCAGCAAGGACCCCCAAATCTATGGCATTCCTTCATTTCAACCAGTTTCCCAGCCTGTCTCACACTTGTTTTTTGCTTTTTTTTTCTTTGTCATACCAGGGATTGGACCCAGAGCCTTCCATATGATAGGCAAGCTCCCTACTACTGAGCTATGACACCATCCTTTTTTATTTATTTATTTTATTATTTAGAAACAGAGTGTTGCTATGTAGTTCAGGCTTGTGAACTCACTATGTGTCTCAGACTGGTCTGCAACTCACTGTGATCCTCCTGTTTCCACCTCCTAAGTGCAGTGATTACAAGTATGCACCACCATGCCCAACTACTGTTTTGTTTTTTTTTTGAGGGGTACCAGGGATCAAACTCAAGACCTTGCACTTTCAAGGCAGGCGGTAGAACCTCTGACTAAATTCCTAGACCCCAACTCCTTTTTATTTTATTTTGATATAGGGTCTCCCTATGTTGCCCAGGCTAGTCTTGAACTTGTAATCCTCCAATCTGGATTTCAAGAGGAGTAACTGGGATTATAGGCTTATGCCACTTGCCTGCTTACACCCCTACTTTTGATTGCTGGTATATACTCTCTTTGGAAGCCTCCAATTTCCCTGAAATCTCTAGCCCTGTTTGAGATTCATGGGCATCCTTCTGATATAGCTCAGAGGCCCTTTAGATTTTTTCCTAGTTTTCCAAAGGAACCTCCTTTCAACTTCAAAACCTTTCAGAAAGGACAATCTGTGTTTAGCTATGCTGCCTTCCTTTCTCACCTTAGCTCCTTCTATTAATTCTGATTTTAAATTTCAGACATGAGATGAGCCCAAAAGTCTACAAACTCACATTACAGCTCCTGGAATAGGCAGACTCTCAGCCCCAGAGGGAGGCTGTGACCTTCCTTTCTCATCAGGGCCTTACAAAATCTTAAACAAGATGCTAAGAGACTGGGACTGAACATCGACAACCTTACTGCTGCAGCAGATCTTAGATGGCAACTTTTGTGCCTAAGCTGCTGTTGCATGGACCACTCAGAAGGGACTAGAACTCCTGCATTTTCCATGCTTCATTATAGGGAATAACCATAACCATCATACTCAACTACCACCATCTTTGCCAGAGAGCTCCAGGTGCTCCTGATAGTGGTCCTTCAGAATTGTCTGGCATTAGGACACGATCCTAGCTTCTTGGGGGACATTTATGAAATAGTTGGAAGTGACCGAGAGTGCATATTCCCCAATTCCCCCATTTCAATGTCATAACCAATAATGTTCAATTTGCAACCTGGGACGTCTGGGATTGCCAGTGTCATCCTCATTCCACTATCTGAATGGACTTTGGGCCACTGTCTAGGAATCTTCTCAACTGGCTCCTTAAATCTTGGTTTTACTCCCTTATTTGATCTTCAGTAGCTATTATTTTAATTTGACTCTTAGGCATACCTTTAGTTAAATGCCCAGTCTCTGAAATCCGCTGATTCTGTCAGGCTGGAATCATGCTCAATAGGTAGCACAGTGTTCCTCCATAAACAAGAATGTGAAGGCTAACAAATCCACGAAAACATGATGTGGAACACATTTAGCCTCATGGTGACCGAGTGACTGATTCCATCCCTGTCAATGTTCAGGATGGATTTCATGTGTCTTAAACAATAAGGGGATCAGAACAAGTGTTCACAGTTACTCATTGTATACCCTCTGCTTGGTCTCAACCACATTCAAGTCAGATTTCTTTTTTTCCCACGTGCCTCTGTACTCTGCTTGCCCCAAGCCTAAGAAAACCCACTACAAAGTGAAGCATGTTCCTGTTCTTTTTTCTCCTGGCAATCAGCTGGCTGCAGTGTGACATCTCACTGTCAGACCCACTGGACATTTTCCCTTGCTTGTCCAACTTCCTTTCCAAAGATTTTGTTAATCTCTGCTCACCTCCTTCTTACCCTATTTTAAAAAGCCCCTTTTCTCTTTGGTTATGAGATGTTTGCAAGGCATTATGGTCATAATGTTCTCCCACTGCAATCATCCTTTTCCTTCTCTTGCAATTATTCTTTTAAATAAGTTTCTCCTTACTAAGTCTTGAATTGCTTTTCTTTGACATCTCATATGTAACAAGATGTGGTAAGTGGGCAGACCTAATCTAGGGTTATGCTGGTTTCTAACACCATGGCCCTAAGGCATGCTGAGATTTGGCCAATAGTTCCAGTTTTGGGCCTTTTGTTTAATTTGTTTGGATAATCCCTTAAACATTGTTTCCTTCCTTCCTTCCTTTCTTCCTTCCTTCCTTCCTTCTTTCTCTCCCTCCTTCCTTCCTTCTTCCTACCTTTCCAGCAGCTAAGGTTCAAACACAGTGCCTGTACATGCTACATGCTACGTAAGCACTCTACCACTGGGCCCCACTCCCCATGCATTTTTAAAAATTGCTATATGCTGTGCTGAAATTATTTTGTTTCTACTGACCCTCCCAACTAATGATTCTAATATGAGTAGTACCTGGGAAACTATCTGGAAAGCTTGCATTTGACTTATATCTAGTAGTCCCCCCAAAGCCTCATGTGCTTATTGGTGGGGCTTTTAGGAGGCGACTGGATTATGGGTGTGTGATAGTGGATCCTAGTTGTATGATGTTCAATTAGTCCACTGATGGGTTTAGAGCTAGCTGGGTGTGATGTTGGGAGGTGTAGCCTAGTGTATGTACATATATATATATATATATATATATCCTTTCACCCTTGATGCTGCTCTTCATGGCTTCCTACCTTCCCTTCCATGGACTGTTTCTCCTCTGCCAGGCCCATCTGCCATGCCACCCTGCCTTGGAACCAGCTGACTATAGACTGAAATCTCTACAAACCATGGACCAAAATAAATCTTTCCTTCTTTAAGTTGTCAATACCTGGTATTGTGTCCCAGCAATGAGAAAGTAACTAAGAAAGCTTGTTTATGGCATTAGAAAGTTATAGCTGTTGTGGTGTATAAGGGCAGGTCCTTGAGACATTCTCTTGTAAGTGAAAATCTGTTAGAATATGGAGGCAAACCCAAATGCAAGGAAAGATTGTCCAGTGTTGAATTCAAGGAAGCTTCTGATAAGCCCTATGACTCCCTTACAGACTTACCAGTCTCCCTCTGCTGCATGTACTCTGTGTTTCTATGAAAGTAAGTTAGAAGAGCTAAGTAAAATTCTAGGTGGTGTTAAGAAGAGTGTGTAATGTTTTTTCCAAACAAATGTCCATATTATCCACCTCTTATTTAGCACCTAGGCCAATGTGTTGTTCACATATTTGCATGAAATTAGCCTCTGTATATTGATGTGTTTTCATCCGCAATCCTGCTAGTGGAGCAGGGTTCAGGGGCCTGGACTGGGAGGGCAAGGCACTGGAATCACCATGCAGACTCCAGGGAGGTTTCTGGACCACTTCCGCTCTATTCAGTAAATGCACAGGCTTATATAGGGTAAGGTGGGGGTGGAGCCAGGGTGGAGTCGGGATATTTGGCACATCATTATTAGCCTCATGTTAGTTTTTGGATTGTATGCTTTGGGGGCTGAGGCAAATGGATTCAGGACTTTAAAGGTTTTGAGAGGAACAGTTTATGTGTCTAAGGTCAAATCTCTTACACATCGAGGGGGTGGATTATTCCAGCCCTAATAGGCCTCGGAGTTTTCTCACAAGAGATGGGTGCGGTGCTCATGACTCAGCCAGACTTTAACCTGATCCTCAATGTTGGGTTTCTATGTCCAGGGAAGTAGAGTCATTTTGATAAGTGAAGGTTGGGTGGAGCTTGGCCAGGAGAGAGTTATTATGTACTAAAACTGGATTGATGGAAACCAGGCCAGCATGCAGTTAAATTTGCCATCTGTCGATAGTAGCAGCTAAAACTATATGCAAGTTTAGCTTGGTGGACAATTATGTGTTCCTCCTTAATTAGATTATTGTGCATTTGGTGCTTGAGTTTCCTCTTGATGGCCAATAGTAACTCCATGCAGAGAAATCCCTATGCAACAAGTGGTTAGATGAATACACGGGATCAAGTATGGTTTTTATTAATAATTGTCCTTGCAGTAACACCCAAGTGTGAATTGTGTCCTGTGGGCAGCCAGCATTGCAATTATAGAGCTCCCTTCCAGGAATTGTGATGTAACAGTCACCCTTGGTGTGGTGAAGGTGGGTTAGAGAAGAATTCCTAAGCTGGTTGTGAGCCCTGATACTTTAGCTGTGCTTTGGTCTGACACGGGGTGTTGCATTGCTTTCCTTGTATAGATTGAGGAGGCCATGGAAGAGGATTTAGGTGGATTGAAGAAGTAAAATGTAGAAAGGAGACAAGGAAATCATAAATAAAAATTATACTTCTAAGAAGACTACAACTTCCATAATTCAGCTCAAATCACCCATATCAACATTGTTTGGTTAGATTTAAGACTCTTTCCCTATCAGACCCATCACTAAAAGACCATAAATTGGTCCCATTAAGAAAGTAAGCAGCAGGCTGAGTGAATCCAGAGAATGTTTAAATCACCTATCCAGAAATAACAACAAAAGAAAAAACCAAAACAAAACAAAACAAAAAAACCCTGCCCATTTCTGTGGAATAAACTGGTGCTTTTTGAGGGAGGGGGGTGAGCGGGCACTTTTTTCACTGGTATTTCATTTTCATTTTCATTTCAGAAAAGCATAAGTGTCTCCAGTTCCAAACTATAATGCCTTGGATTTTTATGAGCACCTGTACTGCACTCTTAAATGCATCCCAAACCTCTATCAATAAACCCTTCCCATGCCTCTTTCTGATACATCCTGAAAATTCTTTTTCTGTGATGGGAGTCAGCAAACCCACTACAGAAGGGGTGGGTTAAACAATTTTTTTTTCTTTTTATTGAGTTTATTGGTACAATCTAGGTATACAATACAATTACATTCATCATTGGGATTCTGTACCTTTACATAATAGGTCTTGATTCTCATTTTTTCCCCTTGTCCCTGCCCTCCCTTCACCCCCTCCTCCTCTCCCCATTTACAAACACTTTATTACCATTTTTTCATTTTCTCATATTTTTTTCCTCTCCCTCATTACCTTTCCCCACCCTTCCCACTTTCCCTACACCTTTAGCCCTTTACTTCCTATTTCACATTATTAATTATCTCATTAGGATCCTGTGTACTATTATAGTTTTTCACACCAAAGAAACTATTCGGTATTTCAGTGAAAGAAATCTCTGTATGAACATTAAAAACAGGGAATCCTAAAATAAAACTAAAAAGGAAAGTAAAAGAGAAAAGGCAATGATGTAACATTAAAATAATCCTTAATTCTGGAGATGAACATGGTCCCTGAACATATTTAAATTGCTTCTCACTCTTATAGTCTTATCTTATTCTTTTTTCCATTATTTAGAGAATACTTTATTAGTTTCTGTAATCAAACCCACGTAGATATGACCTTACATATTTAGTACGAT
>NW_022900951.1:42385719-42417776 GCF_012274545.1 Fukomys damarensis | reverse complement strand
GTGTCTTGCTTAAGTGTTTTCTCATTTTAATTTTTGTTTTCGGACTGTCCTTGTTTTAATCTCTGGGTTATCACCCAAATCTTCCCGATATAGTTGCACCCTAGCTTCTGTGTCTCTAATGACCCACAGACATTCTCATCTTCATAACATCAGAGAAAACAGTTCATCAAATCAACGGCAATGCTTTTCCCCAATTGATACAATCAGCAACACATTCAGATCAAGCACAACTTGGACACTGACCACCTGTGGTAGTCACTAGTCTATTACCCTTAAATCATTTGAATTAAATTGAAATCAAGAAGCAGTCCAGAACATGTGTGCAGTGAACAAAATTTCAATATAGTGTATTTACCATTTAATGGCTCAGACAGAGTGAGGATGCAAGACCCCTGATCTCAGTTAGCTGATGGCTGAACCCCCTGATGCTGACTGACCTCGGGCTGCAAGGCCCAGATTGAGTTCCCCATCCTTCTGAATGGTTGAACTCCACAGCGTTCTATTACATGTTTTCCACGCCCTTTCTTTAAAGATGTTCAAAGTTGGGAACTCAGAAAAATACCCTTGATGACCACCTCTGTCTTTGCATAGTGGGTCCAAATACTGGCACAGTCAGGAGGTCTGAGAGTGTGGGGAGGAGGTGGCTTATGGGCTACCTTCCTGGTGCTTGAGCTATGGCGGCTGGGTCGGGAGCAGGCATGGTTCTCCTTCCCGTGGTGGATCGGGGCCCAGGCTTCCTCCCGGCGCTTGAGCGATGGCCGGGTTAAACTCGTTATTTCAGGTTTTTGGGAATCTCCCAGACCCAGCCTGGTGACGTTTTCTCTGGGAGAGCCAGTGGCGGGAAGTGAAAAGAGACATCAAAAGGTTGACTTGGTAAGTCCAACCAAAAGTCTTTTCATTATTTTCTTTCTTTTCTTTTTCCTTTTCCATATTTATCTCAACCCCTTGCCCTTTGAAGCATAGCTACTCTCTCTCTCTTTCTCTCTCTCTCTCTCTCCAAATTTCTGTAGCCTTATGATCTTTTTCCTTTCCAGCAGATAGAGACTCCTAATCCCCTAGAATGTGGGTGCTTCTACATAAAAACACCAAAGACAAGAAGCTTTCTCTACCAGAAATGGGAAGAGATGTCAGGAGGCACGCTCCAGACAGTATAGCAGCATCACTAGGCATTCCTGTAGATTAGCACTCATACCCCATTCCCGGGTTAGATGGGACTCTGAGAAATCTTGCTGGTCCAGGAAGACACAAAGTAAGGCTAAGGCCTCATGCAGTATCTTGAGCAAAGTTTCTCATGCAGCCAGCATGGGAAACCATAATCCTGAGACACAATGGAGAGAACTGGTCTCTGAGTCACACCAGAGAAAGGAGTCTCCAAAGCATACACACTTGTGAGTCCTAAGTACTTTAGTTTGATGAAGGTCCTCTGAACTGCTTGTTTGATTCTTTCTCCCCCCCACCTTCCTCCTTCCATCCCTTTCTCCCTCTCTCAAAAAACTGAGGGGCACAAGCTACATCTGTCTGATGCCATGGCTATCTTTTTGTTTAGGAACATGTCCTAGGCTGTGCAGATACAAGTGGTCATTCAGGCGATAATTGATATTATCCGCAAGACCTGATGAAGTCTATGGATTTAAATCAAGAAGGATCCCAGTGGTTTATTTACTTTTCTCCTCCTCTCTCCCCTAAAAAATCCCCAATCCCCTTCTTGTGCCCGCTCTCCCTCTCAGGCTTTCTTCAGAAAATTCACACAAGAGGGAGGGGAAGCACGTGGCCATGTGTTTTCTCTGATATGTGATCATAGTTGCTAAGTAACATCTCTGGACTTTCCAAACCTTCTGTGAGTTACTTGTGTGTCAGGAGCAATTCTACATAATTTTGGGGAAAAATCATTTTACAATTTAATTATGATTAGGCCTAGTTGGTTATGGCATGTCCAGACATAATTCTAATGGTCCGGAGATGCTGTGAGGCTCCAGGGCAAGATTACACCAGCTGGAGACATCCTGGGGAGGAACACAATCTTCATCTGCAGAGTTCCTCATTGTTCTAGGATTTTCACCCCTTGGCTGCCGTCTGAGCCACCTATTACATTTGTAACTCCCGACTTACCGAATAAAGCTGAGGCAAGCTGCGGTGCGGCGGGGTGTGTGTGTGTTCCTCTTTGCTGCCCACAGCAGCACTGATCAGGCCCAAAGCTCAGCTTCTTCCCCAAAGTCTCATTTTTATATATTTTCTGTCTAATAAATGAATTCGCCTTGTGCTGTCAGGGCTCCCAGGAGACTAGGACTTGCTGCACAGGTTCTAGTAACATCCCCTTTTCCTGTTCCCTACACTTGTGTGTGATACAGGTCCCTACATTTAAGGACCATTGGGGTAGATTTTGTGTACCATAATGTATGTACAACTCTTGTGTACAACTCCTTTTCCTGCTTTGCTGATCTGTTAATAAAGGTTGGAACAGCTATGTGCCAGGAATAAGGACATGAGAAGGAACACTTGGAATGACAACAGAAAACAGGGCAGAACTGCCAGTTGCAGGTAGTTCTGACTCTGAGGTAACAAGGTGCAGCTGCCCTCCCACCCTGGGCAATTGTCCCTCTGAAAAATGTGGCAGGCAGCACACACAGTATGCCTAGTTTGGACAGGTTACTCACATGGCCTGACTCGCTTTGAAGCAGGTAGGTCACACAACCTGACATTGGGGACCTAAATCATCTTTTTATTTCCTTTATCTCTTTCTAAAAGTACAGGAGGGAAATCTTTTTTTTTTCATTTTATTAGCACATTTTAGGTATACAATATAATGCCATTCATCATTGGGAACTTGCACCTTTATGTAATCTATCTTAATTCTTATTTTTCCCCCATTTCCCTGCCCTCCCTTCAACCCCTCCACCTCTCCCTATTTACAAAAATTTTGTTTCCATTTTTCTTTTTCCCATATTAATTCCATTCCTTTCTTTCCTTTCCCCTACCCCTCCCACTTTCCCTTAACCTTTGCCCATTTTCTTCCTACTTCACATTATCTATTATACCATTTAGTCCTTATTTACACTTTCAGTTTCTCACACCAGAGAAACTATTTGGTATTTACACATGCGTGTCCTATTTATTTCACTTAAGAGTATGGTCTCAATGTGCATCCATTTAGCTATAAGTGTCTCTAATTTCTCATTCTTTATGGCTGAATAGTACTCTATTTCATAGAAAAATCACATTTTCTTTATCCAGTCTCCCGTTGATGGACAATTGTGCTGTTTCCAAGTTTTAGCTATTACAAACTGTGCAGCTATAAAGATGGGTGCACATACATCACTGTGGTATGACTCTTAATTCTTTTGTGACGATACCCAGCAGGGGAATAGCTGGGTCAAATGGAACCTCCACTCCTAGTTCTTTGGGGTAACTCCATCCTGGTTTCAACAGTGGTTGCACCAGTCTGCACTCCCACCAGCAGTGGAGCAGGGTTCTTCTTTCCACACAGCACAACCAGTATTTGTTATTGGTTGAATTCATGATAGCAGCCATTCTTTCTGGAGTGAAGTGGAATCTCAGTGTTGTTTTCATTTGCATCTTTTCAATGACCAGTGACGTGGAACATTTTTTTATATGTTTATTTACTATTTCTTCTTCTTTGTCTGAGAAATGTTTGTTCATTTCAGATGCCCATATTTAGATTGGGTTTTTAAATTTGGGAGGACTGATTTTTGTAAGTTCTTATATATTCTAGATAGTAGGTCTTTGTCTGAGGAACTGTTGGTGAAAAATTTTCCCACATTGTGGGTTGTCTCTTCACACCATCGGTGGTTTCTCTTGCTGTGCAGAAGCTTTTTAATAAGAGGAGATCCAAGGGCCAGGGATTTAGCTCAGTGGTGCCACCACCTGCCTCACAAGAGCAAAGTCCCATGATTAATCCCTGGTACCAAAACCAAAAACCAAACCAAACTCTTAAACAAGAGGAAATCCCACTTGTTGATTGTTTGTGCTAGTTCATGTGCAACTGAGATTTTGTTTATAAAATCTTTTCTTATGCCAGTGTCTTCAAGAGTTCCACCTAACCTGTCTTCCACCCTGTTTAGTGTTTCTGTTTTAATATTTAGATCTTTAATCCTTTTTGATTTTAGTTTAGTGCATGATGAGAGATATAGGTCTAGTTTTAATCCTTGGCAAGTTGAAATCCAGTTTTTCCCACACCACTTATTAAAGAGGCTATCTTTCCTCCAGTGAGGGTGTTTGGCTCCTTTGTTGAAGATGAGATGGCAGAGTGTGTCTGGAGTTGTTTCTGAATCTTCTAATCTTTCCATTGGTCCTCAGGTCTGTTTCTTTGCCAGTACCATGCTGTTTTTATTGCAGTGAGTTTGTAGTATAGTTTCAAGTTGGGGATTGTGATATCCTCTACCTTGTCTTTGTTGCCTAGAATTTCTTTTGCTATTCTAGGTCTCTTCTTGTTCCAAATGAAGTTTTGAATTATTTTCTCAAGGACCATGAAGTATGCTGCTGGAATTTCAATTGGGATTGCATTAAAGGTATATAGCAGTTTTGGAAGTATGGCCATTTTCACTGTGTTGGTTCTTCCTGCACAGGTGCAAAGGAAGTCTTTCTATTTTCTGATATCATCTTCAATCTCTTTTTTCAGAGTGCCATAGTCTCGGAGTAGAGGTCTTTGATTTCTTTCATTAGGTTGATTCCTAGGTATTTCAATTTTTTGGATGCTATTATGAAAGGAGTTGTTTTCCCCTTTTCTCTCTCAGTGAGTCTGTTGTTTGTGTACATGAAAGCTATTGATTTTGGGGTATTGACATTGTATCCAGCTACATTACTGAATTTGGGTATTAAATCTAGAAGACTTTTGGTGGAGTTCTTGGGGTCTTCTATATAGAGTATCATTTTGTCTGCATATAATGACAATCTGACTTCTTTATCTCCTATCTTTATTCCTTTTCTTTCTTTCTTTTCTTTAATTGCTTCTTCTAGAAGCTTGAGGTTCAGCATCAGGTTGTTTGAGCTCACTCTGTTTTCTTAATATAGTCATTGCTATGAATTTCCCTTGTAAGACTGCTTTCCATGTGTCCCATTTATTGACATTGTCATTTAATTGTAGAAACTGGCTAATTTTTTTCTTTACTTTCCTGTGTGACCCATTGGCTCTTCAGAAATGTGCTGTTCAATTTCCATGTGTTTACAAAATTCTTGCCATTTCGTTTGCTATTGATCTCCAATTTCATCACATTATGGTCGATAATATACAGGGGTTAACTTCAGTTCTTTTGCACTTACTTAAACATGGCCTTTGAGCGAGTATGTGGTCTATTTTGGAGACTGATCCATGTGCATCTGAAAAGAATGTGTATTCTGATTTTATGGGGTGGAACACTCTGTAAACATCTGATAAGTTAATCTTTTCAAGAGTTTGATTAAATTCTAGTGTTTAGGCATTTATTTTTTGTCTAGTTGATCTGTCTATTTGTGACAGTGGGGTGTTGAAGTCCCCAGATACTATTGTATTAGTGCTTATTTGATTTTCAATGTCCATTAGTATTTCTTTTATATAGTTGTGTGCACTGGTGTTTGGTGCATATATATTTAAGATTGTCATCTCTTGCATTGTTCCCTTTGCAAGGATGTAGTGTCCTTCTTTGTCTCTCTTAATAGTGTTGGTTTGTAATCCACTTGATCTGCAAAGAGGATAGCTACTCCTGCTTTTTTTTTGGTTCCTGTTACACAGAGTATTGTTTCTACCCTTTAAGTTTCAGTCTGAATTTCTTTTTTAATTGTGTGCCTTGTATGAAGCATATTGTTGGATTTTGCTTGTTGAGCCATTCTGCCACTCTATTTCTTTTGATTGGTGAATTGAAATCCTTAACAGATGGTTATAACTGACATGTATTGGCTTGTCCTTGTCATGACTTTTTCTTTTTGTTGGATTCTCCCCCTTTACATTTAATTTCTTGTCATGCCTGATGGATTCATTCTGCTCGGCTTCCTGGCATTTTGATCCTCATTGTCTTTTCCTAGGATATTGTTTAAAACTTTTAGGTGTGCTGGGCTGGTATTCATGAAGTTCCTAAGGTGCTCTATGTCATGAAAGTATCTTATTTTTCCATCAATTTTGAAAGACAGTTTTGCAGAGTACATCAATCTGGGTTGGAGGTTGTTTTCCTTTAGGGCTTGAAATATGTCTCTCCAAGCTCTTCTTGCCTTGAGGGTTTGTGTTGAGAAGTCTGCTGTGATTCTGATGGGCTTTTCTTATATGTGATTTGTTTCTTTTCTCTAACTGCTTGTAGAATTTTTTTCTTCTGTTGGGTTTCTGGAATCTTACACATGCCTATGTGTAGACTTTTTTAAAATCATGGCTAATCAGCGTACTATATACCTCACTTGTCTGTATGTCATGTTCTCTTCCCTTACTTGGGAAGTTTTCTGCCATTACTTCTGTGAACACTTTTTAAAAAAAATTTCATCTGCACTCACTCCTGTTTCTTCATTGACTCTGATAAGTCTGATGTTATTCTTCTTTGCATCATCTAGCAGCTGCTGGATTGTTTTCTTGTGGTCCCTTACTATTTTTAAGAAATTTTTCTTTTCCTGGTCACTAATTGCAATCCTATCTTCTATATCTGAAATTCTGTCCTCACATTGCCTCATTCTGCTGTGTAAACTTTCAGTGGAGTTTTTAATCCCTTGGAAATTTGTTTGCATCTGGTTTATGGATTCCATTTGTTTCCTATCTTGGGATTCCATCATGTTCCCCAGCTCCTCTATTTCTTTATCTGTGTCTGGTCTAGATTCATTAATCATGTCTTGCACTATGGACACAATCTCTGTTGTTATCTGAGAAATTATTTCTGATCTCATTTTTTCCAGATCCTCTTTTGTTGCCAGTTCAGGGAGTCCAGGTGGTTGACCATCAGATTGTTCCATCTCATTGCCCTTTGGGGTTGCCTTAGGTGATCTGGAAGTCTGGTTTGAGATTTACTTATGTGTCTTCTCATTTCAGCAGGTGCAGCCTGTTGTGCCTTTGTTGAGGCAACTTTTTGCTTACCCAGTCGTCTTTAGTTCTCAACAAGCCACTGAGTAGCCTTTTCTCTGCTGCTCACCAGTGTACCAATTCTTGGGTTCAAAATGTTTGCCTTCTGGATCCCTGAGCTGACCTTTTGTCTGGGCTGGCTTCTGGCTGGGGCTGTGCACAGTTGTGATGGCATCTAGATGTGTCTCTGGCTAAGGCCCCTATGTAGCTCTTGTATGGGAGGGCCTTTGGCTGGGGCCTGTGCACTCCAGACCCTGGTGTCTGAGCAGCCTTCTGGATAGGGTTTCCACACACTTACTGATGGCATTGGGGTGAGTCTATGGATGTTGCTTGTGCACCTGTGCAGCTCTTTTCCAGGCAGGCCCAACTGTTGCTCTCTGGAATCTGTGCTCACTTAGGGATGGTATGGTGCAGGCCTCTGGCTGTTGCTTGTACACCTGTGCAGCTCTTTTCTGGATAGCCCTTTGGCCTGGGCCTGTGTGCCCAGCAGGGCCCTGACTGGATCTGCCTGCAGCCATGCCACTGAAGTCCACACTGCTGCTAGCTGGCATCTGTGTACACTTACTGATGGTCACAAGTGAAATCTTGACATACAGCACATCTTGCTAGGGTATGCATAACTCTGCATCTATCCCTGAAACACCACCTTGAGCTTGTATTTTGCAAAATTGTGATGATTTTAAAATGGAGGGTTTTTTTAAAAAATGATTTTTCTTTTTAATATGGGGTCAATATAAGTTAAAAAGCAGGGAGACATGGCCTCTGAATGGAACCCCAAGTTTTAGCATGACATTCCAGCTTGATTGTCCCATATGCCCTGGTTTTGATGACATTATATCAAGACCCACAATTACATGGATCTTGTACAATCTGTTATGCCCATGTGGCAATACAACCAGTCAAAATGGAACCAGACCCTGTAGAAGTTGGACTCCTGAGTACCACAGGTAGTGCACCCTGGATGTTCATGGCATCAGCATCAGAGTCTCCAGAGGCTCCTGAGGAGAGAGCTCAGAATCAAGCTCATGTATTTATCCTACTCCATCCTTTCATGGGGCTACTTCTTCACCTCCTTCTCAACCTATTTACTTCCCATTACCAAATGAATCCAGCCCTGCTGATATAACAAGAAGTAGCACTTCTTGTCATCCCAATGCTTCAAAAGTTAGTGTGTGTCCACTTTGAGAAGTCTTGGAGTAGGGACAGGTCTTTATAAGAGTACATGTCTCCTTCTGTATGAGTGATCGGTTCCAAGGTAAATAAAAATTTGAACAGTTCTGCAAGAACCCAGATGAATTTCAGACTGACTTTAACTCAGAGATGGAGAAACTTTTAAAGATACAAACAGCCCACTGTGGCAGGGGTTGCCATAGGTTTGCCACCACTGCTTATGATATGACTTGGACGGATTTTCATGAGCTGTTTTCTTTTTGGTATGCCCCTGAAGGAAAAGCACAGGCAGCATCACAGGCTATGGCTGATGAAGTGTACACCTGAAATAATGACAAAGGTGTGGGTACAGTTGCAGCAATACCAGATTGGAGATGAGGGCTGTGAGAACCATGATGAAATGATTACTCATTTGATTGATGGGATGAGAAAAATGTATGAGAAAGCCAGTCAATCATGAAAAGACTAGGGAAATCACTCAAGACAAGGAAGAAAATCCTGGGCACTCAATTGATGCTCCATAAATGTACTAATATTGAGCCCAACTCACAAGCAGGACAAATTTTATTGAGAACACATTTTATTAGCCAGTCTGTCCTAGAAATTTGTAGAAAGTTTCAGGACGAAGCTATGTGTCCTCAGATGCCTATTAATGAACTTTTAAACTTGGCCTTTGTTGTTAAGAACAAGGACGAAGTAGCAGCATATGTCAAGGCCCAGGGGAAATGACCAATTGATTGCTTTGACATTAGAAAACAAACCCTGTCTTTTCAGAGAGATCGCAAGACTCCATGTACAAAGAGGGAGAGTAAGAGATCAGATGGCTCTCCTGCCCTGGAGAGCCTGAACACTGGTGAAAAGATTGCAGTAAGTGAAGCTTTTCACCTGGGATGTACTCCCTCTATAAAGAGGTAAAATGCTTCTCACCTGCTTCCAGTTTGGCTTCCCTGGAAGACAGAAGGTGCCCAAGTTTCCACAAAATCCCTCTCAAAAAAGTGGACATCACTCTGCAGGAGCCTCAGGTAGCTTTTGATGTGGCAAGTAAAAGTATTTTTTTTCTTGGATTCCTGGGCATCAATATTTGCCTTGCTCAAATTCCCTGGACCCCTTTCTAATAAGACCTGTGCTGTAACTGGTGATGATGGTATCCCTAAGGCCAAAGCTTTACAATGTCTTTAAATTGCAGATTTGGGGAATTTATTTTCACTCAAGCTTTCCTAGTTTTCCCAGAATGTCCTACCTCATTGTCAGAAAGAGATTATTTTGTCTGTTTAGGAGCAACTCAGCCAAATCGAACCCCTTTGTTGAGAACAGAAAAAACATACTGGGCAGAGGATTTAGCTCAGCGGTTCCACCTCCTGCCTCACAGGCACAAGGTCCCAAGTTCAATCCCAGGTACCAAAACAAAACACTAAAAAACAAGCAAACAAAAAAACATACTTATGATAAATGGGACAATGCCATATGAAACATGGGATGGATTCCTACCCAGAGCTACAATCACACTATTATATTAAGATATGATTACTTGTTTGCTACTGACTAGAAGGCAAGAGCTGGAATAAGATAGCCAGCCCCAGATGATGACCAGTAGCTCTTTGGCACAAACTTATAGGGTAGGCTGCCTGCAGGGTGGATAGGAAGATGTACATTAGGTATCTATGGGTCCATGGGATCTGGGTAGACACCATAGATTGACTAGCCAATCTCACAGTCTTGGGACATTGATGGACTAGATCAGATTTTCACTGGTATAATCATTTGGGCTCTATCTTTATTACCCAAATAGGATTTGAGAATGTAACAGGACACATTGAATCTATTTATTTGTTGGGTTTATTGGAACATTTTAGGTATACATTATGATCACATTCATCATTGGGAATTTGTACCTGTACATGATATATCTTGGTTCTTCTTCTTCTTTTTTTTTTTGCCATTTCCCTGCCCTCCCTTCAACACCTCCACTTCTATCTATTTACATAAGCTTTATTTCTGTTTTTCCTTCTTTTATTGTCGCGAGCCGTGAAGTCAGGATCCTGCCAGCAGGTCCTAAACCTGAAAGGACAAGGACAGAGACGGGAGGCACTTTTCTTCTCAAGTTACTTGCTTGCTTTATTACAGAACCTTTTCCTTTTATACTCTCCAGCTGTACGGGAGCGAAAGTAACGCCCACACATTCCAGAAGGAAGCAATAACAATTATTATGAGTTACATCTGCTAGGCAATAGATCAGACCACCAGCTGAACTAGCCCGTTGCTATGGGTGACGGCACGTCCACACTGCTCGGGTGAATCACAAGTCAATATGGCTGTGCTCTCCATATTTTATAATTCTTTTCTTTTGCTTCTTTTCTCCTCTGCCCATTTCCCCTTTCCTTTTGAACATTTTGCTTCTACTTCACATCTATTATGCATTTTGGTCTTCATTTACACTTTCAGTTCCTCACACCAGATAAACAATATGGTATTTACACATATGCGTCCTATTTATTTTACTTAAGAGTATGGCCTCAAGGTATATCCTTTTTAGCTATAAATATCTCTAGTTTATCTTTCTTCTCGTTTTTTTTTTTTTGTACCTGGCATTGAACTCAGGACCTTGTGCTTGTGAGGCAGGTGGCAGCACCACGAGCTACATCCCCAGCCCTAGTTTATCTTTCTTTATGGTTGAGTAGTGCTCCATTTCATAAAAACAAAACAAAACCACACCTTCTTTATCCAATGACTAGTTGATGGGCATTTTGGCTGTTTCTAAGGTTTAGCTGTTATAAACTGTGTTGCTATAAACACGGGTACGCATATATCATTGTGGTATGATGCCTTGTCAACATTTGTTATTGGTTGATTTATTGATAGCAGCTGTTCTTTCTGGAGTGAGATGGTATCTCAATGTTGTTTTCAGATGCATCTCTCAAATGAGCAGTGATGTTGAACATTTTTTTCATGTTTACTTGCTGCTTCTACTTCATCTGAGAAATGTCTGTTCGTTTTAGATGTCCATTTTTGGATTGGGTCTTTAAATTTGAGGGTCTGATTTTTTAAAGTTCTTTATTATTCTAGGTAGTAGTCCTTTGTCTGAGGAACAGCTGGTAAAATTTTTTTTCCTGCATTGTAGATTATCTCTTCACTCTGTTGGTGGTTTCTCTTGCTGTGCAGAAGCTTTTTAATAAGATGAGATCCTAATTGCTGATTCTTTGTGCTAGTTCCTGTGCACCTGAGGTTTTGTTCATAAAGTCTTTTCCTACACCAGTGTCTTCAAGAGTTCTACCTAACCTGTCTTTCATCAAGTTGTGTTTCTGTTTTAATATTTAGATCTTTGATTCATTTCAATTTTAGCTTAGTGCATGATGAAAGAAATTAATATAGTTTTAATCTTTGGCAAGTTGAAACCCAGTTTTTCCAGCACCATTTATTAAAGAGGCTTTCTTTCCTCTAGTGAGGGTGTTTGGCTCCTTTGTCAAAGATGAGGTGGCTGAGTATGCCTGGAGTTGTTTCTAGATCTTCTGTTTCATTGATCCTTGAATCTATTTCTTTGCTAGTACCCTGCTGTTTTTATCACAGTAGCCTTGTAGTATATTTTCAAGTTGGGGATTGTGATAACCTCTACCTTATCTGTTGCCTAGAATTGTGTTTGCTATTCTAGGTCTCTTCTGGCTCTAAATGAATTATTGGATTTTTTTCTCTAGTTCTGTGAAATATACTGTTGGAATTTCAATTGGGATTGCACTGCATCTGTAGCAGTTTTGGAAATATGGCCATTTTCAATATGTTGGTTCTTCATACCCAAGAACAAGGGATATTGTTCCATTTTCTCATATCCACTTCTATCTCTTTTTTCAGAGTGTTGTAGTTTTCAAAGTGGAGGTCTTTATCTCCTTTGTTATATTGATTCCTAGATATTTCATTTTTTTGGATGCTACTGTGAAATTGTTTCCCCGATTTCTCTCTCAATGACTCTGTTATTCGTGTACAAGAAGGATATTGATTTTTGAGTGTTGACCTTGTGTCCAGTTACTCTACTGAATGTGGTTATTAAGTTTAAAAGTCTTTTGGTTGAGTTTTGTGGGTCTTCTATATAGAGTATCATGTCATCTACAAACAATGACAGTTTAACTCCTTTCTTTCCTATCTTTACTTCTTTTATTTCTCTCTTTTGTCTAATTGCTGTGGCTGTTGTTTCCTGGGATAGTATACTACTCCTTCCTCTGCTCTCCTGATGACCAAATAAATGAAGCCATTAGAGATAGATTCCTCCTGGTCCTCCATTGCACACTGAATATTGTTTCTGTCCCTTTGTTTTATTCCCCATCATTCTCCCTATTGGTAATCTTGGATCTAAAGAGATCCTGATAATCTATATTTACAGATGGTGCAATGTCAGACTCTGCCATGAGCATCAGTGATTGGCTAATGTACTGATTTACTGGAACAACCTGTTAGAAAAAAGTTCTTATTTATCTGACTATGACACTGTGCATTGGAATTCTTTTATGTTGTATGATCCATTATTGTTGTGGGCTAATGTATAGTATGACCCTGCCCTCTCTTTTAGACAGTTGAAAAGTGATAGTTTTACAAACAGCAAAAACCTGATATTCCCATGTCTTCTTTTTAAAATTAATTTTATTTGTACAATTTAAATATACATAACCATCACACCATCAAAGGGATTTTGTACCTGTATATGATATAGCTTGATTCCTCTTTTTCACCCATTTCCCCTTCCCTTCTTTCCACCTCCCCTTCCCCCATGTATAAAAGCTTTGTTTCCATTTTTCCTTCTTTTATAGATTTTTTTCTCTTCCTCCCCCTTTCTCAGTTTCCCTTTTCTTTTGAACAGTTTCTTCCTATTTCATATTATCTGTTATACATTTTGGTCCTTATTTACCCTTTCAGTTTCCCACACTAGCAAAACAATGCGATATTTATACTTATGCATCTGATTTATTTCACTTAAGAGTGTGGTCTCAAGTTGCATTCATTTAGCTACAAGTTTATCTTTCTTTGTGGCTGAGTAGTACTGTATTGTATAAAAAAAAATCCCACATCTTTTTCATCCATTCGTCATGGATGGGCATTTGGGTTATTTCCAAGATTTAGCCATTACAAATTGTGCCACAGTAAACATGAGTGTGTATATAACATTGTGATATGATGCTTTTAATTCTTTTGGGAAGATATCCAGCAAGGGAATAGCTGGGTCCAATGGGATCTCTAATCCTAATTTTTTGAGGAATCTCCACATTGATTTCCACAATAGTTGCACCAGTCTGCACTCCCATCAGCAGTGGAAAAGTGTTCCTTTTCCCCACAGCCTGACCAGCATTTGCTGTTAGTTGATTTCTTGATAATAGCCATTCTTTGTGGAATGAGAGGGAATGTCAGTGTTGTTTTGATTTACGTCCCTTAGATGACCAGTGGTGTTGAACATTTTTTTATATTTTTGTTTACTTCTTCATCTGAGACGTGCCTATTCATTTCAGATGCCCATTTTTTGGATTGGGTCTTTAAATTTTGGGGGGGCATGAGTTTTTGAGTTCTTTATTCTAGATATTAGTCTTTTATCTGAGGGGCACTGGCTAAAATTTTTTCCCAGTCTGTGGGTTGTCTCTTCGCTCTGTTGGTGATTTCTTTTGAGGTGCAAAAACTTTTTAATAAGATGAGATCCCAGTTTTTGATTCTTTGAACTATTCCTGTGCAGTTTGGGTTTTGTTCATGAAGTCTTTGCCTACCCTTATGTCCTCAAGTATTCTACCTATTCTCTCTTCCAGCAGATTCAGTGTTTCTGTTTTAATATTTGGATCTCTGATCCATTTTGATCTTAATTTAGTGCATGGTGAGAGACATGGGTTTAGATTTAGTCTTTGGTATGTAGGAAGCCAGTTTTCCAGCACCAATTATTAAAGAGGCTGTCTTTCTTCCCTTTGTCCAAGATAAGGTGGCTCAGTGTGTTTGGTGTTGTTTCTGCCTCTTCTAGGCTGTTCTGTTGATCCTTAGGTCTGTTTCTTTGTCAGTACTATGCTGTTTTTATCACAGTGGCTCTGTAGTACAATTTCAAGTTAGGGATTGTGATGTCCTGTGACTTCTTTAGGCAGCCAGGATGAGACTTTCAGTTCCCGGCTAAGCAGGATCAAAGCCCCTCCTCAGCATGAAGCAACTACAGAAATAGAGACCACCAGGGCTTCTGCACCCACTTAAGAATAAGGGATCCAAGTCTTATGCGGAGGCTGGGTGTGATGGTAGACGCCTATAATCCCAGCACTCGGGAGGCTGAGGTAGGAGGATTGCCATCAGTTCAAGGCCAGCCTGAACTGCATAGCAAGATCCTGTCTCAAAAACCCAAAAGAAAGAAAGAAAGTCTTAGGAATGGAAATAAAGTAGGAGAGAAGAAATGAAAGATAGAAAGGAAATAAGGAAATTATAACTAACATTTGTACTTCTAAGAAGACTGCAACTTCCAGGACTCTGTCAAAGTCACCTAAGACAGCCTCATGTTAACATTCCTTTGGATAGACTTAGACCTCATCCCTACCAGATCCATCACTAAAAGACCATAAATAGGCTCAATTAAGAAAGTAAGCAGCAAGCTGAGTGAATCCAGAGGATGTTTAAATCACCTATCCAAGCTGGGCGTGGTGGCTCATGCCTGTAATCCCAGCACTCAGGAGGCTGAGGCAGGAGGATTGCTGTGAGTTCGAGACCAGCCTGGGCTACAAAGTGAGTTCCAGGTCAGTCTCAACTACATAGTGAGACCCTGTCTCAAAACACAAACAAACCAATAAATCACCTATCCAAAAACAACAACAACAAAGAAAAAACCTGCCCATGTTTGTGGAACAGGCTAGTACCGTTTTGAGGAAGGGAGGTGAGTGGGTACTTTTTTCACTGGCTTTTCATTCCCTCAAGAAAAACAAATTTCTCCAGTTCCGAACTGTAATGCCTCTCATTTCTTTGAGCACCTGCACTCCGCTGTTGAGTGCATCCTAAACCTCCATCTAATAAACCCTTCCCACACTTCTTTCAGATATGTCCTGAAAATTCTTTCTCTGTGACAAGAGTCAGCAAACCTGCTACAGAAAGAGTGGGTTAAGCTCCTTATTTCAGGTATTTGGGGACATCTCAGACACAGACCAGTGACAGAATCAGAGAAGAAGCTCCTGGCTTTGTCTTTTGAAGGAATGGAAATGGTTTGCATTCTGAGTTCTAGATTTAGCCCCCAAATCGAACAGACCAAGATGGGTCATGGACTTTACTAGGGCAATTGGTGTTCAGCTCACAACATGGTATCAATCACAGTCCTGATGGCCTGGAAAATGGCACCCTGTCAGATCTGGGGAGGAGGATATCATCCACAGGATGCCAAAGCCCAGATCCTGGTGGGCACAGGACAACCCTGCAGCCTATGGGCAGACCGTACAAGCAATCACCGGGAGGTAGAGGTGCTTGTCCCGGAGGTGAACAGGAAAGGTGACCAGTGAAGGCAATTATGGTGGCTCTCCTGTGACATTCCTCCTGAGTAGAACATGTTAGCCACCACCTATCTACCTATTACAGAAGTGACACACAGAGAGGCAGCATATGAGTAAGTAATTTACTCATCAATAAGGGTCGATCGCACATAAGCCGTGCCCGGATGGATGACCCACTGGGTTACAACTCCTTTTGTAGGGTTTCACAGCCTTGACTTCATTTGGGTAATTACATTTCATTCTCACAGTTCAAATCGCAGTCACAGAATAGTTAATCTTTTCAACCCAGATGTAACAGTTCTTTGCAGTTGGGGAGTTTACCTTTAAGATTTGCCTAGTTATCTGTTCTAGTCCATAGGAAGGGGGTGTTCAGGGTCAGGGGAGCAAATGTTAGCAATGGGTTCTTTCATCTAGACACTGTTACAATCATGTGGCTCCATTCTCTTCGGAGCTCAAGACCTTGACGTGCCGTTATCTCAGGGTCAGACCAAATGCCTCATTCAGCAATTCGTGCCTTCGGTGCCTATTAGCTCTGAGCTAAACAAAACAAACGGCTATTAGAGACAGCAGAAGCCATTTTACATTGTAACACTTTATAGGTTTTTGCTGTTTATAAAAGTTTTCCCTATCATACCCAGGTTATCTTGTATGTGATAGGGGTGACAAGGTTGTGTAGAGGTGCTGTACTAAGGACATGACCTGTGTGTTGCTTCCTATCATCAATTTTGACCTTATGGCGTGTGAGATCAGAGAATTGCAAGGGGATGTGCTAGGAATTTGGGGCCTTTCTTTAACTCCCTGGGCAACAACAGACCCTGCCTTAGGTATTGCTTGTGTACTTACCACCCTCGCCAGAGAAGGTGACCAGCTCCTACTGGCAGCACCACCAACAGCAGATTCCTTAGGCTTGTACCATGATGTGACCTGTTGACTGAGAGGGAAAATTGATGGTTTTGGGGATAACAACTGGGACAGAGATATCTCTATCAACACTGGGGCAATTTTATAGTTAGGTCAATAATTACCCAAGAAATCACTCAGCTCCCCCCGCCGACTGGCCATGGCATCGTGTCCAGAGCCCACTCTGCCATCCCCACTGATGGAGACATCAATGGTGTCAGCTAGGCTTTTCTCTTGACAGTGTGCCCAGGAGGTGTGCGGCCTTCTGTAAAGCTGGCAGCTCTCCGTGCCAGGGAAGCCCTGCCAACAAGGTAGCTGTGGACTGCAGTGAAAAGCTGCACGGGAAGGGGGTCATTCCCACTTTTCCAGGCTGAGTAGGAATGCCACTGTCCCTTCCCATGCTATGCCAGCCAAATGTGTAACTGTTGCCACTGTCAGGCAGAGCTGATCTACATTGTCAGACACATGCTGCCTAGCCAGGATGCCCTTTTTTCATTAGAGTCCTTAAGGAGACCCCAGGCCTCAGGGCAAGAGAGAAGATAGATCTCCTTCCTCCAAGTGAGAACTTATCTATTCTTTGTGACCCTCCTCTTTTGTCTTTTCTGCCTTTTGATTTTGCAGGTGGTTACTGGCAAGGAGCAGGTAGATTGTCCTTGCCACTCTCATGATGGTACTGTGCAGCCTGTTCCCGTAGAGTGCTCCTGTCCCCTTTTCCAGAGTCCTTCCCTCCAGTGCTTTCTGGGCGATGCTGGGTTCCCACCTTCTCTTTGGCTGGCCTCCTAGTGAGAAGCGGTGGTGAGCTAGGCCCTGCATGGCTCTTGTGGTTTGGAATCAATAGGACAGACACCTCCTTAAGAGTCCTGGGAGGGGTGGGGATGTAAACATTGTGGGGTTTTAATTTCCCTTTTTTCTTGTTTTTGTTTTGCTGTGCTGAGAATGGAATCATGGCCTCAAACATGTTAGTGCTCTGCTTAAGTGCCTTGTTTTTAATTTAGTCTTTAAAAAAAATACTTTAGCCATCTCAGCCCAAATCTGAGGCTTTTATAGGAAACTGTAAGGAACTAAAAAGATGCCATCTGACATAGCAGGGCCAAGTTAGACAATAACAGAATCATGCTAGCTGTTCACAAAGGCGTTTCCCCTCACTGACCTTTAAGGTCCAGTCTCAGGCCTTTGCCTTATCGTCCCATCTTGTTTATCTGCCATACTTACCTCAGCATCCTCCAAGTCAGAGGCCCAGGCATGGAGCTCCTCCCACACTTGGGTCAGGGTAGCCCACCCTTAGTCCAGAGGTATCCACAGCTCCCTACTTTGTGTTCAAACCCACAGGCCTTACAGTGTCTAGCACCTGCCTAGTGTGGACACAGGTGGACAGCTGACTTCTTTCCTTGGGCAGCTGGGTACCTCTGAGTCCCTAGAAGTCGGTTCTATGGAGATGGTTTCACTTGAGTACTGGTGTTTCTGCTTGACCAGGCCAGTGAGGCACAGAGGTGTGATCCAGGACAAAGCAGTGCCATGTCAACCTGAAGAAGAGGCGTTCCAGATTCTGAGTCCTACCTGAGACCCTCCAGGATTTTTTTTGCCAAATGATTTTCCTACTGACTACTTGAAGATCTTTCTCCAGCAATCTTTCCTTTTTCTTCACTCCTTGTGAGGAGTTTGAATAGTTTTGGAAAAGTATAACCACAAGGTGGCAGTACAATAGACTTTACTAAATAATGCCTACTGAGCAACACGTTTGTGCCACAGCAGGAGTCAAAACAGAAGTCTTGAACAAGGGTCGGATTTGCAGAAGAGAACTTTGCGGGAACTGCTGGAGCACTGAGGGATGAGAGAGAGGGCTTACACGATTAAGTGGTGTCGCTCAGCTGCAAAGCACTAGGCTGGGTTAGAGAGCTCTGAAGGGCAGTAGCAGCTTGGAGAGTTTGTGGTGTGGGATTACCATACATATCTCTAGCCAAACGTGAAGCTCAGGTTTTGTGCCATATGCAGCTCTGGCAGGCTCTAATTGGCTATGAATCTGCTCAATTAGTGCAGCTTCTAAAATAATTAGATGTATAAGTTTATTTTGCTTTGGAAGCAAAATGTCCCTGCTCACAGTGAAGAAATAATTAGGAGGAGGTAGGCACAGAAGGGCTATCTTTGGCTCATTTGTTTAACACATGAAGACAGAATTTCCCCTATCTCACCCTTTCAAATTCTGGCACAGGCATTTAACAGTGTTAAACGTTACCCTCGTTCGTTACAGATCATCTCTGCCTCCAGCCGCTGTAGTTTTATCCTGTTCCCAGAAGCACAGCATCAACCATTGTGTCCTTCTATCTTCCCAATCTAACTTTAACTCCTTTTAGGACTTCATTTGGCAAGGATTTCTTAACTATGACACCAAAATCATAAGGAAAAAAAATAGATCAATTGAACTTCATTAAAATCAAGAACTTTTGTGCATCAAAGAATATTATGAGTTGAGTGAAGCTGGGCGCGGTGGCACTCAGGGGGCTGAGACAGGAGGATCACTGCGAATTCAAGGCCAGTTGGGTTACATAGTGAGTTGAAGGCCAGCTTGAGTTACAGAGTAAGACCCTGTCTCAACAACAACAAACCAAAACAGAAATAAACAACACAACAACACCAAAGAATGTTATTAGCAGAGTGAAAATTATAATCTGGTAAAGGCTAAGTAATTACATATCTAATAAGAGTTTGGTATTCAGAATATATAAAGAACTCTCACAACTTACCAACCAAAAGACAAAAATCCCTCTTAACAATGGGCAAAAGATTTGAATAGAAATTTCTCCAATGAAGATCTACAAATGGCCAAAAAGCACATGAAAATATTCTCACTGTCATTAGTCATCCGAGAAATACAATCAAAACCACAATGAAGCAGAGCATCATAGTGTAATCCTGTAATCTGATCTATAGGGGAGGCTAAGGCAGGAGAATTGCAAATTTGAGGCCAGCCTGGTCTGTTTAGTAGGACTTTTAAAAAAAAAAACAATCCACAATAAGATATCACTTCGTATCTACTAGGAGGGATATCATAAAAACAAACAGAAAATAGCAAGTGTTATAGAGGATGTGGAGCAATTAGAGCCCTCATACATGTGCTGGGAAAGTAAAATGCTGCAGCCACCATAGAAAATGGTTTGGTGGTCTTCACAAAGTTAAATATCAAAACTACCACATGATCCAGCCATTATACTCCTAGGTATATACTCAACCTGAAAACAAGTGTTTAAATGAAAACTTGTATATGAATGTTCACAGCAGCACCATTCATTGTAGCCAAAAGACACAAACAACCCACATGTCAGTTAATGGAAGAATGGACAAACTAAGGATGGTCTGTCTCCAAAATGGAGTATTATCCAGTCATAAAAAGGAATGAAATACTGATAACTTGCTATCATGTTGGTGATCCTTAAAGAATTCTGTGGTTTTAATGTTCCATCCCAAACTCATGTTGAAACTTAATTGCCATCACAACAGTATTAAAAGATGGAACTTTAAGGGTCTGCCATGATTAGGTCATGAGGACAGAGTCCTCATGAATGGGTTAATGCCATTATTGAAGGAATGGTTTAGTTATTTCAGGAGTGGTTCCTGATAAAAAGACAAAGTTTCCCAATTTCTCTTATGTCTTGAGTGTGCTTGCTTGTCCTTCTTCCCTGTTATGATGTAGCATAAATTCTCTGGAAAGATTCTGGGGCCATGCTTTTGGACTTCCCAGCCTCCAGAGCCAAATAAACTTCCATTGTTTATGAATTACCCAATTTTTGGTGTTCTTTTATAGCAGCACACAATGAATCAAGACAAAGACACTGTTAAGTGAAGATACAAAAGTCCACAGTAGATGTACATGAAATATTTACAATAGGAAAATACAATGACAGAAAGAAGATTAAATGGTAGCCAGGAGCTGGAAGCAGAGGCGAATGGGAAACTAGTACTTAATAACTGTGGAGTTTCCTTTTGGGCTAATAAAGATGGTCTGGAACAAGATAGTAGATATGATTGTACAACATTGTGAATGTATTATATGACACAAAATTGTATGCTTTAAATGGTTAAAGTAAAAGCTGGGCGTGGTGGCGCATGCCTGTAATCCCAGCACTTGGGAGGCTGAGGCAGGAGGATCACTGTGAGTTTGGGATCAGCCTGGGCTACACAGTGAGTTCCAGGTCGGTCTCAACTACATAGTGAGACCCTATTTAAAAAAACCAACAACCCCAAACCCAAACAAACAAAAAAACAAAAAATCAACAGCAAAAATATAAAATGGTTAAAGTAGTACATTTCATGCTCTCTTCTTTTTACCACAATAGAAAAATGCCCCCCCGTGCCCATGCTGGGGCTCAAACCTTTCACATGGTAGGCACATGCTCTACCACTGAGTTACATCCTCTGCCCCTCCAAAAGTTTTCATATAGGATAGAGTATGTATGAATGGTGGCCATGACTTAGAGTGGATGAAAGTGAATAATAGTGTTATTGAGTGGAGAGACACTTGGCACACAGTAGAAGAGAATGGATTTGAATGATTGATAGGGCTGGAAGGAATGAGAGTCATGAGGGGCAGAGTAAGCTTAAATGGAGGTGACACTGAAAGCAGTGATGGTTTTGGACATGCCTCCCCCCCTTGTGTTTCAGCAAAGAGCTAACGTCACAGGTCCCTTAGTCAGTTTGGCTGCTATAACAAAATACCAGAGATTGGGTGGTTTAAACATTAGAAAATTTATTTCCCACAGTTTGGAGGGTGAGAAGCCCGAGATCAATATCCCAGATAATTTGTTTTCTGGTGAGGATCCTCTTTTTGGAGTGTAGACAGATGCCTTCATGTAACTTATATTTTTGGACAAATGGCGAGTGAGCAAGCTCTCGAATGTCCCTTCCTATTAGAGCGCCAATTCCATTGGTCAGGGTTTTTCTTCATGGCCTCATCTAACCATAATTATCTCCCAAAGGCTCCGTTTATAAAAATCATCACACTGAGGGTTAAGGGTTCAAAATACAACTTTTGGGAAGGGGATACATGTCTATAACAGTCCCAGTGCTTCTGTAAATTCTGAATAAGACCTCTGCCTATTCTTCATGACTCAAGGACTACTCCTTTGTTCACCTTCCTTATGGAATCTCAGGTCCCCTTTCTTGTCTTTGGGATGTTCCTTATCAATGAAATGGTTCCCTATTGCAATAGCCTGAAAATAATTATCTCCTTAATTGTCAGTGCATTTGTCTTTCACATGGTCAAGCGATAGAGTGTGATGAAAGGGGTATGGAGTTTGAAATCCAGAACCTGATCGCTGTCTCACCTTCTTTTCTCCAGGCATCCAGGAGGACCTGAGCCTGGCCCCAAAGCATCTGGGCCTTCCCATGTCTCTCTGCCTCGGGGTTCTGGGGTCAGATCTGTGTCGATTCTCTTTTAGTCTCTGACTAAGCTCTTACCTCGTAAGATTTCCTTTTCCCCTGTCATTTGTTTCTGATTTTCTCTGTACTTGTCTTTACCGGTGTCACATTCTTCATATTTCTCTTTATTTTAGGACAGACTTGTACCACCCCCCGGCTTTCTCCACATCTGCACCAGTGGTATCTCCCACAGCGGACTGTACCAACTAGAGCTTTCTTCAAACCAGCGCAATTCACCCTAGTGCTATTTCCTTGAGAGCATTACCATCTCCACATTTTCTTACCATCTCCACAGTGGTATTGATTTGCAAGAGAATGTATTATTTTCCTCTCTGATTCCCTTCTCCGAGGTAATAGTTCCCAGAGAGGACAGTTCCATTCCAGCACCCCCTCTCCGCAGTGGTATCGTCACACGGGGGGGGGGCGCTGTGGTCCCTTGCTCTAAATTCATAAAAAAAAAAAAAAAAACAACACCAAAACGCTAGTAACTCGGCCCATTTGTAACCTGCTTTTGCACAAAGGGCTCCACTCTTATCTCCAAGTTTTCGAATTCCTCCCCAAATTCCATCTCGTCTAAACTTTACGAGGCACATTTTCTCCGCTGTACGGAATAGTAAAAGCTATAAAGATGTCTGCTCCCTGCCAACTGGCTTACGGCGCGGCCATTTTTATTGCCAGCCAAGTACAATCGTTGTGGTAATCAAAATAATTCTGGCTACCAAGCGCAGATGGCTTCATGAAGGGCTACTGCGCATGAGCAAGTATAATGCGTGACAGTAACCAAGGCGGGGTGAAGGACGAAAAAGTGGCTATCAGAGAAGTTATGACTGATTTTGGAAACATCAAGGAGACTTTGCCAAAACAAAAATTCGGATTTTAAAATCAGAGCACTGGGTGAAGGAGGGCAGAGTTCGCTGAGAGCGGAAGTGAGGGGCTGGTACTCTGCAGGCGGAGTGACACGGGCGAGTGTGGACTCTAAAGACGTGAATCTACTCAGTGAGTACTTGGGGAGGGGCTCTCAGATGAGTAGTGAGAGTCTGGGGATGGGGGTAGATGGAGTGATGGGAGGTCTGTGGAATGAGTGATGGGAAGCGGGGAGTGAGTGACGGAGGGACTGTGGGGTGAATGGTGGGAGTATTTGGGGTGTATGGTGAGAGGGTCTGTGGAATGAGTGATGGGGTCTGTAGGGTAAGCGATGAGGGGCTCTGTGAAGTGTGTGATGGGAGGTCTCGATCTGTGGTGGTGAGTGTTGGGTGGCCTACGAGATCCATGATCGGGCTGTGCTGTTGAGTGATGGGGATCCGTGGGGAAAACAAATGTCCTTTCCCTTTTTTCTTAGCTATAGCGTGGCCATTTTACCAGCTGGCATTTGTGGATTTCTGGCCTGGTGATTTGGTGAACTTTCAATCTGGGTATTCCTTGCCATCCGCAGCTCTCCTCTTTTCTCCTCCTCCCTATCAACAGCTCTGCCTTTTTAGGCCTTTGCCTTCTCTCCACAACAGTCAGACATGACTAAGTTCCGGGTAAGTTCTTACTTGCTTCTCCCCCTCCCTCCTACCCATGTTAGGATAAGTAGAAGCAAGGAAACAATAGTGCATAGTGGTTCGGCCACAGACTCTGGAGTTAAACTGCTCTTAACAGCTTTATGAGCTTAGGCATGCCATCTAACCTCTCTGTGCCTTGGTTTCCCTAACTGCGAAGTGGGGATGATGATGATGATGATACGGATACTGATACTAATACTAATACCTTGTATAGTTGTGAGAATCAGTTAATATGTATGTAGAACAATGCTTGGCACATTCATAGGAAGCCTTGTATATGAGTTTGATATTAATAATTGTGTTATGTATACCATAAAATGAATATGTATAAACACATGCAAAATTAGGGTTAGGAAAGTAGAGCAAGACCAGGGCAAGGTTGAAATATACATATATTAAAAAAAGATATATCTATTATATGTATATTATAGATATCATAGGATTCTATATTCTGTATGCTTATGTTGAGCTACTTTTCAGAGCTTCCTAGAAATCACAACATAAAGGAAAGGAAACACATTCACTTGTTTTATTTATTTCACACATATAGAGAAAGTGAACCACTTCCTCAGAAGCAAAGATTTTTGATGTTGATCACACGGTTCTCTAACAGGTCAGCTAAGTTTCCCATCAGCAATCTTGTAAGAAATACAAGAGTAGATTGCTCTTCTGTGACTTAAAATATGTCTTCATGTCAGCCAAAGGCATCCTGCCAGGGCAGAACTAAAGGGATATGGCTTTTTAGGAAACCAAAGCAATGCCTGCACAAAGGGCTCTCTTATGGTCTGGCTAGGCATAAGGATAAAACCCTGGCTGCCAGGCAGAATTAGTAATCCCTAAGCCCTTCAAATTGATTTCCAATACATTCTTTTTCTCATCTGGAATTTCACTACAGCCTGAGAAACCCATAGGGTAGGGTTATTATTTTCTTTTTTAGGTTCAGAATTCATGATGTCCCTGACCATTTTCAGTTCTTTCTCCTTTGCTCTTCTTTAAAGAATCTGTATGACTTCATCATTTTTTCCTTTCCTACAGAAGTGAGATAAAAATTGAAATTCTCAAGGAATATACAATCTAAAAAGAGAAACCATCTCATGATCTCATATCACATTCTATATAGCATATTATTTGGTTAATTTCTGACTGTACATGTCTTTCTCTCCTTGTTCTTTATATTTACATACACTTGTAAACGTATAGTTAACAAAAATTAATTTCTGTTTAGACTTGGGTCTTGGGGCCTGGGAGTATAGCTCAGTGGTAGAGCCCTTTCCTAACATGCACAAGTGCCCTGGTTCCATCCTAGCACCTCAAACACAAGCACGCCGTGTGCTCACACACGTCTCATCCCTAAGATATCTCACTATGTCCAAAATCTAAAAAAAATCCCAAATCCAAAATGTTTCGTGGTCCCAAGCATTTCAAATGAAGGGTACTCATCTGTAGTAGTAGTAATAATAATGATAATACAAATGACAATGATGACAAGAGAAACAGCAGAGCAGGGACTAACGTGTAGTGAGCTTACATTATGCCTGGCATTAGACTAAGCTCTTCACATGCATAGCCACCCTTTAATTCTCACACTAACCCTATGAAGGAGTACAGAGGAGGAACTGAGTCCCAGAGTAGATAAACAAGTGGCATCCCATAAGTATCCCTGGCACAACTGGTATGGTCCTACTCAGTGAGGACTTTTGATAGATGTTTCACTATCAGGACATAGTTCTTTTATGTGTGTGGCTCTGGAGATGGAACCTAGGGTATTGAGCATACTGAGCAAGCACTCTACTGCTGGTTAACCCCAGCCCTAGGGTTTTGTTTCGCTGTAATGGCAGGGATGGAATTCAGAGCCTCACACATGCTAGGCAAGTGCTCCACCACTGAGCTCTACCCCTAGCTCATAGAGATATTGTTAACAGATGCATTTTTTCTCTTGTATGCATGCACATTGATTTATTAATCAGCTCCATGTTGAAGGATTTTGTGTGATTTCTATTACAGTGTGGCAGTGATCTCTTGTCATTTATCTTTGTGTATAGTGACAAATATTTCTAGGATGTCGGACTCACAAGGTGGGCATGTTTTGAACTTGCATGGACAATTCAACTTGCTTTTTCAGATGTTAGTACAAGTTGCCACTTCCACTAGTGAATGGAATTACTCTTTTGACTATTCTTGTCATAGTTTTAAGCTTAGCTAGTTGATAGTTGAAAATAGCTCATTTTTTTAAGCTTGGCAAGGTAACACACACCTGTAGTCCCAGCTCCTTAGGAGGCTGAGGCAAGAAGATTGTGAATTTGAGTTGAGCCTGGGAAACATAGTGATAAATTATAATAAAAATAAAATAAGTGATAGGGATGTAGCTCAGTGGTAGAATGCTCACCTAACATGGGCAAGGTCCTGGGTTCCATCTGGAGCACTGCAAAACAAAACAAAACAAAACAAAAAAACCCAAAAACCCTCATTGTTTATTTAATTATCAAGGTGGTTGAGCATCATTTTTTACTTTTTATATTTATTTTGTGAACTTCTTTTTATGTACACTGTTCTTTTTCTTATGGGGCTCTTGAGGTGTTGTTTTGTTTTGTTTTGCATTGCTGGGGCTTGAACCCAGGGCCTGGTACATGCTAGGCAAGTGCTCTACTACAAAGCTGTATCCCCAGCCCTTTTTAAAAAACCTTTTGTAGAAATATAACTCAAACAAAAATCTATTAGAGTAGATTTATTGGAGCATAACACAAAGAGAAAATTGGACAAAGTATACAGTTTTATGAATTTCTTAAAATTGAAAATACCTGTATAACCAATACCTGGTTCAAAATGGAGGAAATGGCATACCACCAGAAACATTTGTGCCACTTTCAGTCAATGTCTCTTAACTTACCAGTAACTACTTTCTGATTTCTTTAGCTTGTTATTAAGTGTGTAAATATGACGATACATCATCATCATCATCATCATTATTATTATTATTATTATTATTATTATTATTATTATTATTGGGTCTACCTTTCATTCATCACATTTGCTTTCTTTGGGGGGATGTTACTGGGGATTGAACCCAGTGCCTCGTATATGCCAGGAAATAACTCTACCACTGAGCTACATCCCCAGCCCACTGTAATGTTTTTAAGAGTCATCCTTGTTACTTTATGTATCATTTCTTTGTTCTCTTTCTGTGACTGTCCTATTCTGTTGTACAAATATGTCACAGTTGTTCATCTGTTCCACTACAGATGAATGTTTCCAGTTTGGCTAGTCCAATTAATACTTGTGTGAATTTTCTGATACATGTCTTGGTGAACATATGTGTGCATTTCCATTGGATATGTACCTAAGAGTAGTAGAGTGGCTAGTCCTAGGTTAGGGATAGTTTCAGCTTTAGTAGACTCTACCAAGCTGTTTTCCTCCTTGACTGCACCATTTTAGTCCCACTGACAATGTATGAGAGTTTTACTTGCTCCATATTCCTGTCAACTTTTGGGTTATTGGTCTTCATTTTAGCGGTTCTGTTGGTATATATTGGTATCATTTTGTGGTTTAAGTTTGTATTTCTTTGCCAACTAATGATATTGATACCTCTTCATGTTTATTGACCATTTAAATATCCTTTTTTGGTTAAGTATTCAAAATTTTTTTACCTTTTTCTATCATTTTATCTATATTTATTTATTTATTATAGAAGTTCTTTATAGTTTCTATAGTATAAAAGCCCTTTGCTTTATATAGATATAGCAAATATCTTGGAGAAGGCTTCTTGTGGTGCTGAGGATAAAACCCAGGGCCTTTCACATGCTAGGCAGGCACTGTACCACTACATCCCCAGCCTCTGAAAGTGAAACAGTAGATTCTCTCTGAAGAATATTCCCTTTATCTAAAAATAATCATCACTCTTAATTACCCCAATTCGATCGCTACATATTGCATTCATATATTAAATATTACTATACCCCATAAATATGTAAAATTATTGTGTCAGTTTAAAACATCATTACAATAAAAATTAACATCTTTGGGAAAATACTATCATTTTAATTTTTGTCAAAGTGATTGAACAAAAGTCTACAATTACAGGGATCAGTGTCATTCGAGGATGTGGCTGTGGACTTCACCCAGGAGGAATGGAATCGACTGGACCCTACTCAGAGGATCCTATACAGAGATGTGATGCTAGAGAATTATAGCCATCTTGTCTCTCTGGGTGAGGATGGCTTCCCTGAGTAATTTACAGTGTCCCAAGTAGAATAACTTACAATTGCTGATGTACGTCAATGCTTTGACCTCAGGTTGTAGGGATTAAAGTTTGTTATTCCCTCTTAAACTGAAAAAGGTGTTTGTATTTCATGTGAAATTTACCCACATTAAAATGTACCTTCCTAATTATTTGAAACCCGAAAGGCCACATAGAGGTTCCCAAGTCTTCTATCATTTTCCATTACAGGGTATCCTATTACCAAGCCAGATGTGATTGCCTCTTTGGAGAAGGGAGTCCTTGGGATCATAAAGAGAGAAATCCCTAGTTCAAGTTGTTCAGGTAAGAAATGAGAGATGGGAGGATGAAGAGAATAAGACCCTGGAGGGTCTGTGAGAGCTGGTCATCTTGGAAAGTTCAGCAACATTGTCCTAAAGGCTATGTATTGTTGTTGCTAACTCCGAATTGTTAGTTTTTTGAGTTATTATCTCACGGTAAGCTTGGGATGAGATGGTGAGGAACTGTACTGTGGCCCTGTCCCCTTCTTCTCTTGGTTACCTCCCTTGTTTTCAGTCTTTCTTATAGGCTCTTTATATTCTAATTTCTCCTCTCCCCAAATCCTAAGTCTCCTCTTCCAATGTCCTTTTCCTATTCATGGTTCCCTAAACCTATTTTTACCTTCTGAAAGTTTGAAGCCATTTTTTCTTAAACAGTCAAGTCACATATTTACTGTTAGTTTCCTGTTCCAATGCCTATTGGATCAACTTGGGGTTTTTCCCTCAAGCTCTGAATGTAGTAGAGCTATGTATTTGGAATTTCTTCCTGACTAGTAGCTAGACTTAAAATAAACATCAACCTATCAGAAGCCTGCTTCTGACAAAGGTATATACTCACAGAGTATGGTTTATCATTCTTCTTTCTAGAAGATGGGCAAGCTGAAGACCAGCTAGAGAGGCACCAGGAAAACCAAAACAGATACCTGAAGCAAGCCATACCTACTGATGAGAAATATGTGGCTAAGGAAGGAGATCGGGAACGTGATGGATCTGTAAACGCACTTCCTCAGAGCACATGGGTAGTTTCTTCAGGACATACATGCTATATAAATGACTCATATGGTAAAACTTTTAAGGATAACCTGGGCCTATTCAGTCCTAATAGTCTCAGCTTTGCAGCTCAGCAATGTTATGAATGTAATGGATGTGGAAACTTATTACTTCATGGCAGGCATGACATAAATAATGGAATGAAACCCAATAACTATAATATATATGAGACAGATCATAGTCATGACTTTGTTCAGCATGATATGACTCAGGCTGGCGAGAAAACCTATGAATGTCCTGAGTGCAGACTAACTCTCAGCACAAATTCACTCCTTATTGTTCATCAGATCACTCACATAGGAGAAAAACCTTATGAATGTACAGAATTCAGAGACACATTTGACAAGACTGCACACCTCAGTATACACCAGACCGTGCACCGAGGAGACAAACACTTTGCATGTAATGAATGTGGCAAATCATTCAGAGAGGAATCCACACTGCATATACATCAAAGAACTCATACAGGTGAAAAACCATATGTGTGTGCTGAGTGTGGCAAAGCCTTCCAGGAAAAGACAAAGCTAATTATACACCGGAGAACTCACAAAGGAGAGAAGCCCTATAAATGTTCGGATTGTGAGAAAACCTTCAACCAGAAGGCACACCTCAGTGTACATCAGAGAACACACACAGGGGAGAAACCTTTTGAATGCAGTGATTGTGGCAAATACTTCAGAGAAAAATCAACCCTGAATATACATCAGAGAACTCATACGGGAGAGAAACCGTATTTGTGCAATGAGTGTGGCAAAGCCTTCCGAGAGAAGACAAAGCTCATCATACACCAGAGAACACACACAGGAGAGAAACCCTATGAGTGCTCAGAGTGCGGGAGGGCCTTCAACCAAAAGGCACACCTCAGCGTACACCAGAGAACACACACAGGGGAGAAGCCTTTTGAGTGCAATGAATGTGGAAAAGCTTTCAGAGAGAAATCGACACTGCGCAGACATCAAAGAATTCATACAGGAGAGAAACCTTATGTATGTCCAGACTGTGGAAGAGCCTTCACCCTGAAGCTGAGCCTCAGTGCTCATCAGAAAATTCATACGGGAGAAAAAACAGATGGATGTACTGTATGTGGAAAAGTCTTTTCCCGGAAGTCATATCTCATGCTACATCAGAGATCTCACACAGGAGAAAAATTTGAGAAATCCTATGAATGCAATGAATGTGATAAAGCATTCTTCCAGAAATCATATCTCATTATTCATCAGAGAGTTCACACAGGAGAGAAACCCTATGAGTGTAATGTATGTGAAAAAGCTTTCTCCCAAAAGTCATATCTCATTATACATCAAAGAACTCACACAGGAGAGAAGCCCTACAAATGTGATCAGTGTAGCAGAGCCTTCAGAGAGAAGTCCAAACTCACTGTACACCAGCGAATTCACATAGAGAAGCCCTATGACTGCTCGGAATATGAGAGAAACCTTCCAGAGGTCATAGCTCGTCATGGGTTCAACAACTCAGAGGGAAGAGAAATCAAGGAACTGAAAATAGAACATCTTTCATAACAAAGTTAAAAAGGGAATGAAAGTACAAAAAATGAGGTGGGCAATTATGCTTTAGCTCGAGTGATGAGGGCAGGCTTTTCTGAGGACCTGATATCTGAGCTTCGATTTGAAAATGAAGCACCAGCCATACTGGGGGAAGAGCATTCCAGGCAGAAGTAGTAACAAGATCCAAGGCCCTGAAGCAAAACTTGGCCTTTGGACTTGGATCATGGGTGTATATTTTGTTATAACTTTCTTTTTGGTACTGTAAGATTGAACCCAGGGCTTCCCACATGCTAGGCAAATGTTCTACATCCCTAGGCCTATCATGGATGTACATTGGATGACCGTTTTACACCAAAGAGGTTGTTCAACACTGAAACCTTTTGAAGACTTTATTACATGAGAGCTGTCAGTTTGGAGGCTAAACTTTATCGTAGATCTAGGCAGAAGCATCAAGGGTAACCCAGTTTAATTAGTTTCAATAAGTATAGTCCCTTGGAAATGATGTAAGGGAAATACAATTCCAGATTTAATACCAAACTCTCAGAGAAGAAAATTAATAAAATTTGTTAAGAATACCTGTTTTTTCATCTCTCATAGTGGGGAATAAGTGCTACCTCCAAGGAGAGAAGTTGTATCAAATGATGAAAATACAGATTTAGAGATAACCACTAAGGGAACAACAATGAAGACTATACTGTAAATGTTCCAAATTATTAGAAAAGGATGCATATTCAGAACAATGTAAAGAAAACAACACTAGGGCATCAAATCCAGTTTCCAGAAGTAAGAACAGTTGATAATGTCCATGTTTCCACCACAGCATGCTCTGGGCAAGATGTTGGCTCATTTCCCATGTGTGGACCTCCCCCTTTCTGAGCCCCATCGTCCACCCTTTTGAGAGACTATAAGTTGCTTGATAGGCTTATAGAAGATCTACTTTTGACATATTTATCATTGGTTTATACTGCTTTTGATGAATAATTATCAGATTCAGAATTCAGGACCCAAGAGTGATGGCTCCCTTTAAGGACCCCCAAGGAGATGTAAGATTTGGTTATCTCTGTTGGTTGGGCTGAACACAGGGGTAACCCAGTTGGCATTAAAGAATGGGACTCAAGCTTTCTCTGGCATGCACTGGCAGCTAGCTGTTTAATGATCATCTGTGCTTATCTTGGATGAAGTGAACACTGGAAACAAGGCTTTGGTAGTTGAGTAACCACTCTCAGCCAAATAGTACAAAGGACATGAAGGACTACTTCATGAGAGTGGTTGCTTCCAGTGGGGCTGGCCAGTGAAAAGAAAAAGAATGGTGAGTTCAAATTCCTAAATGCTCTGCTCAAGACACAGACTGAAACCCAGGAATTCTGTACAAAAAATTTATGACCTTGTGTATCCTTTTCATTGTTTGCCTAAACTCCCAGTCTTTCATTTGGAATTTAGGATTTTGATTGTGAAAGGGCATTGTGGGGCTGAGAGAAAGGATAGTGTTGTGTGGGAGGATGTAGAAGAGTGTGACTATTTTAAATTTGCAATTCCCACTGAGCTTCTTGTGTAAGCTGAATCCAATTCCATTTTCCCCTGAAAAGATTGTATCTGTCTTAAATAAAGACCCTGTAGTGGCCTGAGACTGGTGCTTCTTAAGGGAAGCTAATTTTCATATCCTACTCTAAACCTATAAGTGTCTTTTGTACTACTTTATGTACTTTTTTTTTTTTTTTTTTTTTTT
>NW_022900951.1:42377411-42385484 GCF_012274545.1 Fukomys damarensis | reverse complement strand
TTTGTACCAGGGATCTTAGTCAAGACCTTACGCTTGTGAAGCAGGTGGTGGAACCACTGAGCTATATCCCCAGCCCCCACTTTATGTACATTACACACATTAATTCCGCTAATCCTCCTAATACCTTCATGAGGTAGATACTGTCATTATCATCTTCATTTTTCAGATGAGGAAACTGAGGCACAGAAAAATTAAGTGCCTTTTTCAAGGCAACACAGCTAACAAGTGGTAGAGATGGTATTTAAACCAATAAGAACCTATTCCCATCCCAACACCAGGTGATCTGGTATCTCTCTCTCTCTTTTTTGGTACTGGGGATCGAACTTGGGACCTTGAGCTTGCAAGGAAGGTGGCGGCACCACTGAGCTAAATCCCTGGCCCCGATCTGGTATCTCTTGATTAGAAGTGTGGAAATGTGTGAGGAAGTGATTGGAAAAATGAAAAGAACCAGACATCTGATAGGCAATGGTTCTTGCATTGTCTACAGATACCATTCTTTATTAAACTCACAAAGGAAAAAAAAATTTCCATTCCTGGGAATTTGAGTCATGAATTGATTTTCGGTGAGTCAGTTTTTATATTCACATCACATCCTTTCAGCCATTTGGATAAATCATGGCCAGAACAATGCCGGCTCCATGAATCCCTAGAAATGAAGAAAGGGAGAGAGAGGATCAGAGGATGAAGTAGACAAGTTGATGCAATAGCAGTACCACTGTCTCTGGCTGCTCAGAGTTTAGACCATTCCTATGAACTTACCAGGCATTCATACTATTCTTAGAAGACACTATCAGCTTGGCACACATGACGTCATCCAGAATATGCCGATTGAGTAGATCTGGGGGGTGGGCGGAGAGAGAGACATGATGACCTGGTGCACTGGGGACAGGGTGATGGTGTATGGAGAACTCAGGGTTTCTGAGTTCCTTGGGGCTACAATCAATTACTACCTTGTCTGATTATTAATGACACTGACTCTTGTTACCTGGTTGTAAATGGTCTCAACTGCTACACTGGCTGGTTCTGTACAACCTTAACTCATGTTGACTGATTCTGGCTGATCCTGACTATCATTTTGGCTTGCCATAAAGCCCCATGTTCGCCACCTTGGGATGACTTCAACTGTCATGATGTCTGGTTTTGACTGATCTCAACTCTCATGCTGGCTGGTCTGACATATGTTCAACTACCATGTTGGTTAACTAGTAAGCTGACCTCCATGTTGGACTGCCCTGGTAACTTCAAATACTATGTTGTTGGGTCCATCATAAACTGAACTCCTATTTTGACTGGTTATGAATGACTCAATCTCCATATTGGCTACTGTTGTTTCATCTCAGCTATTCTGGTGCCTGGTCATGGAGGACCTCAACTATCATGTTGGTTAGATCAGGATGACCTTTGGCTGCTGCTTAGCTAGTTATTAAAGATTTCAACCACCATCTTTTCCTGTCCTCAACAATCTCAACTGCCATTTTTATTAGTTATGAATAACTTTGACCTCCATTTTAGCTAATCTCGGACTACCTTGGTTTTCATGCTGAAAATCTTAACTTTAATTTTAGCTCATTTAATTTTAGACTCATTACCCATTTACCATGTTTTAGACATCAGTCTCAATGGTTGCCAATACTCGACAATCTCAGAATTAAATTTGGCTATTCCTGGGTGACCTCTTCTGTTAGGCTGATAGGACTTGGACAACCTTAACCTCCATTTGGACTGTCCAAATAACAGTCTGCATTTTGGCCTATCTTGGACAACCTCAACCACCATTTTTGGCCAACCCCGAGCAATTTACACTGCTATCTTGTCCTCAATTCCATCATACTCTTGTCTGGAAAGTTCTCTCATTTCTTCACAGGGGTAGTTTGTTTCTGTTCCTGCTTCCAGATATCTGCTACTTCCCTCAAGGCCTAGTCTATGTCTGTTTCACATGGAGCTAAGTTGCTTGTTTTCTCAGTCTCAGAAAACTGTACCTTCCATAATGGGTAAAGTTTGGAGGGCTCTGCATTTTCCTGACCTAGACAACATCTCAGGGTAGTCTAAGGATTCAGCAGTGTCTAACAGCCCAGGCAACTATTCCCCCTTCCCTGTTGTTTTTCTGCTTTCAGCAGAGATTGTGGTTTACACAACCTCACCTTCTGTGTGTGTTATATGGGGGGCTAGCAAAGCTTCTGTGTGTTTCCAGTGCTGACTTACCTTGACAATACATGTTTCAAAAGTTCTTGGTGGGTGTGACGCCATTGTCGCACCACCAGGCGGAGTTCAGCTGAAAAATGCCATATTCACTGCTACCATCAGGATTGTGGTCCACGAAGGAGGTGTCAAAGCCACTCTCATAGTGTGCCATGCACAACCCTGAAGAGGGAGAAGGGGAGTTAAGCATAAGGCATAAGAACAGAGAAGTTAGGATAAGGCAGATAAAGACAGGGATGATGTCATCTTAGTGGTGAGGATGATGATCTTGGTTTGGTGTTGGGGTTTTGATGTTGGGGATTCTGGTGAGATATCAGTGATAGTGGTGGTGATGGTGTTGATGGGAGAGATTAAGTAATGGTTGTGAAGACAACGATAGTGATGATATCAGAGTTGAATTAAACCATTTATCACAGTCAGTAAATTACTGAGAAGATCATGCCCTGGTCCAGAGAAATGAAAAATGACAAAGGATACCGAGACTAAGTGTGGTAGGTGGCTTTGGGTATAGCTGGGGTTAGGGGTAACTGGGGAATCTCACAGTCTCCGATGCTGTAGCCTTTGTAGCTGTTGAGACCTGCCTCCTCCAACTTCTTTGCAAGCTCACAGCGTTCAAAAATCTTGGCGTCCACGTTAGGAGCCATCAGTATGGACGAGATCACTATCACTGTGCCTAAGAACTGCATTATGATAGCCACAGTCCCTCCAAGCTGACTAACTCTGCTTCCAACTCACCCTTTCGTGCTCAGAATAAGAAACATTCTGGAACTCTGGGCTCTGTGAGCAATGGTCCAGGTAATAATATTCTAGAATACTGAGGTCAAAGGTCAGGCCACCTTCCCATTTTGCCAAGTGCCAATTCTGTTAGAAACCAAAAGACATGCACAAGGACAAAGAAATATACTGACATATACAGAGAGATAGAAGGGGAAAAGAGGAGAAACCCAAAGATGTCAGAAAGTTGCAGGGAGAGGGGTTAGGGACACACTGGGCCCACACTCCCCTACCACTTGGTCACCTCCATTTCCCCTCACTAACCATCATCAGTTCCACTGCCCTCTGCTGAGTGGGCAGTGCTGCTCATCACACTGTGCCTATCGCCACCTCTGATTCCTCATGCTCTGCAGAATATGACCACCACACCCCTGCCTCCTGCTCCCCATTGCCTCCATTGACTCCTTGTCTTAGTCTGTTTTTGCTGCTAGACTGGGATGTTTATAAAGAACATAAATTTATTTCTTCACAATTCTGGAGGCTGGGAAGTCCTCAGATCAAGGTGATGACATCCGATGAGGGCTTTCATGCTACAACTTCACATGGTTGAAGTTAGAAGGGCAAGAAAGTGAATCCATTCCTGCACGTCCTTTTTATAGCTGTGTTGATTCACTCATGAGATCAGAGTCCTCAGGGCCTGAACACTTCCCCACATGTCCCACCTCACAGTGCTGTTGCTTTGGGGATTCGATTTCCAGCACCTGAAGTTTGGAGGGTACACATTCAAACCGTAACACATCCTTGGTACCTCCTTCTCATCTCTGTATTTACTGCATTGCTACGCTCAAACTGAACCTGCCCCATGTTATATATCACAAATGCCATACTATGTATATGGTACATACGCTCAACTGCTTTTTCACCTTCATTCTCATTCTACCTTTTATTCCCTAGTTCACTAATGCTGCCTCAGTTTTAGTCACTCACACTGGGCCTCCAATTTCCTGACCTTCTCCTTAGCATTACCCACATTCTCTCACATTATACTCATTCACCTGTATTCACTGTCAATTCATTTTCTCCTATCGCTCTCTCATTTTCTCTTCACCTCTACTTCCTGACACTGCATCAGATGGGCCATTTGCCCTCACGTTCAATCCTTCAGCTTGGTCACTGACTCTGGGCCTCATTTTCTCCTCCATTCGCTCCCTTGCTGCCTCTTAATCATTTCTATTCTTTCAGATGATGCCTCCTATCACCCCCATTTCTTGAAACTCTGTCTGTCATTACTCCTAAACTCTAGCTCAATTGACCCACCATTTTAGTCATTTTTCTTTGAGACACAATACCCAGAACCTGCAATTTAAAGGTCAAAATGCTTATTTTGATTCATAGTTTGTAGAAGTTTCAGTACATATTATTCCACTGGCTCCAATGCAGAGTGGCATGTCATGGGGCAGTGATGGTGAACCTATGGCACGCGTGCCACAGCAAACTCTTTGTATCAATGAAAGCTCTAAAAGGTTACCATCACTGGCATAGCGGCAGAGCAGAGGAGGAGCTTCTTATAGCATGGCAGGCAGGAAGCAGAGTTTAAGGGAGAAGCCAGGGTGGGACATAAACCTTTCCAGGCCATGCCTCTAGTAACCTGCCTCTTCCAATCAGACCCCACCTCCTAACAAAAAGTCAGCTACAATCCCCCATAATCCAGTTGTCTTCCAAAAGGCCCACCTATGAGTGCATGAGGCTCTTGAGGGGCGTCTAGATATAAACTATAACATCCACACATACTCTATGCTTGGTTACCTGCATTCTTGCTCAATTTTCTCATTTACTCTCATTTGGCTTCTCATCACCATATTCATTTAGATTCACCTCTGATGTAACCCCATTATCCTCTTCTTGCACTTCTTTCCTGATTCATAGACACTCCCACTTTGATCCAGTACCCCCATTTAGCCACACATTGCCTCTAATTTGCCAGTTTTCCTTCACATTGGAGCTCACGTTTCCCTACTTACTGTCCCTGGAACATATGACCTTCATCCTCTTTCTCCTCACCTCATAACACTCACAATTATTCACTTTCAGCTCGTCTATTCTTTCTCACTCTGCCCAGCATAACCTCCGTTCATGTACACATCAGCTCATTCACATCTGCTGACCCACACTGTGATCCAGGTACCGTACACATTGCTGAATCACTACTGTTATTCCCTCTAGCTAAGCCTGCCCCATTCTCTTCTAGTGACTCTCCTCCCTTATAGCACCCCCACCTAAACTCTATCTGATTCACATTCATCTCCATTCCCTCTTCTTTTGCCCCTTATTTTGTGCCTTAATTCCCGTCAACCTTAAAGAATTTCACCTTCTGCATAGGGTGTGTGTGTGTGTGTGTGTGTGTGTGTGTGTGTGTGTGTGTTCGCATGTGCACAAGATGATGGGGATGATGTTTAGGGGATGAGAGGCCAGATTTCAATGGGCCAGCTCTCCTCATCTTTCACTCCTAATATATTGACAAGTTTTATACCCAGGAGGTGCTGATTCTCCAGGGAACAAGAATTCTGTGGGGCTGGGGATTTAGCTCAGTGGTTCGGTGGCCTGCCTTGCAAGCACAAGGACCTGAGTTCAATCCCCGGTACAAAAAAAAAAAAAAAAAAAGAGTTCTGAGTTCCTTCTCTGCTTTCTCTCTCCTTGCTTGATCCACTCCTTGACTAGTTTTTTTTTTTCAGAACCAGGAATTGAACTCAGGACCTTATGCTTTCCAGGCAGTCATGGTACCACTAAGCTACATCCCCAGCCCCCTTGACTAGTTTTAATAGTTCTAGTGTGAGACTCCTAAGGCACCTTCTGTAAATCTTGTGGGATATTGAAGAAAGAAAAGTATTATTGGGTAGAAGTTATGGATCCCACCTTTAAAACTTGTGTGAACTTGAGGAACTTAATTAACCTTAGACCCAATTTCCTTATTTGAAAAGTGGGCAAGGACCCGAGTTAAATCCCTGGTACCAAAAAAAAAAAAAAAAAAAAAAAAAAAAAGACCATGGGCCTGTTGTGGTGGCTACCTCAGGCAGGTTGTGTTATGCATTTCACAGTGCCTGGCACACAGGAGATACTGAGCTATGTCACTTGCTGTGCCTGTGGCAGGAAGCTCCTCACTGCTCTCTGTCGCTGTACTTGTCCTTTACGGCCTGTTCTCCAAATGGCAGCCTACAAGTCACCTTTTTATTTTTTCCCTCTTATTAAAGTTTTTACACACATATCTGATTTTATTTAAATAAATGTGCCAGATGAACTGTTTTTACAATTAGCAATTTGTTACTACAACCTTAATGAGGTAGGCACTGTCAATATCTTTATTTTATAGGTGAGGAAACAGCACAGAGAAGTTGAGTCATGCCCTATATCACATAGCAGGCAGGTAAGGGTTTGAACTCAGGATGTCCCCATCGTGTTTGGTTGCATTTGCTTTCTTCCTTTCTACATTCCCAATATCTCGAACATTACCTGACACACAGGAAGTATTTAAGCAAACCATCGTGTAGGTCATATTCTAGTGGGACAAAGCAGGCAATAAACAAATGAGTCAAATATATGTGCATTTTAAAACTGAGTATATAATACTAGATTGATTCAAAATGGTCTTTTTTTGTTTGTTTGTTTGTTTTGAGATAGGGTCTCACTATGTAGTTGAAACTGACCTGGAACTCAGTATGTAGCCCAGGCTGGTCTGGAACTCACAGCGATCCTCCTGCCTCAGCCTCCCGAGTGCTGGGATTACAGGTGTGCGCCACCACGCCCGGCTCAAAATGGTCTTTTAAAAGTCAAATCCTTCTTATGGTTTTCCACTATGTCCAGAATAAAATGTGAGTCCCGTCCCTGGCTGAGGAAGTGCTACAATACCTAGCTGCCAACCACGTCTCCTACATTCTCAATATGCTGAAGGTGTCTCTGCCCATTCAGGGAAGGCACCTTGTCAGCCACTACTTAATTCACCGTCTTACCCCCGGTGTGTATGCATGTCTCCCACATATCTGTTTATTCTTCAGCACGTTGTCTGCTCTGCATACCTTTCTACCTTTCTACAAACGTCACAACGGGTGTTCACTCCCAGCTCTCACCACTGGATGGAGCAGCCAGTTAATATCCCTCCCCTCCTGGTCTTTGTGCATGGATAGCATTCGGCCCAGCATCCCGTCTTCCTGTCCAATTACACCTGCAACATTGCGGCTACTCTCTTGAGTTCAAGACAAGCAATCCCGCCTGCTAGAATCTTTTCCTTCATTTGACACCCTCCTCTCCCAGTCCCGCCATAAGAAAACTGGCATTTAAATTTTAGGAATGCCGGACTCCGTAGAACACTCTGCACCGCCAACCTGGAGCTGAAGAGGCGCCGTAGACTCCGCCATCTCGCTTCGGAATAGTGACGTCACCGGAGCGGCTACCTTCCCTCTGCGCCTGCGCTGAAACTCCATCGCCTACCTCGCTCCATGTTGACTATTGGCAGATGCGGGCTCAAAAGCGTCACTGAGCATGCGCAGAATTGACCGCTGCAGTTTTTTAAGACTGCGGTGCCAATAGAGTAGGTCCCGAAGCGGAAGTGCTGTTTAGAGCCAGTTCTTATAACGGTTTCCTCAGCAGCGAGTAGAAAATCTGCTGTCCAGAAAGAGTGAGGTTGAGGGCGCGAGTGTCGGGGTCATTGGCTGAATTGATGGGTAGTTGTGGGAGATGAATGAAGGGAGGTTTGTGAGGGTCACTGATGTGGGCGGGGCATTGGGATGAGTGATAGGGGACCGAGAGGGTCAGTGAATGAGAGTCTTGGGCTCAATGGTGGACAAAGTTATGGGGCTAGTTAGGATTCAGTGGGGCTTATTAAATTTCGACTTTCACACATTTTTCAGCACTGTGACCTGTGCTGAGGCTTCATGCTTATCCCTCAGGCCCCTCTTTAGATGCGCCCGCCTCTCCCTCTCCCCCTCTCCCTCCTCCAAGCCCCGAGGTGGGGGCTTGGCTTAAATGCTCCAGCTGAGTGAATTTGTACCTGAAGGCCTCTTTCTGGCTCCTGGGCTAGCAAATCCCAGTGAGGTGAGGCGAAGGAAGAAGAGGCACCCAAAAGGACTTACCTGATGGCAGGCCACTACCCTTTTGGGCCTGGGAGGG
>NW_022900951.1:42369655-42377129 GCF_012274545.1 Fukomys damarensis | reverse complement strand
ATATACCACAAAGTACATAGATAAAAAATATGCAATTCCACATAACATTTTTAAAGGAGTAGAGGTTTAATTTGGCTCATGCCATATGACATTTTGAAGAGCTAAATAGCATTTCATCCCTGGCATTTACTTTTTCCCTTATTATGGGTCATAAAGTATCGTTTAAGTTTGGCATTGTTAAAATCAATGCTGAGATTGCAAGGTCCTGAGTTTGATACCTGGTACTGAAAAAAAAAACAATGCTGAGATGAAGGTACTTACAAAGAAATTATATATTATGATCACTCCATTAAGGAAAATATAGAGGAATACAATTTCTGCATCAATGTACAATTTAATATATATGTAAAAATCTCTTAGTGTTCATTGTTCCCAGGACAAAAGTATAAAATACATAGGTTATTAAAACCAGATGGTTGCCCAAACTTCCATGGAGTGGCCTCATAGCTAGCTTGTGTGAGGGGATTTCTAGGCAGATTATTCTGGACACTGGAAGCCTCATGGGGTCTCCTTGTAAGCTCTCCTCTTCTCTGCTTGTTCTAGCTCAGCTTTCACACATCTTTGCCTTTTCCCAAGAAAATCAGGCAATGGCCGAACTCCAGGTACGTATGCTATTTGTACCTTTCTCTATTTTACCATAGATGTGATGAACTATGTAGGAAATTATTTGTAAATAAGGACTAGGATCAGAAACAGTTACCATATGACCCAGCAGTCCTTCATTTACTCTAGAGAAGTGAAAATATGTTCATATAAAACAATTGTGTATGGGTGCTTAAATAGCTTTATTCATAAATGCCCCAAACTGAAAATGGCTCGGATGTGTTTCAATGGGTGAATGGATTAAAAAAAGCTATGGAATACCCATACCATGGATCCAGCAATAAAAAGCAGAGAACTACTGAATACACACCTTGAATGAATTTCTAGGAAATTGTGCCGAGTGGAAAAAAGATCCAGTCCCCAAAATCACACACTACAATTCCATTTAAATCATATTCCTGAAGTAACAAAATTCCTGAAATACAGAACAACTTAGTAGTTGCCAGGAGGCTAGGATGGGTATGAGGATGATGAAGATCAGTGAGTGTGGCCTCAAGGGAGACATGACATGATAAAAACCATTTTGTGCCTAATCAGATCACTGTTGATGTCAAGGCTAAGTTAGAATTACACATGCGCAGGACCTAAGGGTACACAGATACAGATGCTCCTTGATTTATGATGGGATTACATCTTGATAAACTCATCATAAGTGGAAAATGCATGTAATACACTTAACCTGCTGAACATCACAGCTTGGCAACATAGTACACTGGTGAGCCTTGGTTGTTTCCCCTCACGATCACGTAGCTCACTGAAAGCTGTGGCTCACTGCTGCTGCCCAGCATCATGAGAGTAAATCTTAAGTAAAATCATTGTTAGTCAGGGAACATCTTTATTAATGCTGCACTGCTGGTTGCTCTTTGAGCTTTCTGGCAGCCAACAGGGAATGTAACTGCCTTGGCTCACCTTACTCATCAGGAGAGAGCATAACAAGCCTCAAGAAGCCAAGGTTTCCTGAGATTGCATTTTAGGGAATTTCTTTGCTGAATCTTAATGTGAATTGCCTTTACCCCAGCTTGGTGATAAATACGATATCAGTGTAGTTTTGATTTGCATTTCCCTGATGGCTAAACTTCTTTTGAGAATGTCTGTTCAGATAATTTGCCCAATTTTTGATTAGATTACTTGTTTTTTTGATGTCCATATGTATTCTGAATATTAATCCTCTCTCAGATGAATAGCTAGCAAAGATTTCTTCCTGTTCTATAGGTCGTCTCTTCACTCTGCTGATGGTTTCCTTTGCTTTGCAGAAATTTAAAAATTTAATGTAGGGAGCTGGGTGTGGTGGCGCATGCCTGTAATCCCAGCACTTGGGAGGCTGAGGCAGGAGGATTGCTGTGAGTTTGAGACCAGCCTGGGCTACATTCTGAGTTCCAGGTCAGTCTAAACTACATGGTGAGACCCTATATGTGAGGCAGGGATTGCTGTGAGTTTGAGACCAGCCTGGGCTACATTCTGAGTTCCAGGTCAGTCTAAACTACATGGTGAGACCCTATCTCAAAAAACAAAACAAAACAAAACAAAACAAAAAAAATTTAATGTAGTCCTTTTTGTCTGTTCTTGCTTTTGTTTTCTGAGCTATTGGAGTCCTATCTAAGAAATATTTGCCTTTGCCAGTATCTCAAAATGCTTCTCCTATGGTTTCTTCTAGTAGTTTAAAATTTTCAGGTATTACATTACGGTTTTTGATGCACTTTGAATTGATTTTTGTACAGGGCTCTATTTTCCACCTTCTACATGTGGATATCCAGTTTTCCCAGCACCATTCCCTTTTTCTTTCAGACAAGGTCTCACTATTTAGTTCAGACTGGATTTAAACTCACTATGTAGCTCAGGCTAGCCTTGAACTTTCGGTGATCCTCCTGCCTCAGCCTCCTGAGTCTGAGATTACAGGCGCGGACCACCACGCCCAGCTTCCCAGCACTATTTGTTCATAGAGGCTGCCCTTCCTCCAGTGTATGTTTTGGCACCTTTGTTGAGAATTAGTTGGCTGAATATTTTTAATCGAATATTCACAAATTATAATTTCTATCTTTATGGGATATAAAGTAATGCTTTTACATATGTATACATTGTGCTTAATCCACCAGTGGGATTAAGAAGAGGAAGGGGATGGGGTGGGATTAAGTTAATTAACAGGCTGATGAAACTGTGCTTGCAGTTTTCTTTTTGAAGGATGTTTCTGTATAAAAATTTAACTTCTTTATTCTAGGAGTATTCATGTTCTTTCTTTTAGGTGAATTTGTTTGTGATTATTGAAAAATCTTCACCTAAGTACGTGGAGTTGTTTAAAGCAATCCCTTGCTATCCTTTGAATGTCTATATTTCAATTTCTGATATTGGTAATTGCTATTTTCTCTTTTTTCACTTTATCAACTTGCTAGGGGGTTATAAATCTTGTCTTCAAGTAATCAACTTTTGTTTTCAAGTAATCAAATTTTCTCTGTTTTTTATTTTAAATTTCATTATATATTTTCTTTATTGTGGTCTTTGTTTTGGGTTTATTTTGCTGTTTTTCTAGTTTTTTTAAAGGAAGTTTAGGTTATTGATTTAAAACTTTTTTTCAATGTATATATTTAATGCTGTAAGATTTCCTTTACTGCTTTAGCAATCCTGTAAATTTTTGTATATTGTATTTTCATTTTTATTCAGTTCAGAGTATTTTCTAGTTTTCTTTGACTTTCTCTTGACCTGTATGTTATTTATAAGAATGATTTTTCCCCAAATATCTAGCAATTTATCTGTTATATTTTGTTACTGGTTTCTAAAACAATTCCTTTATAGTCTGGGAACATACCAAGAATGATTTCAATTATTTTAAATTTGTTAAAGCTTGTTTTCTGAATCACAACATGGTCTATCTTGATAAATATTACATTTACACTTGAAAAAAGTGTGTATTCTCTTGTTTTTTAGTGGAATGTTCTATATATGTCATTTGCATACAGATGGTTGATGACATTATTTAGTTTTGTATTCATGTTGATTTTCTCTCTACTGGTTCTGCCAGTTCCTGAGAAAAGAATATTGAAGTGTCCAATTTTAATGCAGATTTGTCTATTTCTCCTGTCAAGTGCTTCAGTTTTGCTTCAGATTTATATTCTTTTATGGTACTGAGGATTAACAGGGATAATCTATGACTGAGCTATACACCCAACCCTTTTTATTTTGAGGCAGGGTCAAGTTGCTAAGTTGAACTGGCAGTCCTCCTGCCTCAGCTTCTTGAATAGCTGGGATTTCGGGCATGCATCACTGTGCTTGGCTTTGCTTCATGTATTTTGAAGCTTTATATTTAGGTATATACCCTGTTAGTTATATTATGTCTTTTTGTTAAGTTGACCATTTTGTCCTTATAGTATCACTCATTTTCTTGGATGACCCCCCCATCCCACCAAAGTCTACTTTGGCAATCAGGAATATGGCCATTCCAGTTTTCCTTTGGTATTTCAGTAGTGTACCTGGTTCCATCTTACTTCTTATTCTACTTCTGTAATTACATTGGATATATTTCGTTTAGATAATGATTTCTGGGGGTTGCCATAACAAAGTACTGTAGAATTTGTTTTCTCACAGTTCTGGAGTCTGGGAAGTCCCAGATCAAGATGCTGGCTAATTTGATCTCTGGTGAGGGCACTCTTTCTGGCTTGGAGATGGTCAACATTTTATTTTTATTGTGAATTTTTTTTTGAGACAGGGTCTCACTATGTAATTCAGGCTGGCCTAGAACTCACTATGTAGCCCAGGATGGCCTCAAACTTGAAGTGATCCTCCTGCCCTCAACCTCCTGAGTGCTGGGATTACAGGTGTGAGTCACCATACCTGGCAAACTGATGATTTGTTGTTTGTTTTTTTGAGTCAGGGCCTCGCTTTGTAGTTAAGACTGGCTTTGAATTTGAGGAGATCCTTCTACCTCAGACTCCTGAGTACTGGGATTACAGGTGTGTATCACCATGCTCCAATTTTAAAAAAAGGTGTATTAGTTGTACAAACTAATGGGTTTCATTTAGCATGGTCATACGTGCATATAACATACTTTAATCATTCCTACCCCCTCTTCCCCTCTTCTCTTTTCTTCCCCATCCCCTTCCTCTTCTTTAATAACATCCCTTCTATTTTCATGCCATCAATCTCTTTAAAAATTTTTTTTTCTAAGTTAGCCAACTTCTTGCTATTTCACCTCATGGTTTTTCCTCTGCTCACACGTGGAAAGAGACTGCTGCTGTCCATTCCTCTTAGAGTTCTGGTGTCCATTCCTCATATGGATACTAGTTCTGTTGGATTAGGGCTCTGTTGTTATATTAATTACCCCCATAAAGGCCCATCTCCAAATGCAGTCAGAATGGGCATTGGGGCCTCAATATATAAACTGAATAGGGCATCCAATTCAATCCATAACAATCCATAGCAATCCATAGGTGGGTAATATTTTTCTGATCTATTTTGAAAATTTCAGTCTTTTAGTTGGTATATTTAGTCCATGTAAATTTAATATAATTGTTGATACTCATTATTTGCTGCTTTTTCTTTTATTCTTCTGTTTTTATTTTTCTGCCTTTTGGGTTGTTTGAACTGTGTGTGTGGGGGGACTGGGGATTGAACACAGGCTTTTGCACTAAATTATATCTGTAGCCTTTTATTTTTTATTTTTGAGACGGGATCTTGCTAAATTTCCCAGGCTAGGCTAGAACTTGGGATCTTCCTGCTTCAGTCTCCTAGAGTGCCAGGTGTGTGCCACCATGCCTGGCTGAACATTTTTATATTACAGTTTTGCTATACCAGATGACATATAGCAGACTGGTGATGCAGGTGATAAAAAATTTATCAATTGACAAGGAATGTACAAAAGACAGGAGTTTATTTAGATCTCTTGAGTACACTGTCAAGAGAAACTGCATGAGTTTCCAAGAGAAAAATCATGCCACCAGGTTGAGAGATTGGAGTTTTTATAAGGGAATGTAGATGTGGGAAAGGGTCTTAGTTGGCAAATGCAGATATCTTAGAAATGTGTTTTCCAGGCATCCTGTTCTTTCATTTTCCGGGAGCACTTGTGTTATAATTAAAGCTTTATATCAAAGTCACAAATTGTCAAGGCCGCTCCTTTGGCCTTGAAAAATGCCTCTTTAGACTTTTACAGTATATCTGTATGTTTTAACCTCTTTGGGGAAGATATAACACTAGCTCAGGGGAGGAAAGTATGTTTTTATATTTAGTTTTATCTGGTACTGCTTTTAGTCCTCATTAGTGCAGTGCTTTGTGACTGTCTAGTATGTGTTGAGCTGAAGTGTGTTATCAAAGAAGTCCGAGTGCTGAGAATTTGAACCCTTTTGTCACCACATTCCCCCCGGATGAATCAGCAGAGTCAAATTATGGATAAGGGATGAAGTGGTCACATCCTTAACTGTGTGGAGCTGAGCAAGACCGTCCCTCATTAGAGGCCTCTTTGGAGTTTGCTGATTGTCAGAGGTAGAGTGACCTTGACCTTAGAGACCTAAAATGGGTGACAGGCTTCAAATGGATCTTTGTAGTAGGCTCAGGTGGTGTTCTAAAGCATGCAATTGATAACTATGGAATTCTGGAAGTAATAAGCTGGAGAAGGCAGTTACACAAACATGAACCAAACAGAAGAATTATTATAATAATGAGAATGATTCTTAGTAACCGTTTTTATAAAGAAATTTGACAGGCCCAGATAGATCCTTTGTGATAGTTACTGTCATGCACTTATGTGTAAGAACCCTTCTTTATAACCCCTCAGCTCTGTCTTATGGTAGGGTTGATACAAGTGACTCCATTTTTATTTTGACAGCTCTCATGTTTTTCTTATATCTTCTCTTGTCCTGAAGGCATTCTGATTAATCATTTTTATTTTCCCTTGTTGCCAGGACGCTGTTCTGGTCATTGGTCTAATTTGATGATACATTGGAGGAGCAGTAATTGATTTACAGTTAGTGTCATAGCCCCTTTTAGCCACATTTGAGCAACAAGGAGGTTTAAAAGGAGTAGCTCTGAAGCCAGGTTTACCTGGAGTCCATTATTAAGTTTAATTTTACCTGTTTTGTAGATGACAGTTAAACTCTTGAAACATTGAATCAAATCTCTGTTAGGAATTGTACTTTGCAGAATTTTAAGAGATAGCAGTTATAAAGTTAAAAAAGAAAATATAAAACATAACTAGAGTAAAATTTAATTTGCATAATAGCTTTGAGTGAAGAAATGATTTTTTTATCAATTTTTATCAAAGATAATCAAAGAACCAGTTTGTCTGTGTTACTTCTTGAGTGTCTCTTCCATGAATACAAACTTGGCTGTCAATATTATACCAGAACCAATGGGCTTTTTGTTCTGTTCATGTATACTATTTTTTATTTGTTTGTTTGGGTACCAGGGATCAAACTTGGGCCCTTGTTCTTGCGAGTCATGGATACTATTTTTTAGGTTATTATTATCTAATCCTTTTAATTACCACAGTGGCAGTATCTTTAACAATTTTACACGTTAGCACCCCTCACAAAAATGAAAGGTTAGCCTTAGACCTTTTTAAGTGTAGGAAATCATGTTAATGAGCACAAATAGACTTATTTACCCTGTGTGTCAGTGTATCTCATCTATACAATAACAAAATGTTTACTTAGCCATTTTGGTAAGATAAAATTTTATCATATAAAATCCTTACCTGTATAGTTTTTATATTTCCTTTTTTTAAACTTTTTTTTCTTGTATAGGCCCCATGACTGTTTAGATTTTAAAATGTTCCTGGCATATTTTTCACTTCATTTTTAACTCACAGATGTTATATTTTAATTAGAGTTGGCTGGAATAATAGACTCCCAGGGCCAGGGAATTAGTTCAGTGTTTCCGCTGCCTGCCT
>NW_022900951.1:42342172-42369540 GCF_012274545.1 Fukomys damarensis | reverse complement strand
AAAAAAAAGACCCAAGTAACCTTGAGCAGGAAATTATATTAGTATGAGCAGAAAGAAAAATAAAGATATACTTTTTACCTAGGGCTGATGAATCTTTAAGATTTTACATGGCGGGCCGGGGATTTAGCTCAGTGGTTCCGGCACCTGCCTCGCAAATGCAAGGATCCGAGTTCGATCCCTGGTACCAAAAAAAAAAACAAACAAAACAAAAAAAACATACTTTTAGTTTAAGAATCATCCCACAGTTATTTATAAGAAACATTTTAGGGTAAATATATTAAATATATTAAATTTATATAAATATATTAAATTAAACCACAGAATTTAAAAGTAAATTTATCAGTCGATCCAAGTTTCCCAATGGGACCTCATCCACTTTTTCACAGGCTGTCATGAAGGCTTTTTTCCCTGTTGGCATCCTGAGACAGGAGTTACCCTTAGCCTTGCCATTTGCCAGGACCCAGGACAGGCTCTGTATACCCTCAGAGCCACTTTTTTTCTCTGCCCAATATTTCACCTTAGCCTGACTTACTCTCTATACCAATTTAGGGTTAGGACCCAGTGGGAACTCAGTCTGATGGTCTAGACCTTTCCCCTTTATCTTCTTGGTAGTATTTCCCCCTGGCATTGATGCTTTGTTGTTATCCATTTCCCTTTTCCTGTCCACACTTTGCATGGGCTTGAACTTGGAGTTCAGCCTCTATTGTTGCCATGAAGGGGCCACTCCATGACCACTATGGCCTTATTTTTTCTTTAAATCACATCGTTTACTAACAATATGTTCCCTAATTTTAAGAGTTGGGGACCTTGGGGAAAACTGAAACAAATTGGTTTAGGCAGCTGCTTTTTCAGCCACAGAGGGAGATTTGTCCAGCAGTTCCCTGCGCCTAAGGCCAGTTATTATAAACACAGATTAACAGGCAGATAAACAGACCAGACACGTAGGATAATGACATTAAATCAGAGTGCACTTTAGATATATTGGCCAAGTTGAATTATGATAATCTTTTTTCTCTTAGTTTAAATGAATTAGTCAGTTAAAATTTTCCCTAAGGGTTACCATACCACTCTTGTGTTTTTAGGTGAATCTTAACAGAGATCTCTTGTAGTGCTTTTATTATTTTAACAGTATAGAGTTACATCACAAGCGTCATAAGGAGGAAAGAATATCAGTGTGAAGGGGGCAGAGAGACTGAAGGAGAGTTACCTGGTGGAGGAGACACTGAAGGCTTAACTGAGGCCTAGGGTGGCTGAAAGAAGGATCATCAAGGACATTACTCTCAGAGATTGGAGCTGAGAAAAGCAGACTATGAGATTTATGAAGGTACATGTCTTCCTGTAGTTTGGGATCCTGTGACAGGGTCATGAAGGCTTGAATGTAAGGGGCTTTAGAGTCTTTGCCCTGATTATGATAGAAATTGTTCAGTTTTATTATGGTGTTCTAATTTATTAGGGTTCCTGATCTGGGATCTGATAAATTGAAGCCAGGCAGTATTGCATAGGAAAATGAGACATTTTTTCTTTTCTTTTTTTTTTTTGTGGTACTGGGGATCAAACTTGGGACCTTGCACTTACAAGGCGAGACATTTCTTCTTGAGAGTTTAGGGATCAAATTTAGACCAATTCTTAAGAAGAATACAACCTAGGGGTGAGTCAGAGGGAATGGAAGACAAAGCCCATTATGGGTCCTATGGAGATACTATGTCCATCCAAAAAATGTCAATTAGGGTGAGAGATCACCTATCTCAGGGGGATGCATGAGATATTTGCTTCTTTTGGGTAATTCCCCACTCACAAATGTGAAGGCCAGCCTTACTCTGGGGCCTCTGTGGTTCTGGGGCTACTGTCCAGTTGTTCAGGTTGGACCAAATGAGCAAGTAAAACAGTGAGAGTGAGGGGCTGGGGATTTAGCTCAGTGGTTCTGCCGTCTGCCTCACAAGGGCCTGAGTTCATTTCCTGATACCAACCCCCCTCCCCCCCAAAAAAAACAGTGAGAGTGAGAGAGTCATGAGCCAGAGTCATGGCAATCACTAAATAGTCACAGGGAGGGTAATTCATCGTGGAGAGTTGAAAATCTGCTCTCTTGTGCGATTTCTGGATCAAGTTTAGCAGATGGAGGAGGAGGTTGGAAGCCTGCAGCCACAGGGAACAGATCAGCAGAGGGAGGCAATGAAGCAGTTAAGGGGGAGTCCTCACAATATGTACAGGTTCACCCTGGATAAGCTGCCACCACCAATAGTGCTGTGCATTGAGAGTAATGAGTGTCCTAAAGGAAGAGGCCCCTTACCCTTATGGACTATATAGCAGGATGTTCTCCTTTTTCTGCTGCCTTCAGATACACAGTAGATTGGCCCCAGCTAGGGTCCATCAGTTGCAAGCAGGAAGTAAGGCTTTCTTCAAGGAACTGAGAGGAACCCCATAGCTTGTACTCTGATGGGTCATTTCTGTCAGGGGTGCAGTTCAGTGGCCTGTGAGACCCACAAGGGAGTTGCCCTGTCAGGGACCTTCAGTTGCCCATTGGCTGATCTGTTGACCATGTACAAGTATCAGTGTGAAGAGAGGCCAAGAGAGGTAAGGAGAGACACTCTCCATATGGGTCACCAAATGCTATGCCAGATGGCATATAGAGTGCCTGTGATGTAGGTGGTAAAATTTTACCAGTAGACTAAGGAATGTAGGCAAGACAAGAAGTCAAGAGAAATAGCAGGTGAGTTTCTAAGAAAGGAATATGCTATCAGGTTGAGAGATTAGAAATGAAGATGTGGAAAGGGGTTTGAGTTAGCAAATGTAGATTAGAAATGTATTTTCCAGGACATCTTGTTCTTTGCTAATCTTTCAGGAACACCTGCATTGCAAAGTTGTACATCAAAGTTGCAAATTGGTTAGGCCTAAAAAGAAAGCTCTTTAAACTTAGATAAGGGTATCTGAGGCTTTTCGGCAAAGGTACAACATTAGCTCCAGGGAGGAAAGGATGGTTTTTGTATTAACTCTTACGCCATTTTTAGTCCTCATTAGTGCAGTGTTTTGTGACTGTCCAATATGTGCTGGGATAAAGTGTGTTATCAAAGAAGTCTGGGTGCTCTGAATTTGAACCCTTTTTTCTACCAGTTTTCATTCATTTGTTGTAGTTTTTGGTTTTGGGTGCTAGAGATTGAACCCAGGATCTTGTGTATGCTAAGCATATGCTCTACCACTGAGTTCCTTATGTATTTTTTTTTTCAGTCAGGGCCTTACTATGTTGTTTATTCAGGCTAGCTTCAACTTCTAGGCTCAAATGATTTTCCTCCCTCAGTCTTCCAAGTAGCTGGGACTACATGCATTTGCCCCCATATCTGGCTCTTCCATGTTAGACTTTTTTGCTTCTGACCATCAAACATATTTTAAAGAACTGGAGAAGGATAATCTATTATATTTGCCCAGGTTTATACCATTTGTGATGTTCTTCCCTCATTGTTGTTGATCTGGGTTTTCTTGTTATCAGTTACCAGACTAGAGAACTACCCGTTCCTCCTAAACTGCTTGTGACCATCAAACAGGTTGGGAATTCCTAACCCAAAAATCTGAAGTCTGAAGGGCTCTAAAATCTAACATTTTTTTAAGAGTAGGAAAATTTATTGGGGAATAGGAATGGGGAATAAGAATAGCTCCTGAGAGACGTGAGGGGTCCAGAATGGGTTGCCCTAACATTTTTTGATTAAGGTATGTTATATACATGTAGCAATTCTCCATAATGAATGTAATCATTATGTACTACAGACATACTAATAAAAATGAAAATTTGGGAAAAAATGAATTTTTTGAGCACTGACATGATCCAACAAATGGAAAATTCATCACACCTCATGTGATGCGTCACAGTCAGACTACTGGTGCACTAAAAATACTGTATAAATTATACTTTAAGCTGTGTGTGTATAAGGTATATATAAAACATAAATGAGTTTCATATTTAGCCTTGGATTCCATCCCCAAGATATCATTATATGCAAATATTCTTTTGCATTGAACCTGGATTGGACTCAGGGCCTTCACACTGTCTTACTAAGTCACTCAGTTGCCCAGGCTGGGCTTGAACATATAGTCCCCCTGCCTCAGCCTCCCTGAGTGCTGGGCTTTATAGGCATGCACCACCACACTGGGCTCATAATTTTATTTGGTCCCTTATAAAATGTGATTTTGGTTTAATTCCAGTTCTGTCCTATTCCAGAAAGTTAGGAAGTCAATGAATGTCTGTATATGTGTGCATTCTTGATGTGACATTTTTGTAGGACAGATTCCTGGAACTGGAACTTCATTTTTTTTTTTGAGACAGGGTCTCATTTGTAGTGCAGGCTAGCCTCGTACTTGTGATCATCCTGCCTCGGCCTCCTGAGTGCTGGGATTACACATGTATGCTACCACACCCAGCTTTGTAACGGGAACTTCTGAAACACATTAATTTTTGAGGAATTGACAGATTCTCTTTTAAGAAGACTTATTGAACAGAATCACGCTCACCAGTAGTGCAACAGAATGTCTGTTTCTAAATACAGCCAGCCTTCCCTGTCCATGGGTTTCACGTCCATGGATTCAACTAACCAGAGATTAAAAATATTTTTAAAAAATTGTGTCTGTACTGGACATATATAGACTATTTTCTTGTCATTATTTCCTAAATAATACAAGATAAATTACTTCCATAACATTTACATTGTATTAAGTATGTAAGTAATGTAGAGGTGATTTAAATGCAAGGATGGCATAGTTACATGCAGATATCATGCTGTTTGATGTAGGTGACTTGAGAACCCCCAAAATTTGGTATCTTTGAGGGTCCTGGAACTGGTCATCCTTGGAGTCTGAGGGATGACTGTATTGTCCCCATAAGTATGTGTTATCAGCGCTTTTAGACCTTGCCAATCAGTTGATGGGCAGTTTCTCATTTTCTCCTTTTATTTATTTATTAGGTTGACCAAATGTCCATATGTGTTAGCCATTTCTGATAAAGTTGCAAGAATAGTGAATGAATAAACATACACCTCTTACCTAGACTCACCAGTTATTGACTTTTTAGCAGATTTATTATTACTTTCTCTCTTTGTATAAATATTTGTGTGTGTTTTGTATGTTTGTATGCATATGCATACACATGTATATATTTGGGGGGTAATAGCTTGAGAGTTAACTGCACACATAATAACATAAGGATACTCTACCCCTAAGTACTCCAGCCTAGGCCTTGTATTAGTCCAGGAGCCATCACTGTGTGGACTGTCTGTTGAGCCCCAGGTGGCCCAGTACCTGGCCATTAATTTTTTGGTTTGGAGCTCATGAATCTTTTATTTTGAGACCTGCATTACTGAGTAACCAGATCTAGAGATTTTTTCCAGGAACATTCTTGCACATATTATATATGGAAGTTTTATACAGTACTCCCTGATAAATAGTATTGTATTTTTGTTGTTGTTGGTAGTTAATTTTCACCATTCGGCAGTAGCTGTTTCTTTAATACCTGAGAATTTGTCAGCTGTGATTTGGACTATATCATGGACCATCTCACCTGACCTCATAATCAGCAGAAGTGGCATTAATGGTCTAGAAATTTGAGTCAGATTAATGATCACCATTCTCCAGGGAAAGGGCCTGCCATAGGAATGAAACTGTGTGTAAAAGCATGGCAGGCCAGAGAGCCCTGAGTGTTTGCTGTGTGTGTTGGGGAGGTTGCTTGCTTATGTGCTTGTGGTGTGTACTCACACATACTATACACACACACCTTGAGCTCATAAAGATCTGAGGAATGTTCCTAACATTCCATATTTACAAGAATGAGTCACTGGCTCCTAGCATCAGTATATCAATGCATTTACTTAGTCTTACAGTATACAGAAGTAGAATCAATTCCTGTGCCCATATCACTGTGAGAAGGGAAGCTATTTACTATAGACATGATTTGTTTGCATGCCTGTTATGTAGACTGAAGCTAATGTAAGTTGAAATATTCTGTTCAAAAGTTACTTGAACTAGATTTTAAAATTCTTTTTAATTTTTTAAAATCTAGTATATTTACTTATTTGGTATATAGTTAGGTTCACATTTTTTGGTCAGTATTTTAGAATTTTATTTTTCCCCATCTTTGTTGATTTAATTTTTTTCTTCATCTATGAAATATTAACATGATTTGAAGAGAGAAAACAATGCAAAAAGACGTAGAATTGTCATGTCTCCCCTGTGCCTTCTATCCCATTTTCATTTAGCCTTGGAGACAACCAGTCCAGTTAGTTGTTTAATTTATATTTATGTTTTTTCCTCATTTATACTTGTCTTTCTTTTTTAAAAATGAGCAGATAGATGTGTTTTTTGTTTTAAATTTTTATTTTTGTTTGCTGTACTGGGGACTCAACCCAGGGCCTCATGCATGCTAGGTAAACACTACCACTGAGCTACATCGCCATCCCTTTTAATTTTATTTGAGACATGATCTCGCTGAGTTGCCCAGGCTGGCCTGGGACTCGTGATTCTCCTGTCTCAGCTTCCTGAGGAGCTGGGATTATAGGCATGTGCCACCATGTCCAGCAAGATGTATTTTTTAATTTCTTCTTTTTTTATTACACACAATGTAGTGTACTTTATTTATAGGTTCATTTTCACTTGGCTTTTCCCCCTTAACAATATACCCTAGAAACCCCTCTGTGAATATTTACAAGTATCTTCCCCATTCATTTTTTTATAGCTGTGTAGTATTCTGTTAGTGGATGTATCAGTTTGTTCGACAACTTTGCCAGATATGAGGAAGTTTTTGTTGTTTGCAGTAATTTGCAATTAAGAATAGTGCTGCAACAAATTGTCTTGTGCACAGGTTGTTTTTTATGCAGGTGTGTCTTCTATATAAACTCCACATTGCTGGGTCAAATGGTAAATAAAATAATTGTTTTGTTCGATATTGCTAAATTCCTTTCTATAGTCATACTGTTTTCCATTTTCACTGACAGTGTAGGATAATGCCTGCTTTTCTATTGCTGCACCAACATATTATGTTGTCAGGCTTTCATTTTTGCCCTGATCTCTGTAATTTTTATTGGCTTTTTTCTTACTGAGGGTAAAGTTGAATATCTTTTCATATGTTCAAGAGCTATTTTTAAATTATTTATTTATTTACTTATTTGCCATACTTGGGATTGATCCCAGGGCCTTCATACTGAGCTACATCCCCAACCCTTTGTTATTTTTATTTTGAGATATGATGTTATTAAGTTGTCCAGGCTGTCTTTGAATTTGTGATCTTCCTACCTCAGCCTCCAGTGTACTGGGATTACAGGTATGTACCACTGTGCACTGTTCTCTCCCTCTAATTTTCTGTCAAGTATTTGGCCTTTTTCCTCTTGCTCTTTTAGAGTTCTTTATGTATCCAGGATATTAACTTTTTACCTGTGATATATGTTACAGTCTTTCACCTAGTTTGTCTTTTGTCTCTCGACTTAAATTTTTGAATTTACAAAAGTGTTTTTTATTATTGTGGTTATAATTATTAATCAGTCTTTTATTACGTCTGGGTTTGATTCAGAGTTAGAAGGTGTTTCCCTACCTTGGATCATAGAGGCTTTCATCTAGATCTTTTGTTTTGCTTTGTTTTTTGTAGTACTAGGGTTTGAATCTGAGGCTTCTTGCATGCTAGGCAAGTGCTGTACCACTCAGCTACATCTTCAGCTTTTTTATTTTTACTTTGAGACATGATTTTGCTAAGTTATCCACATTGGTTTTGAGCATTCTATCCTGCTTTTTTAGCCTGTTGAGTAACTGGAATTACAAGTGTGTGTTACCATGCCCAGCTGGTTTCAGTTTTTTATATTTGGTTCACATATCCATTTGGTTTTATTCTTTTATCTGAGTTTTTTTTTTGGTACCGGGGATCGAACTCAGGACCTTGCGGTTTCAAGGCAGGCGGTGGAACCACTGAGTTAAACCCCGGCCCATTAGGTTTTATTCTTGAGCATGGTATGATATATGGATCTCATTTAATATTTTACAAATGTTTCTCCAGTTGTCCTGGCACTATTTATTAAAAAGTGGGCCTTTCATTTTGGACTTTGAGAGCATGTCTGGATAAAAATGTGTTTTGGTATCTGGTAGGGCTACTCCTTCCTTCTGTTTTTTTTTCCTAGCATTTTCTAGCTATTCTTGCACACTGGGTTTAAAAATTTTTTTTATTAGTATATGTTTTCCATACATAATGATTACATTCAGCTTGGGGGTTAATACAAATAACATCTTGATCATTTTACTCCCCCATATGATTTTTAGTATTACCTTTTATCTTTTTTGTTGTTGGAATGGAACCAGGGCCTCTCCCATGTTCAGCAAGTGCTTTGCCACTGAGCTACACCACCAGCCAGTAGTACCTTCTTTTGTACCATTTAAAAGCTTTTTTCTTTTTTAGGATCTCATTAAACTTACAAATTGCTTTAGGGATTACTACATCTTTGTGACTTTGTGTCATTCTGTAATGAGTCGGACAGCCCTGAAGTTAGATGGAACAGTTGCCCAAAAGAACACACTCACTTTTTCCACTGCAAGTTCAGAAGTCCCAAGGTCAGTGTTAGGATTGATATTGTAATACACTGGAAGGAGTTAAACTCACCGAAAGCTGTTCTACTCATAGTTACAGCTCATTACATTGAAGAGTTACAGACTGGAATCAGCTATGAGAGACAGAGATTGTTTAAGGTTTTGGAAGATACTAAAGCTTCTATTCTGCACCTTCACATCACCTTCCTAGCACACTGAGCAATGACAATATGTGAAGAATTGCTAAACATGGAAGCTCACCTGAGCCTTTGTGTACAGAGGTTTTGAGGTTTTGTTACATTGGTGTAACTGAATGCATCTTTTACCATAAAGGTAAACTCAGATCTCCAGCCTCTCTTTTTTTCTGGAGGTTGGGCTGCTATCATGTGGCTAAAAGCCTGAACCTGCTATGGTTTCATTGTCTCCTCCAAAGCTAATTTTGGAGTTTATTGCTATTTATTGTTAAGAGGTGGAACCTTTAGGCCAGTGATGGTGAACCTTTTAGAGCTTTCAATGATACAAATAACCTACTGTGGCATGCATGCCATAGGTTCACCACCAATGCTTTAGGAGGTGATTAGGTTATGAGGGCTTTAACTTCAGTAGCATTGGTGCTATTTTTAAAAAGTGTGAGTTTTCTGGGCGTTGTGGAGCTCACCTGTAATCCTAGCACTTGGGAGGCTGAGGCAGGAATATTGCTGAGAGTTCAAGACCAGCCTGAACTACACAGCAAAAACATGTCTCAAAAAAAAGTTTGCTCCCTTATTTCTTCAGCCACAGAATGATCCAGCATCATCCCAGATGATGGCCCCTTAATCTTGGACTTCTCAGCCTCCACAAGTGTGAACTAATACATTTCCAATGATTATAATTTACCCAGTCTCAGGTATTCTGTTACAGCAGCAAAAAGGACTAAGACACCCTGTAATTACATGATAGGGTTTTATAGCCTGGAGTCATTTCATTAGTTTAAGCTATCTAGGGTTCCACCAGGAGTCACTTCATAAGCATAAACCATCAGGGCCCACCATAAATAATAAAGATACTTCTATCAATTGGGAGGTGTTAAGTTAGGTTGTTAGATTTGACATCTCCTTTTTTGTTGTGTTTATAGCTATGTATTTCCCTCTTGGCATTGCCTTAGCATTTTATCCTATAAGTTTTGGTATGTTATACTTCCATCTTTATTTGTCTCAAGATATTTTTTTTGAGACAGGGTCTCACTATGTAGCCCAGGCTGGTCTCGAACTCACAGCAATCCTCCTGCCTCAGCCTCCTGAGTGCTGGGATTACAGGCATGCGCCATCATGCCCAGCTTGTTGTCTCAAGATATTTTGTAATTTCCTTGTGATTTGTTCTTTGACCCATTGAATGTTCAGAAGTACGTTGTTCAATTTTTATATATTTATGAATTTCCACTTTTTCTCCCATTTTGATTTCTGGTTTCATCCCATTGTGATTGGAGGGAAATACTTTGCATACTTTTAATCTTTGTTACTTTACTGAAACTTATTTTGTGGGCTAACATATGGTCTATTCTGAAAAATGTTCCATGTTTACTTGAGAAGAATATTATTATTGTGTGGAATGTTCTGTGCATTATTTGAAGTCTAGTTGGTTTGTACTGTTAATGAAGTCTTCCTTGCCTTTATTAGTCTGGATAATAGATAGGTGTTCTATTCATTATTGAAAATATTATATTGAAGTCTGTAGCTATTTGTAGAGCTGTCTTTTTCCCTTCTGCCAATTTTGCTTCATGTTTTTGGCTATGTTGTTTGGTTTATATATGTTTCCACATGTTATATCTTCTTGATTAACTGACCCTTTATCAATAGATAATATCCTTCTTTTCATCTTGTAAGATTTTTTTTTGTCTGTTTGCTTGTTTTCTGTTTTTTCTCATTGAGTTTATTGGTACATTTTAGGTATACAGTACAGTTACATTCATCATTGGGATCTTGTGCCTTTACATGACAGGCCTTGGTTCTCATTTTTTCCCCTTGTCCCTGTCCTCCCTTCACCCCCTCCTCCCTTCCCTATTTACAAAAATTTTATATGAGAAAATGAAAAAATGGAAGTAAAGTTTTTGTAAAGTTAATGTTTGCTTGTTTTCTTTGGTACCAGGGATTGAACTCAGGACCTTGTGTTTAGCAGGCTGGAGCTATGCCGCTGAGCTAAATCCCTGGCCCTACTTGTAAGATTTTGTTTGTCTGATGTTAGTGTAGCCATCCTAGCTCTCTTTTGGATATCATTTGTATTGAATACAGTATCTCTCATTGTCCTTTCTCTCTTGTGTCTTTGGGTCTAGAATAAGTTGAACACCAGGAGCTAAACAAATAAACAAAAAAGTAAAGCAACAAACAGAAACTGTAAACACCTATACCAGTCTACAGATTGGCTTGGTGCTGGAGCACTCCTTCAAGACTCCACCATGCTTGTGTGGTCTGTGGGGCAGCCTGAGGTGAAAGGTTACAGGCTTTTTAGGTCACTTGTGAATGGGTCTTATTCTGGGCATAAACATTTTTCTAGATTCCCTTGTACATGGATGCTTTTGAGTATCTGAATTTTTAAGACTTTCTCCCCTAGCTGTTCCTTTCAGAAAGTCGTATTCTGATGCATGTTCTGCTGGAACCTTTTGCCCAGCCTCTGCAGTTTGGCTGTCTTGCAGCTTTTTAGAGCAGTGCCCACTGCTTTACCACTCTCCAGTTCCAAGTTCCATAAAACAGACAAGCACATTGCACCAGTTCTCTGGGAGCCCTCAGACAGATTAGAACATGAATCAGGTCTGCCTTGCTGCCTCCAGGCCCAGGGACACACACTGGGAACATGGGTGACTCTACCTGCAGCAGCTGCTGCACATCAGGGAATAGAGCAAGGGCAGGAAAAAAGCCGCCCCTGCCCCCTGCTACCGCAGCCTTTGAATTACCTTTTTTTTTTCAATTCTACCTTTGCTTGGTTGCTGCAAACCTTTGTTTTCCAGAGTTCTGGCAAAGATAATTGTTATAATTTCTTCTTGTTTTGTATGTTTCCTGTGGGAGGATAAGAGCTTGACAGATTCTCATTTTGCTGTCATTGTGGAGTGAAATTTTGTCAGTTGAAATGTTTTTCCATATGTTTTGTTTTGTTTTGTTTTGTTTTATGGTGCTGAGGATGGAAATCAAGTCCTCATGGATGTTGGCACGTGCTTAACCACTGAGTAGCATCTCCAGCCTCAGTCATCTGAAATGGATTCTCCTTTTCTATTGTTTTTAAAGCAGCTTTGAATGGATACAGACTGTTTTTGTCCATTTGTTTGATACACAGCCGGAATTTGGCATTTGTTTACTTATAGGTAATTAGAAATTTGAAGTAGTGTCTATTATGTATTATAAGCTATACTGAAGGTAGTATTATGTGTCTTTTTATGTGCTGTTTGTGTTGATCTATATAGTTTTTTGGAGGATGTATAGAGAGATTTGAATTTATACAGATGCAATCCTTCTAGATTACATGGAAGTGTCTTAGTTTTTAATTGAAGAACAAAGGTGATTTATGCACAGTAAAATTTACATATTGTAAAAGTTGGTGTATGGTTTATGAATTTTGGCAAAGCCATACAGTTATGTAACCACTGCCACAAAGAAGACATGGAAGAGTTGTGTCACCTCACAATGTATACCTTTGTAGCTGGCCCCTTGCTGTCCCCTGTCCCCTAATCACAGATAGATGTTCACCCTTTGAAGTTTTGCCTTTCTGGTAATGTTTTATAAATGGAACCACAGAGCAAGTAACCTGTTGAATCTGGCTTCTTTCCCTTAGCATAGTATATTTAAGGTTCATCCATGTTGTCGCCTGCATCATTGATTCCTTCTTTTTCATAGTACTTGTAATACTGTAGATTCCAGATTGTGTATCTATTCACTGGTTGAAAAACATTTAGGTTTTTTCCAGGTTTTGTTGATTAAAAATACAGTTGCCTAGGAGATGGGGGTGTGTATAGGCCTAGCATGTGCAAGGCTTTGGATTCAAGCCTTAGCACTCGCTGCCTACGTCGCACTTGTGGCCCCCTCCTCGTAATTTGTGTGTGTGGTGTTCCGTTGCATCCGCCTCAGGCAAGCTGGTAGCCAGCGTACAATAAACCTACCTTGCAACATGTAGTTTCTATGTGGCTCATTGATTTTCATTATCACACAGTATTCCACTGAATAACTGCCAGTTTACTCATTCTGCTGCTGATGGACATTTGAATTTTCCTCATGATTTCATATTAGAAACAGTGCTGTTGTGAACATCCCTGGGCTTGTTTCCGAGGGCACATGTTCATGATTTTCTCTAAGGTATGTAGCTATAAGGAGAACTGCCAAGTGGCATGTATGCAAATTATTAACTTTAGCAAACAATGCCAAAGCATTTCCCAAAGTGCTTATACCAGATTGGATTCCTACTAATGGTGTGTGGGAGTTGCCATTTTAGGACACTGCAGTGTAGTAGTCTGCTTAGCTGTACCCTTTCTGGTGGGGGCATAGTGGTGTTTCAGTATTGTGTTCTCACTTACCTGAATGCTAATGAGCCTGAGTATGTTTCAGTTCACCTGGACGCTCTGGTTGGTACATTTTCCTTTGTTCATAGGTCGTTTGGTTTTCCTTTTGAATGAAGTACCTTCTCTCTTTTCTTGTCCCTTTGTCTGTCTTTGTATATTTCTGATCAGTTTATAGGGGTTAAATATTCCAGGTAAGATCCCTTTATCCTTCATGAGCATCACAGATAATCTCTCCTTTGTGGCTTGCCTTTGCACTGCCCTACTTTTAATCTCGTAAAGCTTACAAGTCTCTTCCTTTATGAGGGGTGCTTTTCATGTCTTGTCTCAGAATTTGTCCCTTATCTTAAGCTTACGAAAACATTTTCTATATAATTGTATAGTGTTGCCAAACCCACAGCTCGAGTTGGCACCCAAGTGGCTGCAGGGGAATCCTAGAAGGGAGTGCCCCGAACCATGTGGAAATGGGGCCGCTCGGGGTTCCAAAGTTGCACTCATGCTCAGGTGATCCGTCCTAAGCATTTATGATGGGGACAGGCTGTGATGTCTTCACAACAGTAAGAAGAAGGGAATGTTCAGAGAAAGAGGTCAAGGGATGAAGTTTACATGAGGGTGTAAGGAATTTGGGCTTAGGGCCAGGGCCAGTTTCTTTCTTCAAAGGCTAGTGGGCATAACCTAAACAGCTTTATCAGTGCCTGAAAATGTTCAAGGTCCCAGCTTGGACTTAAGATTGCAAGTAGAACCGTGCAGCCGATTAGGTTGTAAAGCAGTCAAAGGGCTGATTTTCGGTCAACACACAGAAAGCAGAGGAATTGGGGAACTCTACAGTTATTTACTTTTCTTTTTCATGGGTTTTTATTATTACGTGTTTTGATACATAATAAATACATTTATTGTGGGGATCTGCTATACATACACACACATATCTATGTTGGTCCTGCTTCCCCTTCCTCCTATCCCCCCTCATCCACACTTTAAAGTTATTTTATAGATACTTTGCTGTGTTTTCTCTCACATTAGACTTACATATTACCTGTAGCTGATTTGTGTGTGTGGTAACAGGGGCTAAATTTCATTTTTTGCCATATAAATATCCAATAACCAATCCAACATCTATTGAAAAGCTCACCCTGCCCACCACTTTACTGTGCCAACACAGTCATGATGCATTTGTCTATGTGTGTTTGGATTCTTTTTGTTCGCTGGACTATCTATCCTTGTGCAAATGTCACATCATCTTAAATTTCCTATTAATGAAATACTTTTTCTCTCAGGATGGATGAGAGTAGGCCAGCAACTTGTTTTGAAGTAGAAAACCTGTATTAATTCACGATGAGTTTGGAACCCAATGAGAAATTCCCCTACATTTATCCTGCACCCAGCGGTCAGCATTTTATAATAAAAGCAATGTGCCATTATAGGAACTAGTGACATTTGAGGACGTGGCTGTGGATTTCACCCCAGAGGAGTGGAAGTATGTGAACCCTGCACAGAGAATCCTGTACAGAGATGTGATGCTGGAGACCTACAGCCACTTTGTCTCCTTGGGTAAGAAGCTTCCTTGGGAAACGTGGCTGTTTATGATCATTGCACCAAATGGAGAGCCTTTTCTTTTATCTCTCTCAATGTCCTCCTTTTCTCTCCTGAAAAGGTACCTTGGGAATTTAAAACTCAGGTTAAATGTTTTGACTTTACTACTGTGTCAAACAGTAGGTCCCTTGTGTTGCTCCCAAACTGCAATTTCCTCTGTCTCAGGGGCTCTGAAGACCAAAGATGTGTCTGTCATTTCTCATTATCAGGGCAGCAGGTTACTAAACCAGACCTCATCCTCAAACTGGAGGTGGAAGAGCCATGCCCGGCAGAAGGCAGAGTCCCAATTGGGAGCTATCCAGGTAAGTAGGACAGACCTCAGCTCTGAACACACAGGTGCCCAGCCTGTCACTGGGGGAGGGCACCCCTTAGGGCTTTTGGGACTGTCTTGGTTGTGGCCCTTTGGCTCTGTTGGAGGACACGGACATGAACATCTCATCCATAAGACTGACACCCCTCCCTGTCCTCTCATACATCATCACTGTCCTTACGTTGCTGCTGCCTGGAAAGTTTCTGCACAGTTCCTTTCCTCACAGATCAAGTGTCTTTTATATGCTACCATGCCCCAGTCTTGTTGCTTCCACAATTCTCATCTGTCACAGACTTATAGCTAGGCCCACATTAGTTACCGGCCTGGATCTAATGCTATAATTCCAGAGTGGATTCTCTGAGTCCATTCTTCTTGCTCAGCTTAGCTATTCATGTCAAGGTTTGGTCTCCAAACATCTTTATTACCTATTTTTTTGTGGTACTGGTGATTGAACCCAGGGCCTTTACACTGAGCTACATCACCAACTCTTTTATTTTTTTATTTTGAGACAGGGTCTTCCTAAATTGATAAATTAATTGCCTGGCTGGGCTCAAACTTGTAATCCTCCTGCTTCAGCCTCAGAGTGCTGAGATTATAGGTGTGAGCCACTAAACTTGGTTAGTTTCTTTTTTGGTGGTGATGGTGGTGCTTCAGGTTGAAACCAAAGTTTTGTACATGTTAGACAAATGCTGTACCACTGAGCTATATTGCCAGCTCCTTGATTATCTACTTTTTGAGTTACCTTTGAGATATAATTCACTACCTCATAATTCAGCCATTTAGAGTGTAAAATTCAGTACTTTTTGGTATATTCATAGTTGTGCAGTTGTCACCATTATCTAACTCTAGAACATTTTCATCAACTCTAAAAAGAAACTTCTGCTTTTATTAGTCCCTTTCCATTCTCTCCTTCCCCCATTCTCTGGTAAGCGTGATTAACTTTCTACCTCTATAGTCTTGACTGTTCTTGACATTTCATATACATGGAATCATAAAACATGACCATTTTGTTTTCTTTCATTTGGCATGTTTTCAAAGTTCATCCATGTTGTAGCATAAATCAACACTTTATTCCATTTTATGGGAATATTCCATTGTATGGATAGAGAACATTTTGTTTATCTGCTGATGGACATTTGGTGGTTTCCACTTTCTTGGCTATTATGACTAATGTGGATATGAACATACATGTACAAGTTTTTGGGGTGATGTAGGTTCTCATTTTGTGCAGATGCACAGTATTGAAATTATTGTAGTATATGGTAATTGTATATTTAACATTTTGAAAAATTACCAAACTTTGAATATCCCATTCCTCAAAAACTTTCATGCAGTGTCAACATTCACTAATGATTCTTGCCTGATCACTTGTTACTAAGATGGTTAATTTTGTTCTTTTCATCGAGCTATCATCCATTACTGTCATTGTTCATATTCATGTTCAAATTGTCTTCAGTGTAGTAGTAAAGATTTCCTCAGGCTAGCTCCCTCTCCTTTTGTCCTGGCCCTATCATTCTTTGAGTGCTTTCTCACTTTCTAGCACAAACATATTCCACATTCACCTGGTACTTTCCCTGTTTCAGACTGGAATGAACAGTTTCTACAAGGACCTCGGGCTCCTGTTAGCGGGAATGGTACTTTATCCCCACTGTGGTACATTAACACAGTCCTCTGTTGTGTTTTTCTTATAAGTTGGTAATTAGATGTAGAAGTTGGATTAGTTTCTGAGATTTTTTTTTCTTTTTACTTCCTAGTTACTCTCACCAGTAGGCATGCAATGTACAGTTATCTCTGTGTTCTGTTACTAGTTATTGATTGGTGATTAATGCTTAGCTCCATTAATTCATTAATGGCTGCAAAATATCGATATGTAAATTTTGTCATTCTTTATTAGCTGGAATACTTTTATAAAGAGAAATTGCCCCCATCTATTATTTGGTTACCACGAGTTACATGTTATACAGAAAAGACAGGCTAAATGACTGAGGTTTGATTGGCATATTTGCCAGTTTTCAGAGTAAAGAGTTGCTTTGGTACCATCACCCAAATGTGACCAACAAGCTATATCCTTTTTATGTATCATTTACAGACTTAGAGATTTAAACATTTTAATGTCTTAATTGCTTTATTATTCTTACCATGACTCAAACTATTCCATCTTTAGCCAGTGGAAACTCCTTCATGTTGGTTTTCAGGTGTTTGGTGGTGTTATTGCTTTTAGGTGTTACAAGTTCAAGGCTCATTTTGTGTGTTTCCTGTCTCTGACCTGGTATTGCCCACTTCTCCAAAGAGCCCTGGTTCTTTTTAGTGGAAAAATAATGTTTTAAGACCACAACTTAGGTGTTAGAGAATCATTTTAAGCCTTTTCATTGATAGAGTTAGGACCTATGTATAAATTTTAAAAATACTTCATATATTCCAATTGATATTTATAAATCAAATCCTGGATGGATGTAAAGGTGTTTCATAGATTGATTTTATATCTGATGATAGTGTTGTAGTCTTATTCTGAGACAATGATCAAAACAACTGATCATGTTGATGCCGCTGTGAGTCAAGACTTTCAGCCTGGTCATTAGGAAATACAGAAGAAAATATTTACTATTATTAGGAAATTCAGTTTTTGTTCAGTTTTGCTTTGTGATTATATAAAATATTATATTTACTTGGTTCCAAAGTCATATTTAGAAAACAAGGTACATATAGTGTAGTCAGAGGCTGCTTTCCCTCTCCATGCATTTCTTTCTTTCTTTCCTCCACAGGTAACCTTTAATAAAATTTAAAGGTTTATCTTTCTACTGTTTTTTATAATATGAGCCTATATGAATATATATACAATTCTTTCTTTATAAAAACAGCATCCTACTATCCAGTTTTATTCACCTTCTTTTTCTTTTTTTTCCTCGAGTTTATTGGTACATTTTAGGTATACAGTACAGTTACATTCATTATTGGGATCTTGTACCTTTACATGACAGGTCTTGGTTCTCATTTTTTCCCCATACCCCTGCCCTCCCTTTGTCCCCTCCTCCCTTCCCTATTTACAAATTCACCTTCTTTTTCTTACTTAATAGTTAAGAACATGTTACATACATAGATACTCCTTTTTCTTTTTATAATAATGTATCTTAATAATCAACAATCAATAATAGCAGTTGTTGTAAACATTTTAAAGCACTTCATATGTGCCATGCAAACTTTGTTATATCTCTCATTTTCCCCATACCCCTGCCCTCCCTTTGTCCCCTCCTCCCTTCCCTATTTACAAATTCACCTTCTTTTTCTTACTTAATAGTTAAGAACATGTTACATACATAGATACTCCTTTTTCTTTTTATAATAATGTATCTTAATAATCAACAATCAATAATAGCAGTTGTTGTAAACATTTTAAAGCACTTCATATGTGCCATGCAAACTTTGTTATGAGTAAACAATGCTTCTCAGCATCATCCACTTGGGTAAGCACTGTTATAATTTCTGTTTTGTGGGTGAGAAAATGATATAGGTACTAGCTCACTTGCCTAAGGTCACAGACCAATTAAAAGGATGAGCTGGGATTTGCTCTTGTCCAACCATATGGGCCATACTGCTGCTGTCCACTGAAGGAAATTCTTGTCCAGCAGTTCTGAGTAGAGCAGCTTGTAAGAGCCCTTTCTGTGATTCTGCGCTCCCCTGGCTAAGAACTAGTGTTTTGCTATCTGAAGAAAGTAAGTCACTGGAAAGGAAACCAAAGCTGCATGATCCACTTTAACATTAAGTACTGCTATGACAGAATGTTAACATTATGGAATCTTACGTGGTAATATGAATAGTTACTATACACTTCTTTCAACTTGTCTCCATGCTTGAAAATTTTCACATAAGGTTTCAGAGAAAATAAGTAAATTACCAAACACGACTAAAAATTCAGTATATGTGTAAAAATGTCAGATTTTATTTACTTCAAGATACCGTTGAGTTTAAGAAATACCACTAAGAAGGAAACATTGTCACCAGTTAATCTGTGACATGTCATTGATTATAAGGTGTATGTGGATTCAGAGATGTTAAAATGTGAAATATTGTGTATCTTGCAACTGATATTAAAGGCTTTGCAGTTTTGACTAAATGAGTGTTACAGATGACAGTTAATAAATTTTTAAGTTATTTAGGAAGATCAGAGTAGATTTCTTTGAAAAGACAGAATTGCCTCTTGAGAGTTATCTAGATTATGAATATAGGACAATATGGAGGACAGGGCTATGTGCATAATGGTACATGAGAAATAGTTTGGAGTATAGTTTTAAGGGAAATAGTGTAGACAGTGATGTTGAAGAACTGTGAATGTAAGCATGGGTGAACTTGCACTGGTGAGTCCGGATTGTCAGGCTAATTCTTTCATTCACTGAAAATGTAGATTCAGGTACGTTGTAAGATTTGAGTCCAGCAAACACACTGTTTTATTTCTTCCTAGTGGGAAATAGTGTAAGTCAGGTTTAGTTAAGAGTTAATATGGTGACTGTGAATTGAGCGTAATAAGGTCTATCCCCAAAACTGATGGAAGTCAGAGATCATATAAGACATGGTGAGAGATCCAGACATCAGGTTAAGATTGTTCTTTGTAAAAAAAAAAGGGCAGTACGTGGGATTTGAGTAAGAGACTCTTCAGGAACTCTGATAAAATGAAATGATAATATCAGTTTTCATATGGCAAGGAATTTCTGAATATTGTACTTCTTTCTAGAAGTCTGCCAAATTGATGAACAGATTGAGAGGCAGCATCAGGATGAACAAGATAAATGTCTGATGCAAGTTGGATTCCCTGACAAGAAAACATATACCACCACGATTGGCTCTGAGTGTAATGAATTTGGAAACACACTTCATTTGAGTACAAGGTTTGTCGTTCCAATACAAAGACCCCATAAACTCAAATCATTAGGAAGTAATATGGTAGAGAATTTTGACTTATTTAGAAACTCTGCAGAAAAGAAACATAATAATGGATGTGCAAAACTATTCTTTCACACTGAATATGAAAAAAATCTTATAGTGAAACCGTGTGGCTATAAAGAGTGTGGGAAAGCCCTCAGGCCAAAGAAAGGTCTTAGTCTTCATCAGAGAATTAAAAACGGGGAGAAGCCCTTTGAATGTACTGCGTGTCAGAAAACCTTCAGCAAGAAGTCACACCTCACTGTACACTGGAGAACGCACACGGGAGAGAAACCCTTTAGTTGTACTGAATGTGGAAAAGCCTTCAGCCAAAAATCTCAGCTCATTATACACCTCAGAACTCATACAGGAGAGAGACCTTTTGAGTGTCCTGAGTGTGGGAAAGCCTTCAGAGAAAAGTCAACAGTCATCATACATTACAGGACTCATACGGGAGAGAAACCTTATGAATGTAATGAATGTGGAAAAGCCTTCACTCAGAAGTCAAACCTCATCGTCCATCAGAAAACCCACACAGGAGAGAAAACATATGAATGCACTAAATGTGGGGAATCTTTCATACAGAAGCTTGATCTAATTATCCACCACAGCACTCACACAGGAAAGAAACCCCATGAATGCAGTGAATGCAAGAAGACTTTCAGTGACAAGTCAACCCTCATTATACACCAGAGAACGCACACCGGAGAGAAGCCACATAAATGTACTGAATGTGGGAAGTCTTTCAATGAGAAGTCCACCCTCATTGTGCATCAGAGGACCCACACAGGAGAGAAACCCTATGAATGTGATGTGTGTGGAAAAACCTTCACCCAGAAGTCAAACCTGGGTGTACATCAGAGAACGCATTCAGGAGAGAAACCCTTTGAGTGTAATGAATGCGAGAAAGCCTTCTCTCAGAAGTCCTATCTCATGCTACATCAGAGAGGCCACACAGGGGAGAAGCCCTACGAGTGCAGTGAATGTGAAAAAGCATTTTCTCAGAAGTCATATCTCATTATACATCAAAGAACACATACAGAAGAAAAACCCTATAAATGTAACGAATGTGGCAAAGCCTTCCGAGAAAAGTCAAAGCTCATAATACATCAAAGAATTCACACAGGAGAGAAACCCTATGAATGTCTTGTGTGTTGGAAAGCTTTCAGCCAGAAGTCCCAGCTTATAATTCACCAGAGAACACACACAGGAGAGAAGCCCTACGCTTGCACAGAGTGTGGCAAAGCCTTCAGAGAAAAGTCAACATTCACTGTGCATCAAAGAACTCATACTGGAGAGAAACCCTATAAATGTACAGAATGTGGGAAAGCCTTTACCCAGAAGTCCAATCTTATTGTTCATCAGAGGACCCACACTGGAAAGAAGGCCCATGGGAGAGGCCACATCCGGAAGTCAAAGTTCACTGGGCATTAGAAAGTAAAGCAACAGCATCTGCTGTGTACCCTGAAGGAAATTTGTCAGTTTAAGGTTTTCAAAGTGTGTCCTAACTTCTGATTTAAACATGAGGAGTTAAATTAGCCTTTCTTCTTTTCATCTTGCCCTTCCCCAAAATCAGTAGGAGAAAAGGAAGAGATGGAATCTCTGTATCTAACAAAATTAGGAAGTTAGCTGCAACCCAAGGGCTGCCAGAAGCAGAGGCAGTGAAGTGCCCATGCAAGAGATTCCAGGTCCACAGATGGGTATGGGTAAGGACTCTTAACTGAGGGTTGAGCAAGATACGCTTCAAAGTGCTGGGCCCTGGGCAACTGGGAAACAGAGTGCATAGGCAGGTGAAGGGTACCCTTAAGCATTTGGGATCTGAGGAGAAATAAGGCTCTTAACAAGGAGTTATTCAGACAAACTATTTTCAGGAAGACATCTGTACTGATAGGAACAGTTGGGATGAGGGAAGAGTAAATAGCTGCCCCTCTTTACTGACTTGGGAGAAGTCAAGTCTGAAATAATTAACAAGTTTGTGTCAGGGGCCTCAGCAGTTAGAAAAACTGATCCACCTGGAATATGGTCCTAGTTTCTTCCCTGACACAATCCTCCAGCAATAGCAAGTCTAAGGAAAACTAATTCAAAGAGAATGACACCGATAATCAAAACCACAAATTATTTTTTAAGCCAGCAGTTCACTTATAATGTATATACTCAATGTACGAAATGAACACAGATTCACTGATGCACTGTTTGCAAAAACAAAAGATTGGAAGTTGTCCTAATGATATCACCAGAGTTCTGCTTCCTGGAATTGGGACATATTCACAGCAAAGTCTTAGGCTCACAAAAATAAATAAAGAGAACTTGCATTATTATTTGTGTAGCGATTGGGATAAGCCCTAAGTTATAAAGAAGGAAAAGCAAGGTGCAGCATAGAGTATAATATGCTACCATGTGTATAGAAACAGGAAAATGTTAGTATACAGTTATACGTATTTCTAAAACCCTGATTAGCTCAGGGAAGGGGCAGTGGGAGGGTGGAGGGATGGAACCGATTGGGAGACATCTATGAAGCATTTATAGCTTTTGAAAATTGTACCATGTGAATGTTCTTCCTTTCCAAAAAATAAATAAAACTTTAAAAAGCATATTGCATTCTATTACTACTATAATGAAGTCAGTCTACACATAGGATTTTATAACATTTAATGTGGAGAGTATAATTTTTTTGTGGTGCCTTGGATGGAACCCAGGTCCTGTGGTCTACCACTCAGTTACACTCTCCTCAGCCTTGGAGGGTTTTGTTTTTAATGAGTAAACTGAATAACCAGGAAGACAGAACAACAGCTACTCAGTACATTCCCAAGGCACACAGGCATTAGTTTCTTGAGGGTACCAAATAGTGATTCTAAGGTCAGCTGGGACCACATCACCTAACCCTAAAATGATTGAGACTGGAACACATTTTTTCTTTTGTATGCACAGTGATATCTATGAAGAGATCCTATATTAAAGCCCACCACTGTCTTTCCATATCTTAAAGTTATTTAAATGACTGTATATACATATACTTTTCATAAGAGGTATAAAGTAATCCAAAGAGGGGTTGACTTACTCCCCAGGGTTGCATTCCTGCTGGTGACATAGTTTCTAGGGTGAGAGACAGATTGAGACCCCATGATCTGAATGGCCACAGCTGAAAACCACGTACCAGGATGCTTGCTGCAGAACGAGCAGTCCTGCTTGTGAATGACTATTTGTGGCACTCGTGCTAATGTGGTTACTCACTGGGACCATGACTGGTAGAATTTGGCAGCCCAAGCTATATAAAACCTTTAATCCAAACCCACTTGAGACCCTGTCTGTGCCCTCCCAGGCCTTTTTATTCTCTGAATTAATCTGCAAGTAAATGAACCACTGGCTGACTTTTTAAAAATGTAGTTAGACAGGTCTCACAGAGCTCTTTTCCAGGAAGAGGACATGTAGGGCTGGCTGACTTCTTCCTGTACAGTCTGCTGGGACAAGGCCCAAAGGCATTGCATCTTTCTACTCTTAAAGAATCTTCCTAGGGCTTCAGGTTTATTAAAGGCCATCCTGCAGTAGGGGAGAGAGTCAAACATCACCATTTCCCATGGATTTGGACTCCAGCTTCCTGGGACACCAAGACAACTGGATGAGCTACGTGTTGGTAAATGGAGGTAAGGCACAGACCTAAAGGGGAAAACTGCAGGATGTGAATAAACGGGCTGCGGTTTAGGGGAAAGCGAGGAGGGTGATGATGGACTGAGTAGGCGTGAGTGGGGTGATGAGGGCAGAATGGGCCAGATCAAGCAAGAGGGGAATATCCAATGGAGTGTAAGTAAACGTGGGTAGTGGTGGGGCCGGTGGGAGTGAGGAGGCACAGTGTGGAAGATGGTGGTGGATGCGGTGGAGGGAAGAGCAGGCCAGGTGGGTGGAGATCCAGGGCAGGTCTTCAGGGACAAGCCATCCGGGCGGCGGACTTTACTCCACTGGGGATGGTGGGTGCTCTGTGGAGTGGCAAGGTTACAGGGCATCGGGGTCTATGATGCAGGAATTTTCAGTGCTGGTGTTGGGGACTCGGGGAGGAGAGCACCTGGGCTTCTGCACCAAGGACAGCTGCCCTGACGACCCCACTGTGACCATTGGTGTGTAGATGGGAACAGCCTGTGCTCTAGGTATGCTGCTCAGTGAACACCAGCTCTGTGTTCCATGTTCTTGTTGCTCTTTATATAAACGCTGAGATGTGCCTCTGAAGCTCCCCAATTCAGCTATCTTTTAGCCCTAGGCCAGCCTTGGTGTTATCTCCCACATTATTTAGGTCAGCTAAAAACTCCTAAAATAAAACTGATCCCTCTTCAATCTATTCCTTAAGGGCCTCAAAACTACTCAGTATCCCTGAGATCACACATCTGACCTCTGATTGGCCTATAGCTACCCAGATCAGTACTGGCCTCCAGTATTTTTACCAGTCATATTTTGTTGTCTTTAGATACAACTGGCTAAACTATGAATTATGATCCCTGCTCACTTCATCCTTTGGGGCCTGCTAATATGAGAAATTCCCTTCATAACAATGATAGTATCCAATATGCTACCAGATAAACTACTGTAGAAGTCTCATTTTAGAAAGGCTCACAGACCAAATTAAAATGCTCGAGTCACAAGGTTCATTAAATCAACTTAAAGTATTTTTAAGCAGCAAGGAAAAAGGGGTAAGTTAGCACACTTAGTACCGACTCCACCATTAGGTTGTAGACCCTGCCTCTGTCTCCATCTCTGCCTATCTCTGTTGCACCGGTCTTACTGGTTATGAGACTCAGAGTTAAGATTTGAACAAGGGCCCCAGTCAGACTGCAGAAGCTCAGAGCCCATGACATCCCTAATGCCCTCAGCCGCATCTCACTGTTAATGTCAACACTGTAGTTTGTTCTGTTTAGTGGAACAATGGAGAGTGTCACCCATTGGTGGCCAACTTAGGTACAATGTAGGTCAAGTGGTAGGATACTTTATGTATTGGTTTCCTGTTCCTTTGCCTGTAATATTCTTGTTGGTCCTATCATATATTTTCCTTATTCCACGTATCTTTAGCATACTTTGCAAGTCACTAACTTACTTGTTACTCTATTTAACACATTATACAATTCTGCCTGTGTCAAGAGCTACCTTATTACTTGGGATCTCTACTTTACACACTGAGTTTTGTTTACTTCTCCCAAGTGCCCAGCAGGCATAAGCACTGTCTATGTTTAGCACATCTTACAAGTTTCTTCCATTAGGCTTATTTTCATGAGGTTGAGAGGACAATCAATAGAGAAATATCAAAGCTAATTCTTTGAAAAGATTAGTAAAAACCAGAAATGCTAGACTGATCAGGAAAAGCAAATTTTCGAGTATCCTTGATACAGTGGACTTCAGTATAGAATAAACATTTACATGGTAGTTGATAGTAAAAGAATTATGAAAAAGATTTACGTCAACAAATTTGACAGCGTAGCCATTGTAATAAAGGAGAAAAATCATAATGATCTCTGATGCAGAAAAGGGATTTTTTTATTTGATGCATGTTCACAATATAAATTTTTAGAAAAGTAGTAATGAAGAAGACATCTTCAAAAAACATAATCCAACTTAACGGTGATGGGGAAAACATTCCACCTGAGATTGGGAATGAGACAAGGATGCCTGCCATGCCCAGGTCTGCACAGTATCAGGCTGAGAATGAGGTAGTGTTCATAAAGCAAGACACGGAAAGGGAAGAATGGCTGGCAATGAATAAATGAAACTTCGAATCTCTGCAGATAACAGAAAATCTACAAGATCTATAGACAGATTATTGAAAGTAAGTGTATTTAGCAAGACTGCTAAATATAAGATCAGACTACAGAAACTGTTTTTCCTTGTACCAGCAACAACCAGAACAAGACACCAACAATAGGGAGAATAGAAAGAAACAAATGATGATGCCATTTAATGGTGACCTTTGAAAGGAACTGAAATTCCAGTGGGGTGGAATGGGATTGAAAAATGCGCAGAGAAAATACCCTAAGGCTTTTCTCAATGATGAGAGAAGGACCTAGAAGAAATAAAAGCTATAATTGTGAAAAGGGGTGAATCAATAAATGTCTAAATTTGTAAGGATGGGAGTTTATAATGACTGGAGGGAGGCACAGAGGGAGAGAATGTCCTTGATAGCCTCATTGCAGTGAATGAGGCAGTGATCAGACCCTGAGGGAGGGAGGCAGGGCTTGTCCTTACCGGAGAATTGGGGGAATCTGTGTAGATGCCCCTTCACTGGAAGAGGTGGCATCCACGTGCTGTGACCATTCAGAGACCCATGTTCTTTAAGGAGGACATCATGGCAATGAGGTTGACCTTACATGCACTATCCCCAGTCTTTCCACTGTTCACTCACATGGGCAACCTGAGATTTTGCAAGAGGTTCTCATGTCCCTTTTCCTCAGCACCCAGCCTGACAACAGTGGCTGTCTCCATCACATGTTGGAGGGACCAGTGACACTGGAGAATGAGACTGAGGACTGGACCTGGGAGGAGTGGCAGGCAGCACCTGGACCCTGATGGACTGAGTGTGGAGATAAGCTATGGAGACTCATAGCCACCTGGTCTCAGGCTTTCTAATTACTGTCCCCAGGTTTGGAAAGCCACCTTCCTTCCTCGTCCTCCAATACCACTGATCCTGCAACACACAAGAGGGCTCCATCTGATGTGACAAGAAACACATCCTTTAATAAGAAAAGTCATGTGCTGAGGTTGCTGAGGTCAATAGAATGAATCTTCTCTCTGTGAAATTGTAAAGAAGGAAAACAACTATGCATTAGTTTTGCTATCGCACCTCAAACTTGGCAAAAGTTAATGGCCATGATCTGTTAAGATGAAAAAGGCATTAAACTGTAAGGTTCAGTACTTTCGGTGGTTTTGGGCATTCACTGGGGATCTTGTACTTGTCCACTGAATTGAAGGGCCCTTACCATATCACAGACCGGCACCTTAACCAGCAAACACCTATTGCTCCCAGTTCTGGAGACCGGAAAGTCTAAGATCAAAGCACTGGAGGATCTGATAGCTGGTGAGGGCTCTCTTCCTGGGTTGTAGATGACATTTTCCTGTTGTGTCTTCATATGGCTGAGAGAGCCAGCTCTAGTCTCCATCTTCTTATAATGAAGTAAGTACTATACCATCATGGGAGCTTCCTCATCATGACCCATTCCTGCTAACATCAACTGGGGGTTAAGATTTCCACATATGCTCAGACATAAAGAATGAGAAACTAGAGTCATTCATAGGAAAGTGGTTGTATATTGAGGCCATACTCTTAAGTGAAATAAATAGGACACGTGTAAATACTGAATAATTTCTATGGTGTGAAAAGCTAAAAGTGTAAATAAGATCCAAATTGTATAACTGACAATGTGGAATAGGAAGAAAAGGGCTGAAGGTGTAGGGGAAGTGGGAAGGGTAGGGGAAAGGAAATAAGGGAAAAGAAAAATATGAAAAAATGCAAACAAACTTTTTGTA